>NW_004955479.1:6668348-6854230 GCF_000276665.1 Chinchilla lanigera | reverse complement strand
TGTCTGCTCCCCGAGCCCTGCTTGTCGCAGTAAATTCTGTCAACTCCACAACTGCAGACAGCTGTGCTGTGACTTGAAAACTCGGGACTCCTCCACAAACACGCCGGCCTGGCACGGCTGCAGCAGCCTTTTACCCTTCCGTTTCTTTCTTTTTTTTTTTTTTTGTCTTTTTGAGACAGAGTCTCATTATGCAGTTTGGGCTGGCCTTGAGCTCATTTTGTAGAACAGGCTGGTCTCAAACTTGCAAAGATCCTCATGCCTCAGCCTCCTAAGTACTGGGATTACAGGCATGCACCACTGTGCCTGGATAAATTCTTTTCTACCAAAACTATATCCAGCAAAGAATTTTCAGATTTAATGCCATTAAATCATTAGGGAATAAGCGAAACCATTTACACTGATTCTCATAAATAATTATTTTTTCTTTGCCCACTAAGGTCCAAGCTTAAAGGCATCATTTCAATAAAACAAACTATATAACAGATGTCTGATATCATTGGTGGTAATCTACACTACTTGCGTAGTCAACAAGCATTTCATGTATCGTCAGGCTTTCTCTGTCGGGCTCCATAGCACATAATGATTTTTTCTTCAGAGAGCACACATGCCTTTTGTTTTCTGCAGGTGGCAGAAACACATCTTAATCCAACCTAGATCATTCTAACACCACTGAATTCAAGAGTCTCTTGGCCAGTTTAGCGGGCAGTTTGCCTCACTACTACTATAGTACTTCCAAGAAGCCACTAAATACTCTGATGCTTAGTGACAGGATGTGTAAAAGCCATTGCTATTTCCCTTTATTTTAGAAATCAAGTCTTCATTGATGTTGCAGACCTGTCATTCTGAGGTTTGTTTACTGCTCTATGGATACATGTAATTACTGGGGTATTCATAACATCTGTTAATCATCAGATATAATTAATATGATGAAACTGATATGGTGAATGGGTGAAGTTCCCTAGAATTGTAAAGAATGTCCAAGGTTTCAGAAGAATGTAATGATAGGAGTCAGATCTTTATCATAATGCTGTTATGAAAAAATAATGAGTATTTGTTCCATTCCCTCCCAGAAATGTTTCAGTTCTTATATTTTTTATTCATGGAGATCAGAAAAAAATAATTTTCCATATAAGTATGACATTTAAATACCAGAATATAACTTTTTTGTTCCAGAAATACATTCAACCAAGTTGCTTGTTTGAAATATCTGTGCTCAGACTGATCGGCTTTTTCATAACATTGTCTAACTGTCTTGCTAAAGGACCATATGTATAAAGAGAATAAAATTAAGGTGTCAGCAATGTCTTCTGATTCCTCAAAGACTTTAAATTTGTCACTACTTCCTGAAATTTTTCTTGAGATGTGGCATTCATTCTGATTTACTATCTTAAACTTGAGGGTGAGTAGGAAGACATTAAATTTTTCCTTTGAAATTTTCTTCTTGACAGGTAAGTAAATAAAAAGCCTAAGTGTATTTATCCTAGTGTTTCAATTGGGTTCTGAAGGAATAACAATATAGTAGCTACAAGAAAAATGTTACTGTGAGTTAGAGTTGGTCCTGGACTCCATTTATTGCCTGAATTTTATTACCTTACTCAAACCAAAATGCTTTGATCATATTTCACATCATTAATACCACTGTCACCTAGACCCTGACTCTAACAACTCTTAAAAGATAATGGGTGTCCCAGTGAACATGTCATCATTGAATACAGTCTTGTAGAACATTTGTCAGATATGCTTCCATCTGTATTTCAGGGCTCTTATTCAAAGGGACCTAGTCCACTTTATCTTTGATCTCTGGGCGGCGAAGTGGCTTCCATGTGTAAAGAGGGTAAGGAACTGTGATTTTTCTTTTGCTTTCCAGCTTTTGATTTTTCAAATTAGATAAGTCAACTAAACACCCTGATAGTTATGTTTTAATCTCACTCCTAGAATATCTATATTGTGTTTCTTACCTTTGGGATAAATTTCTCCTGTTTCTTTTTCTGCTTTGTGGTTCCTTATGGTAATGACATTTACTTTATCTGTGGGTTAGATTTTGCTGCTAGGCTTCTGTAGCTCTAACATCCCAATATCTCCTTCAGTAGTAGTGATTTCAGCTCCAACATCATATCTGCTGCTGTCAAAGGCTGTCAACAGCTCAGTCATAATAAATGTTGTCAAAGATCTAGCTGCCTCGGAAACAATGTGGATTGCTGCTTGTGTTTAGAGCTTGGATGTTCTGGGATTTGAGTTTTTCCATGAAAGAGCTCTTTTGGCCTATGTTTCAAATATTATTTTAATTAATTGTTTTCAGTTTGCTATTAAATTGCTATAACCACTATCTCTGAATTCTTTGCATGTTATGTACATGCTATTTTATGCCTCCAAGTACTACATGATACAGGGGAACTGGCATTTCATGGATTAGCAATTTCTCATTTCCTCAAGAAACTTTTTCCTGTTTTTTTTTTTTTTTTTTTTTGGTTTTTCTCCGGTAGCAGGAACCGAACTCATGACCTTGCACTTGCCAGGAAGGCGCTTTGCCGCTGAGTTAAATCCCCAGCCCCTTTTTCCTGTTTGTATTTTGAGCACGTGAGGAAGTCCGTCTATAATCTATTCTGAAAGTTTGTTTTCTGACACCATCCCTAGTATCAAATACTAGAACAAAGAAGGTGCTATCAGGAAACATATTAATTACCTAGTTAAGGCAAACAAAAATGTAATAAAAAAGAATTTAAAGGAAACATTGACAAAATGAATGGAAACCAACAATAGAGGGTGAACTACTCCATGGCAGCATTTAGCAGACAATCATTTCCATCTGTGGGCCTGGGGAACACGGAGAGATGTGATCATGCAGCCTCTGAGGGCGTATTTGTGAAACACTGCCGCAACGGGTGGACTGCAGCTGGATCTTCACTGCTCATGGGAGCATTTGCTTCACATCTTTTCTCGACCCACACGCCTTCACAGACCATAACTTCACATTCCTATATTTAGTTGATATGGATAACTTGATATCATTCATAACGTATGGATATATGCCACAGAATTCAATAACTGCCAAAATGAGCACTTTTACTCTAAGGAGCTGTTTACTAAACATTTACATGCCAAGCACTGGGAGCATCCACCAGAAACTGTGGCTATTTCTGAGGACAGTGCAGGGTTGGACCTAAAGAATCATTTGTTCTACTTTTCCTCACATGTTCTTCTAGTGCCTCTCCCTGGCTGAGCACAATTACTAACCAGAACCCAGGGGGGTCATCTCATGTCAATAAGTGTCAGGTTCCTAGAGTGCATAGCAAGGTCACAAAGACTAAAGAGCCAAACTAAAAAAAAATATATGTAGCACAAGTGGTTACTGCAAGATTTCCTGTACAGAGCCTATTGACATCAAAATGCGTGGAGTCCTCAGTGAAGCCCTTGAGGAAAAGGTGACAAACACAAAAGACTCACTTGCAGTAAAGGTATGATAAATAGGAGAGTGTGAATGTAGGGGTTTTTCCTCCGGCTGAGGAAGACAGCCTGACAGATGCACCAGAAGGTTGAAGGACATGAGGTCAAAGAGGTAGGTGAGAACCAGATAATACACTCTTTACTAAGCTGTGCAAATAGCATAAAAAATAATATATTACAATATATAATATATATATCATATACACACACACACATATATATATATACAATGAGGTTCTTAAATTTTAAGTCTGAAGTGTGATTATGGAGTATTATGCAAATACTCCTATGTTTATTTTCATTATCAGTTAAAATAATATAACACCTGAATTTCCTCTTTGAATCATGAAGTCTTCAAAAAATCTGTCTCATTCCCCAAAAGCTGGATTATCATGTTTATGCAATTTTTGTCAACATATAATGAAATTTCATTGGGATTTTTAAACACATTTTGTATAAATTCATCTTTTATAAATTCAGCCAGACTTATGTTGAGCAATCTATGTGAAATGTATTTGAAAAGACATTTACTTTATTCGCCATGGACGTACTAACTATATCTTTGGAGATTTACTAATTACAGCATCTCTCTTTTCATTCATTGATGTTCAACCTATATGAGCTTTCAATTTTAAAGTACATTTCTTAAGAGCAAATAGGTTTTACATTTTTAATGTTTGTTCCGACAATGTTATTTTTTAAAAAAATATAAACCATTAATATTTGATCATATAATGGTTATGCTTGGCTTAGAATTTCCCATTTTATTAATTTTATTCCACTTATTTATTTATTTATTTTTGAGGCAGAGTCTCACTGTGTAGTACAAGCTGGTCTTGAACTTGCTCATGTAACACAGGCTGGTCTCAAACTCACTGTGATCCTCCTGTCTCAGCCTCCCAAGTGCTGGTATTATAGGCAAGAACCACCACGCATGGAATCCACTTAAAATTTTTGTTATTTAATAATTTTAAAATTTTAGTTTTTTTCTTATTTTTAGTTGAACTCTTCCACTGTTTATTGGTAGTTATCATGAAAATCAATATATATTCTTAACTTTTCATCATAATTCCTGCATTCAAGTGATGCTTTAGATCCACTTAGTTATTATTTGTAATTGTGTAAATTTAAAATTTCCCAGCATACGCAATCTTTTCGGTATAAGTAGTTGTGTGCTTTAGAAAGAAGGTAAGAGAAAATGGCGAAGAACAACAGCATTTTACATTTAGTGAAAATGTAGCCTTTCTGATGCTTTTTGCCGTGGTCTGTCTTTCTGATACTGTTTTCTGATGTTCTTTTTTAGGTCCTAGCCTCTGTTTGCCATAATTTTTCTCCAACCTCAAAAAAAACTTTCCTTTTCTGAATATTTTTTATAACGCAGGATTTTGGCAAAAAAAAAATCTCTTAATTATATTTTTTCTTCAAACTATTCTTCACCTTCCTTCTTAACAGATAATTTGTTAACTATGTAGCGCTGCATCGTCTTAGTCACTTTCTCACGGCTCGGACACGACACCCAATACCACGATTTAGCCGAGGGAAGGTCACTCTGGCTGAGTGTGCAGATGTCTCTGCCAGTCAGCTGGCTGCAAAGCCGGGAAGAGGGAAGAGGGAGCTGGCAGAGGGGAAAGAGCCCTGGCCTGATAGCAGGAAGCAGAGAGCAGGATCAAGGGAGCAGGGAGGGAGGTGCACCCGGCAGCCCACGCCCCCAGCGCCCGGCCTCCTCCAACCAGGCTGCACCTCCCAATGCTATAGTCATCCATAAACTCATCAGCAGATCGATCCGCTGCTGAGCTTCACACTCGGGTGGTGCTGTCCCCTCCCCAGATCCCAGCTGTGAGCACGTGCGGCTTTGAAGGGACGTTTACACATAAATCATAACATGTATTATTTTTCCTACATTTTTAGGATATTTTTCACCCTCCTTTAGCATTGATGCTCCCTGCCAACTGTTCTTTGAGTACTGGGGACTAAAGTGAGAGCCAGTACTTACTAGGCAAACATTTACCCGTGCGCTTCACTCTCACCCCTTGAAAATCTTTACATCTTAAGAGTGCCCAGGTTTTTCTAAAACTGTGGTCCTTCTCCTTTAGCCTCTCACCAGCAAGGATTACAAGACAGTCCCTCCACACCCACCTCATATATATAGATTTTTTTCATGTTTTAAATTAATTTACTTTTTGGTACCAGGAATCCAACTCACAACCTTGAGCTTGCCAGGCAGGCACTGTGCTGTTGAGCTACATCCTCAGCTATAGTTTTCATGAGAAATTTGCTATTAACCTACTTAATGTCCCCTTGTAGGTAATACGTCCTTTTCTTGTTCATTTAAATATTTTTTTCTTTAATATCCAACATTTTTATTATACTGACCCTCAGTGTGTGCAACTCGGTGTTATATTTTCTATAGCGCTTTATTAACATTACTCTGTTTATAAATTTCTTGCCATCAGTTTTGGAAAAGTTGGGACCTTTATTTCAGCTGCCCGCGTGGCTAGTTTGTGTCTGTACTCTTCTCACTCCCCAGGCTGTGCTTGCACTCACGCTAAGATTTATGATGACAGAAACTCACTTCCGCGGCCCATCGGCCCTGGTCACCAAACACTGCTCTTCAATAGTTTTCCTACTTCAGTTCACTGGACAGAATTTTCAGCTCATTGAGTTTTGCATTTTGTTCAGATGCTCAAGTGGATTTCACAAGTGATGGGGAGGTCATCTCCTTCGCCTCAAGACTTCTCTGTTCCCGGAATCAAAATGTCAGTTTATTTGATAAATAGTTTTATTTTTAATGGGAGACATTTGAGGTTTTTAAGACCTTGAATTTTTATCATTTATCTCCTAAAAACAATTATCCGGGGAACCATGTGAACTATGACTATATGCCACCAAGAGTGATTGTTAAAGGTTAATTAGAAGGATGATTGAAAGGTCCAGGAGAGAGATAACATGTTTGAGACTATGCTAAACTGTTGTAGATGGTAACACGTGCATTTTAGGTTAACTTTTGTATATCTGAAATCTTTATAATATTAAGCCTTCACATCAATATATCTAAAGCGTTCTGTTGCTTCTTTTTAGTGTAGATGGTAAAACTTGCCGATGGCCTGCTTGTGCGGGCCAGTGCAAATGTAAAATGCTACATTTAAAGCAGCAAATTAAAACAAGATATACACCTGACATGCTTGAAATGTTATATAATGAAGGTGTTCATTACAGAAGTGTATAATTAGGAAAGTTAAAAACAACTGCATAATTCTGTAAATATGTGTGCTGTATTCGTATTACACATTGCCAAGAATTCATTTAAAATTACATACAGGAACAGCTTATTATTCAAAAATTAGAAAATGGCAAATGAATATAAACAAAAGATTATATTATAAACCTGTGTAATACTTAGCGATACATATAAATATATATATAAATTACATTGCTTCATTATATTGGAATCTCATATTTAAAAAAAATTGTGTTCATATATTTTTCATTTCTATATTTCATACATTTCTATATCATACATATGTTAAATTATTATTTAAAATACACTTATTAATGACCAGAGCTAGCATAAGATGTATATCCTCTATTTTCCAAGTTCATTACAGAATCTGTTTCTTTCAGAAAACAAAGAGGAATGCTGAGTTTTCATTATACCATGGATGTGGTGCTCTCAGCAATGAGGTAGATGTGTTATGAGAAGAGAAAGAAATGGCAAATATCAAAGTGAAATATTAAATACTATAAATCAGTTCTTTGAATAATCACACATGTACTAAGTATTTTGCCAGACTTTTAAGGCATAAACTGAGAATAAAGTATTTCATTTTTTAGATCTTCAGGGTTATCTAAATTTTTCCTTACCCTCCTTCCCTTCCAGTACTGTGGGTGGAGTCCACAGACTTTGCACTCAGCCACATCCCTACCCCTTGCTTTGTTTGTCTGTTTGCTAGTTTTATGAGACACAGTCTTCCTAAATTGCTGAGTTGCCCAGGTTGGTTCCAACTCAGGATCCTCCTGCCTCAGCCTCCCAGAGTGCTAGGATTACAAGTGTGTGTCACCAGGTTTTCACACATTTTTTAGTTGGTCTGAACCAGAGACACAACCATTTCTTCCTGTTGGCAGCACTAAGTTGTGTAAGGAGGAACTGCTAGATAAAATTTCCCTTTAGATGAGAAAGAACAAATGAATAATTATTTTATCCAAAGATTTTAGGGTGTGTTACTTTCCCAAGGTGACTGAGGGTCCATTGTGAGAATCTTTGAGTATAAAAAACATAAAGAGAAAATAAAAGACAGAAAGGAGAAAACAGGGAGATAGATTTTTCTCAGTTGGAAAGGGCCTCATGAGATGCAAGGAGGGGAAGGAAGAGAGAAGAAAGGATGAAAAAGGCACTAGGACGTGTTGTATACAGGTACCAGCTCCACACAAGGGATGTAAACATTCTGTACTGAGAACATGTACTGATAAAATTAATTTAACCATTTACAGTTTGGTCTTACTTCTTCCCACTGTGTGAACCTTTTATACTTATCCAAGATTTGTTATCAATTAATAATATTGTACATATTCCTTCTATTTTATTCTCAAATGTTAAGTATAGGGAACACAAGCCTAAAGGACTACAGCTGATTGGCTTTATTTCCTTATCATAGTGAGTAAAACTTGTGAGTTAATTGAGGAAAGCTAAAAATTCAGATATTTCATATTTAAATATAGGTGTCCATTGTACGATGGAAATCAAAGATTTGCTAACAGTGAGCCTACGTTCCTCATGAGAAAAGCCAGGCAGAGGTGAGTAGTTACTCTCCTATTTATCATACCTTTACTAATGAGTTTGCAACTCCATGGTTCACCATTAGTTTAGACCCAGCTGCTTCAGTAAATTGTGTGTTCCCTACTGGATCCAATAGATTTTCTTTGATACTTATGATTTTTTCCTTTATTTTTCTGTTGATAATCAAAAAGGTGATGATAAATTTTCTTGTCACTGTATGATAATAAAAATATTTCTAATAATTACAGAAATGATTTTCAGAGTTGTGAGAAATATTTTTCTATAAACAAAATACTACTAGGAGCCTGTAGTGGTTGATTGATTATGTCAACTTGAGAAGTTTAGAAGCATAATTAAACTTGGCTCAGCAATTGGCTCAGCAATTCTACACCCTAGGGTGTAGAGGAGCCGCCCTAGGGTGTAGAGGACCAACCTTGGGTGGCTCATCACCTAGATAATATAAAAGGGAAATGAAGAAGGACAGAGGTACTTCCATTCCTTTTGGAGGAGCTCCAGTCTTCACCATCAGCTTGGACTTCCTCTTCTGACCTCTAGTGCAGACTCTTCAGCTTCTGCCTTGGATCCTTCAGCCTTCCGTTGCAGACTCATTGGCCTGCTGGCATGGACTTGTGCAGAACTCTGCAGTGAACTCCAGACCCTGGACTGATCCCTTCGGTCTTCAGTGTGCAGACACCCTCTGCATGTTTCCTCATACAACTCTCTGGCTGACTGTCGTAAGCCAATCTTGCAATTTCTTATATATTTGTACATCTTGTGTTACCTCTGTTTCTCCAGTAGAACGCTGACTGATGCAGAGCCAATTTAAAAATAATTTCTTTCTGAGATATTCCACCTGCTAAAGGTCTCTTCCCCTTAATCTTCCCTCACCTTTTCAAATATTCTTTGATGCTGAGGAAAGCAAAGATACCTACACCCTCAAAGCCCCCAGGAGTATATTTTGCAGATACCTATTAAAACATCTTTATGTTACTTTGTAGTAAGGATTTCTTATTTTACTGAAGATTCTCTAAATTTATACTTATAATTTTAATCCCCCATGTGGCTCTGTTACTTTGTCTGTTGAGAGAAACCTGAGCATTGAGAATCCTTACAAACTAATGCAGAAGTATTATAAAGGGTCTCATACAAATGAATCAAGCACAACGAATATTCTAGTTATATAGCCCATACCTTGACTGTCCAGGACATTGCTTTAAGGTGTTTACCCTGTGTTTGTTCGGTCAACAGTTATATACTGGATTGCTTCGGTGAGTGCTAAACTCAGAAGTACTCAACTGTTATTTTCTTTCCTATTGATCTTTTAATCTGAAGGTGACCCAGTGTGACTTATGCCTATACCTGTTAAATAAAATTCCCAATATATCCTAGCAGACTATACTAAAGGTAACATAAGTAGCAAGTCATCTATCTAAAACTACCTGGGTAATGAAAGCTCGTTTCAGAGAACTGAATAGATAAGATATTGATTCTGGTAAAAAACAATGTATGCTCAACTCGTGATCTGGTAATAGAGAGAACAAAATTAGAGGGGCTGGATGTCACCACAAATAACCAGAATCTGCTCAGGAGTTAAGCTGTTTTCTCAGTGTGAAAACTTTTAACTTGGAGGAACTTTAAACATATAGCGCTGTCACATAAAGCAAAATGAATGTAAAAGAGGATTTCATTATTTAATTAGGACTCAGGTATTTGATGTAGTTCTTCAGTTAAGATTAGTCCAAGCCCTGCATTACATATTCAATTAGAGAAACTTCCTTTTCCTTTCCTTGTGAAGGTGAAGTGGGATGTTTTTGCATGTTTGCTGTTTGGTTGGTTGGTTTTGTGTTTAGTGCCACTTAGGGACTCAGTATTGAATAACAAATGAGACAGAAAATGTTCCTGAGTTGATAGAATTTATATTCTGGTGGAAATGACACAGACACACAAAAATCTAACAGACTGCTTGAACTATTTAATCTTAACTAGTGAAAATAAAAAGTAAAAAGTGGACAAATTAAGAGTGACAGGGAAGAATTTTAGGAAAATACTCATTGTTTTTCAGTAGAGTTATCAAGGAAAGCCCATATGAAGATGAGAAAATTTGAGGATTAAGTAAAGCTGCAACACTAGGAATATTTAGTCATAAGTTTTGTAACCTGAGGAAAGAACTGTTATAAATCCTAATAAAATTTTAGAATTAGGTAAAGCTACAACTCTGAATATTTAGTCATAAATTTTCTAGCCTGAGGACGAACAGTTGTAAATCCCCCATATGCTTTTGCCATTGATTTGAATATATTTACCATATAATTTAAGTAATATTTTTGACAGAGAAGTGCAGATTAATGCACAAATCTCAGTGTACCATTGAGAGAACTTAATGAAAATGTTAATTATCTTAATATTCTTTATATTTTATGTATGTGAGGATAACAATTACCAAATGACCACATCCTAGGTTCAAATATATTTTCACACTTGTTTTTAAACATTTATGTTCTTTTTAGACTGTCATTTTAACTTTATAATTTGCAAAATATTTTATTTCTACTGTAGATGTTTATTTTTAAAATTGTATGTATCTAATTAATTATCTTCTTTATTTTAAGAAGAAAAATAACAAAATGACAAAAATGACAAAAACAAAACAACACAAAAGCAATAAAAGTGGTACAGAGTTTCAAAACAAGATAATAGGAAATTAACAATGGTTGTTACATTACATATTGTTATCTCCAAGGAAGGTGCTCAGATTACGAGATGTAAGAATGCAAGATTTATCAAACCATTAAAGAGAATAACAAGTAATAAAAAAAATTACAAATGATACACAACTTCACTAAACAAGGTGGTAGAAATTCAACAATGGTTGTTATATTGCATATAACTGTCTTCAAATTAGTTGATCAGATTACCAGATGTAAGTATGAAAAATTGTTCAAAACAACTTAAACTTTAACTGTTCCTTTCAATAAATCAATAGACATCAGCAGTAAAGTTATTCCAGCTATCCTTGTATATACATATATTTTTTTCCTTCTTTCTTTTCTCCTTTCCCCCATCTGAGTTCTTTCCTACTGAGAAGTTTCTATCCCTTTCACAATATCTATTGCATCTTTCAGGTTTTACTTATTCTTTCAGGTTACACTAGGGAGACAGTATGGGGTTTACTCATGTGGGTCTGATTTATTTCACTTACGATTACGGTCTCTAGTTGCATCCATTTACCTAAAAATGCCTCAAGTTTATCTCTCATTATAGCTAACAATACAAATGGTTAATACATATATGAAAATATGTTCAACATCATTGATCATTTAAAAAAAGCAAATTAAAATAACACTGAGATTTCATCTCACCCCAGAAAGGATGGATATCATCAGGAAATCAACCAATAGCAAATGCTAGAGGGGCTGTGGGGAAAAAAGAACACTTCTCCCCTGCTGGTGGGAGTGTAGACTGGTGCAACCACTGTGGAGATCAGTGTGGAGATTCCTCAGTAAACTAGGATTAAAGGCCCCACTTAACCCAGCTATTCCCCTCTGGGTATTTTTCCAGAAGAACTGAAAATATCATACCACAGTGATATACATGCACCCATGTTTATAGCAGTGCAATTTGTCATAGCTAAATCTTGGAAACAACTGAAATGCCCATCAACCAAAAAATGGATAAAAAATATGTGGTATTCTAATTAATCATTTTGTTCTAAATGTTCTAAATTGATTTTGTCTCTTCCATATAATATTTCAGTTCACACAGTTATATATTCTGCTCCAGAAAGGCTTATTCCAAAACCTTAGTAAATTTGCATGTTCTTCTCAGAAAAGTATAGCTAAAATTGGTTCCATTTACAACATGTCTAATGAGTGAAGCTATGTATGGCATCAATGATGTAACTGAGATACATAGTAAGTTATAGTCAATATCATAAAAATTACAATGAGAAATCATATCAAATATATGATCCTGACTGGGAAATATACTGTGAAATGTTATTAGTCAAAAATCAAACTTAATGAAAATAAGAGAGATTAGAAAGAGAATGGAAAGCAATCATTTGTGACACCTTGGATGAAACTGGATACCCTTGTGTTAAGTAAATAATCAAGATACAGAAAGAACAGTGACAATCTCGTCTATATGTAGAATATAAAAACATTGAGCTAACAAACGCTGAGAGTGGAGTGTCAGTTATCAGAGTCTGGGGAAAGCAGCAGGGAGGGAAGAATGTGAAAAGGTGGTCAGTGGGTTCTAAGTTGGAGTTTTATAGGAGGTAAGTTCTGTTTTGCTGCTGCATAGTAATACGAATACAGGTAGCTGTACTGTATAACTTGGAAAGCGAAAATAAAGGCTTTAGAATGTTTTCAGTGTAAAGAAGCGATACTGTGTGAGGAGGTAGTAATGGTTTACCCTGACTCATGCATTATATAATGTATTCCTTTATCAAGTATCACACAATACTAACAAATATGTGCACTTAAAATACCAACAAATACCAACTTAAAATACCAACAAATATGTGCACTTAAAATTAAAATATTTAATAACAAATATTTTAATTTAATAAAACACAATGGAAAGTAAATAGAATCTGCACTGCCATAGTTCACTCTGAAAGTTTTAATATAATACAACTGGGTGGCTTAAAAATAACAGAAATTTATTTCCCACCGATTTGGAGGCTTAGACTTGGTGTCTAGTGAAGGTTTGTTTTTCATGCACAGCAGCTTCTCTGCCTGACCTCAGGTGGTGAAACGGGCCAGCATGGCTCGCCTAAACAGTTCAAGTCTCTTTGACCGCCATGCTTCTCAATACCGTCACCATGGGGGCTGGAATTTCCACACATGAATGTTGACCAGACACACATTCAGGTCATACCAAATACTATAGTTTAAAATGATTAGTACATATAGAATGCCATTTTAATTAAAATTTAAATATATGATACAGAAAGGAGCACGTGGGTAACTAGCCACGTATCTCTTAGAAGGGTAGCACATGAGGCTTGTTTGAATTCTTATCAGAAATATTTTGCTGTCTGAAAATGGATATCTGATAGTTTAGTGTTTTGATAATTATTGCCATTTACTAGACAATTATTTTCAAGTTAGTATTGCTTTATTTTAAAAATCATATATATTCCTGGTAAGTACAAATTTATCTAGTTTATTTCTTCAGCATATCTTGGTATGAATCATTTAAGAATCAAAACAACCGAGACTTCTGCTTGAGGAATATCAATTTACACACAAATTGATGTGTATAAAAGAAAACACAAAGCACAATTATTCTTAGGCCTGCATCCTAGGGAATTATGTCCTCCTTCCAATAGACATCAGAGTATCTTACTGCTAAGCATTTTTATTAACCTAATTTAGAGTGCATAACACAGTTTCCAGAACATTGCAATGAGAAGGGTATAACAGCCATGCCAACTAATTATTCCATGCTTATTTCACCTTCCTGGCTACCTCTTTCAGCAGAAATTCCTTGTATCCCTTCAGTCTGGTCCTTCAGACTTCTAAAACCTTCAGTCCCCATTTACTCAATTTGTTTTCCTGCTTATCATGTGGTCCTCGCCACTTGCTGTAAGTTGCGTGATGATGAGAAGACCTTCAGTCAGATGGGCAGGTATTAGACATTTTTACTTTACATTTATTTCACCATCAAAAGTCTGTAGAATTTGTCATAATTCTCTGAAGTCTTCTTCTCATCCCCCTTCTCCTCTGCCTCCTCTTCCTCCCTCAGCTTCTTCTGCATTCCCTCAAAATCCAAGTACTGAATGTTTGAATGACACTCATATGTAAATGTCATGTTAGGGAAATAACAATAGAAGACAAGAGTAAGAATATTGATGAAAATAGTTTCATTCATTTTCTAATATGAACACCATAAAATATAATTATGATATGAGAACTTTAGAAATAAAATATATTACAAGTTAAGGAAATATATACTCAAAGGGATACAATCAATCTACTTTAAATGCATAAAGAAATAACTGAAGTATCAATATGATACTAGGGAATATTTCAAGTAGAAAAATGAATTTAAAATTAGGCTTTAAAGGTGAAAAAGACTTCTTTATATGATATACTGGATTCTCTGCTTCTCTGAGAATGAATGAAAGAGATTTGATTTAACAAAAAGATACCAACATGAACCCCAATGTTTGAGAAATTGTAGACAAAGGTGCTAAAAGTTAATGTACAGTTCCTTTGCAATGACAAGAAAAATATGCAGGTATACTCAGCAAAATAATCAGAAAATTACATTTCAAGAGTGAAATCCAAGTAATGCAGCTAGGAATAAAAGTAGCCATAGCTTTGTTAGTGAAAGAAGGCAAGCTTTAAACTTGTGTTACATAATGAGATGGTTAGCAAATTAAACTAGGTTGTGAGACTCAGATATTTGGTTTTGGTTCAAGATTCACATCAAAATTGTGGGCATAGAGTTATGGAGGATGTACTGACTGATCACAGAGCATGCCCTGTCCAGAACACTAAGAAGAATAGAATGCTTTTAAATCCAAATTAGTTACATTTATAGGTAACTTCTCTTAATATGTTAAGGTTTCAATTTGTCTACGTATGTGTTATAGTTTGTGTCTGCATGTCCCCCCAAATCCTCCTGCAGTCATTGGGTGGGCTTCTGGATGTTTGATTGATTCATGGGTGTCAGTGCTATACCTGCCCTGGGTGGATAGTTTGCATATGTAAGGGAGAGACAGAGGCTGCTTGCAGCCACTCCTCCCTTTTACTACTTGTTACTTTTGCTATCTTCTGCTGCCATGAATGCATGCCCTCTGCCATGTGCCACCCAGCCTTAGGGCCAGCCTAGTATGGACTGAAACCTCCATAGACTGTGAGCTAAATAAACCTTTCCTTCCTTAGTTTTGAGTGTCAGGTATTTTGTCTCAGCAATGAGAGAAAAGTAACCAAGACAATATGTCTTTTCCAAGTCAATTCCAAAGCTAAAAATGTGTTTCTTAAGGTAACCCAGCAAAATTGGTTTACTGGATTAAATAATTCATCCAGGAAATATTTTTGCAAATATTCTGAATATAAATTGCTATAGAAACTGTTAAGAAATAAGAAATAACCAAAACAATTCACTTGAAAAATAGCAGAAAAAATGAGGCAACCTATGACTTCGTGTATTCATCTATATTATGTTGTCAAAAATTTGAAGGCATTTTATGAATAACTATGTCTGGTCTCTGACATGCTTTTGCATTCAGTCTGTGATACAAATAAATGGACTTTATTGGACTATGGAGGCAAAATAACTTTCAGAAAATAGAAATTAAGTGTGATTATATTTTAACTTTATTTCCTCTGCACAAGTAATAATCATTGAGCTAAAAACTGTTCCACAGTTCTTATCAGAATATTATGGCTGAATTTATTTGCCTCTTTATTTGGTATTTTTAGACAGTTTAGTGATAAATATGTAGCCATATTTAATAATTATGATGTATTGAAGCAAAATTCTCTTAACCTACTGTACAATAAGCATTAGCAGAAGTCATCTGAAGACATTTCTGTGATTATGTGGATATAAGTAAATAAGTGGACATATAAAATTTTTATTTCAAGAACACAAGTGTATCAGCCTCTTAATGCGGAATGAATACCATGCAGAAGGTCAGAAACCATCAGGCTAACGTGCTCACTGGTGTGCTTTCCTGCACCTCTGGCCCTCTGCACACTTATTGTCACAACGCTCTCCCTAGACAACAGTGTCATCAAAATGTCTTTCTATTCTGCTTCTCAGCAGCACAGACATCAGTGTTTATCACAATGTCTGCCGCGATAAAACCTTGGAGGCCGTAGAACGAATAAGGCAAAGGAATAGGAAAGCAAGATTCAGAGCAATGAAGCACAATGAACAGAGTTAAATACAAAAAGAGGGAGAAAGTAATATGCAGAAATCAAATGTTCATTGTCATTTTCAATCTGAAAAGAAAAGAAACAACCCTCCAAAACTGAACAGCACCCAAACACCATTTTTTTTTTAATTTCCTCCTTAAAAATTTTATCAAGATTATGCCAATGAGATTTAGCTATAACTTTCTCCCTAGGGAATTACTGAGCTCATCACAGCACGTCTTCCTTCCCTTCCAAGATCAGTGGCCATCAGGAATGCAGTCATCTAAGGTGGCTTAAAGGTTCAGACATGTTGTCAGTATATTTCTCTCGGATTAATACAGGTCCCATCTTTCCCATTTCACCAATGTCCTCCCATAAACCTGTTAAAAGTAAGTCTGTACTTGTGAAACTCCCACATTAAACCCTCAGAAATCTCTATACTGTTCTCCATTTTTGAAAAGTAGCATCTGTCTGCAAATTGAGACCTTTTTATCTCTTTATACTGCACTAAAAATGTAGACTGTGCTTGTTTCTGTCCAACACTTCAGATTCCAGATAATTTTTGTATGTTGAATACAACTGTTGAGCCCTCATCTCTACCCTGAGAGTTACAAAAACCAAACTGTCTTCTTTATCTTCCAGAAAACTAACCTCTTTGAAAGCATCACTGTCTTCAATCCACACATCTTTACCACCACCTCTATTATCTTCGATTGTAGCAAAATCCACGTAAATGATAAAGTAAAAACACTGGTCTTTCACTTTCTTGATTTCCGTAGCTCAAATGAGTTTTGGTCAGTCTAATGACACATACACACTGTCTTTTGTTGCATTGATCTTGTTCAGCAGCAGTGCCATTCCTCAAGGTACACTTTCTGACATCCCGCTACTTCCAGTTTACTCACTGCAGGGCGCCCACACCAGCGGATGTCCAGCCTCTGCAAGTCAGCTAATCCATCAGTTTACAGTAGCCACATCCTTAGGAACAGCCCTAACTTCCTTTTCTCCCCCTTCTACTTCTGTGTTAGTTGGTAAAAATTCCAAACCTGTTTGATTCGAAGTACAAGCATAATTAGTGTTTACAGCCAAGCATCTAACTTTCCGAAGTCCCATGCTCAGTGATTTGCTTCAGAGTCCTGACTGCCAATTTCAAAGGGGCATTGAACACTGACAGTCACAATGTACTGCAAATGAATTAATTTGCCCATTTTTGATTCAGCAACTTCACCTGTTCTGTGCACAGTCTAGCCTACAGCTGAATCCATTTTTTCTCCGCGATCAAAATGTTGTGACGAGATGAAAGTGCTTTTCTCATTTCCGCTACAAAACTTGTGCCTGCCGTACTGCCTGCTTTCCGTTCCCCTCTCAGAGAAGTCCATGTCTGACCCGACAGTGGACCATGGCTTCATTCAAAGGCGTGACTGTACTTTTTATTCCCTTTCAAGAAAATCTCTTCTGTAATTCTCTCCAACTTTCCTGTATGGCCGTTTACCTTCTATTCTACTGCAACATTGTGTGGATATGCAAACATGCTTCATATCCAAATTTAAAAAGAATTTCTCATCACATATCACAATCCTATTGCCTCTGTATTTCACAAAAGTCTTTATATTTTCCATTATTACTGCTTCTACTTTCTTATCTTCCAGTCTATTCTCAAACATTACATTTATTTTCATTTCTATAATACTATACACTGAAATTGGTCTTGAAAAGGACATCAGCTACCAATAATCTTGTTCTTTAAAATGGTGAACTTTGTTTTCATCTTATCAAAATCTTCAGTTGCATTTTACATAACTGACTACCCCTTCACAAACATGAAAACCCTGCTCGGATGCTTGGATGCCATCGTATGGTGAGTGCTTTAACTGTCTCTTCAAATATGCCTCTCTCCAGTCGTTAAACGTTAAGATTTTTCCAAAGTTTCCTTCTCAATCCTCTACTCCATCTGTGTGTTTTCCTTAGTTTCTCCACAGACTGTTTTGTGTACCAGAGCTTCTGAAGAGTAATCTCGGGGCCTTTGCACTGAACCACAGCTCTTTTCACTTTTAATTTTGAGACACAATCCCACCAGTTCACTATTTGATTAATCAGACTGGACTAAAACCTGGCATTCCTGCCTCAGCCTCCCAGACTGCAAGTATCTATGACAATTTCTGGCTTCTGAATTATGACTTTTAATCTTTATACATTTTTGATTATTTATGTAGAAACAGCTTGATAATTATAATATCTGAAAATTCTACATTTGATATAGACAGGTTAATAAACTCTTCTTTCAAAAAAAAACCCAGCTGCATAATAATTAACATAATCAATTTGGTTCATTTTCAGTGAATCCACCCCAAGCTAGACCACTTAATACCAGAAGTTATATCACTTATTCATTAAATAATTGGAAGATTTTTAAAAATAACAATAATTCAATTATTTTTCCTAATAACCATTCAGTGTTAAAATTTCTTTGTGCCATTTCAGTAATCATCTTTTTGTGCTTGATTTGTTTAAATCATGTTGCATGAATTGAATTTTTATAAAGTTTTGAATTCTTTATAACAGTTCTCACACTTTTCCCAGTTCATCCCTGGAGGGGCTAAGTCCTCAAATCCTGCAGAAATTCCAGAGTCCTCTGCTTGGCTAATGATATTGTCATGGTGCCAGTATGCTCTTCACCACAATGCTCACCATAAACTTAATTAGACCTAGAGATAGGATGAGATAGGTGTTCGATATTTAGCCATGACTATTTCAGAGTTACAGCCATCATTTTCTGTTGCTGTACATTTCAGATCAAGAGATGCATCATATCCATCTATTTAAGAAGATGAAATTGATCAGGGATTTCAGGTTTTATTTGTCTATTATAATATTTATCTATTAGTCTTTTAACAGACACTGAAAATCCTTTCTCTCCATATATTTCCATCATCTGAATGCCTTTAATTGTACTAAATATATGCAAGTGTGTATGTGTGTGTTTGTTAGTGAAAGATTTCAAAGTTTTAGATCTAGTTTAGAGTTCTTATGTGTGAGTACACATCCATGCTCACTTTGTGAAACAAAACTACTGTATTAATCTCCATTCTTTTCTTTCTCTTTTTTTCTCCCCCCAGGGGAGAGTGTGAATGCAGTCCCCCACTACCACAGATTATGCAGTCAAGTTTCCGGCATTTGAGGAAATCGTTGGGGTCAGCACATCCGCAGTGCAATGGATGAGCCTCGCCCTGGGAGAACCACTTTCATGATCATGGTATCTCCCCTGCCAGGTAAGTATTTAATCTCTATTCTTAACCCGCAACTAAAATGTCCATCTGAGAAAATGGTAACATCTGGCAATAGGTTTCTCTTCACAGAAGCCAAGGTTTATTGCTTGACTTTTCTCTAGTCTCATCCTATACTAATTTATTATATTTTATGGATTCTGTTTTCCAAATACTTCTTGAGTGCAATTAATTTATATTGTATATTCTGGTAATAACACTTAAACAAATTGCCCTGATCTCATTCTTCTCATATTCAAGAGTTTTTCAATTATCTTTCCTCCTTCCTCTCTTGTTCTCCTATATCTCAGCCAGGGTGACTGGTTTTGAACCAGATCCTTGTTTTACTTATGAAAATTTAAAGCTTTCATATTTACATCAGTATAGCCAATGTATTCTAGTTAATCTCTGCAACCCAAGCTCTTCAAACCCCATTCCTATATGTTCCACCTACACTTGTCCTCTTTCTATTAATCAAATGCAGAAATATTCACATCCAATGCCTTTTGTACTTTTCTATCTCTATATTTAGAATGCTATTTCCCAGTATCCTCAAATGACTACTTCCATCCTATCATTATAGCATGAATCGTAGATCCTCCTTGAACTTCCCAGCTAAGCCAGCAATTCTACTCATGTCTTATCAATTTCTGCAACTTATTATCATACTTTTGCATAACAATTATCAATTTGTCTTATAAATTGATTAGTTAATTAACAAAGAATTCATTTGTTTTCCAAGTATAATACAGTCATTGCTCTGCATCCAGGGCTTCTAACTCATGGATTTAGCAAGGCACAAATTGAAAATATTTAGAAATAATTGTGTCCTTACTGATGAAGTGCAGATACTTTGTCTTACCATTATTCCCTGAACAATACTGTATAATAACTATCTACATGATATTTACCTTGTACTAGTATTGTAAGTAACCTAGGGATGAGTTAAAGTATATGGAAAGATGTACATAATTTACCTGCGAATACTGTCATTTTGTGTTAGTACTTGAACAGATTTTGTGCTTTGTAAGAGTACTGTCAATGCCTTCCTCAGAATGTGTCTTGTTAAAGGACACCTTCAAGCACCGCATGACTGCATTTTGAAATTGGATATGGAGAAACAAAGCAGATTAAATGTTTCACCAGAACACTATTCCAAGTGAGTTTCATCTGAGGCCTCAAAACAGGCTTCACATACCTTCTGTGATTTACCTCACAAAGATGAGGCTCCTTTACTTGTAGTGCTACGTTGGATGCACGGAAAGCACAGGCCCTGTAAATGGTAATTGCACAAGCTTCCTATTTACACATTCCTGAATGTTGTTGCATTCAGGGATAAATGCTTTGAATTATGTTAGTATAATTTGTTGCTTATGAAATTAAGGTCACTGTCATCATTAGGATATGTGATATCTCTTGACCACGTTTTTATGAAGCTGATGAGATTGCAACTGTAAAATCACAATTGTATCACTCATTGTATTAACTATTCACCTGTGCTGTAACAATTGACTGATTTTATCACATTAGGTGAGATAGAAACTCACTTTTTTGTTTTGTTCTGTTTTGTCATGGTCAGCAGTCTTAACATAAGGCACATGATTTAAATCACCATATACTATTGTCAAATATTGGCCTAACATTGCACAGTAAATTATTAAAATGTATTCATCTTTCATAACTGAAATTTACCCCACTGAGTAGCAGCTCTTATCAGAAACTTCCTCATTGAATGCCGATCTGAATTCAACTGTGCTTCTCGGAGTTCCACTATTGGAGAAAGGTCATGTGAGTTTAATCACGCCGTATTTTTCCTTCATTGACTGGCTTATCTCACTTACATTTATGTTCTCCAAGTTCATCCACACCATCTCATATGGCAAACTTTCCCACATTTAAAGTATCATCTAGGGACAGTTGAATGAATGTTGTTTCTTATAATGTTTAGAACTTCTCTAATTGTCATGAATTTCTGTTTTTGTTCTCAACTTCTGAAATCTCTTCACACTGGTCATTTTTCCTGTTTTTGAATAATGAAGAATGTTTGGGCCAGGTGTAGTGGTGCATATCTGTATTCCCAGCATCCAGGAGGCTGAGGCAGGAGGATCACTATTAGTTTGAGACCAGAGTAGGCTACAAAATGAGTTCAAGGTCAACCTAAACTGTATAGTGAAACTCTGTCTGAAAAAGACTAATAAAAATGGAAAGAATTCTTTACTTCAGGTATTTCCATTCGGCATCTCTTCATGGAGTCTATATCTTCGGTACATTTGTTATTAATGTTTTAAACCATTTTGATCCTCTTTTCTAGCTTTTTAGTTTTTCTCCTGCATCTACAGTGACCATTTTGTCAGGTAGTTCTAGTATTTTTGGTGTCATGTCATCTTTGAACTCTCTAAGATTCTTTACTTCCTCTTTAAACATTTTGCATAGCTAAGATATCTGTTGTTTAATTATTGGTATTTTGTTGCCTTTTTTTGTTTTGGTGCTGAGGATTGAGGTCAAATAGACTGAAGAGCATTTGTTGTTCATATGAGGATCCCTTTAGTTAGGTTATGTTTTACACTGATGTGGTTTTGTTTTATTTTTCCAGAGATACAGTCAGTCCTTTAAACCTATTGAATTTGAATAGGTTGGACCATGTCACTTTATTGTAAGCAGAAAATAGCTACTGGTTAAAACCATGTCAGCAGGAAAAAGCATACATAAGTTATTTTTATAATTATTATTATATAACTATTACATAATTATTATATACTATTTATACAATATAAATATTATATAATTATATAAATAAATATAAATTATTATATAATTATTATATTATTATATAAATATTATACAAGTTATTTTTATAATTCTACCATCTTGTCCTTCAGTAGCACCTATGGCCTATGCTATAATGCTATCTGTCATTCCATGATCTATGGGGGGTGGGTAAAGAGGAAAGATAAAGGGAGGCAATTATGTCAATAGGAAGAGAGAAGAGGGAAAAGGGAGAGGTGGAAGGAGTTAAAGGGAAGGAATTATGTCACTGGGAAGAGAGAAAAGCAAGGAGGTTAAGAAATAGGCAATGAGACTCTGTTGGAGTTACTTTCCCTCTGGGGTGAAGTGCTTGCACTGAGGGTGTCTGAGACGGTGTTTGTGTCTGTAGCAGGAGACAAGCAGATGAGCATAAATGCATTTAGAAATTGAGGGAGGTTGTGAGGCTGTAGGTACTTGTTAATCTGTTTGTAGTCAATTTTGTGCAGCTCGTCTAAACTCACTTTTTAAAGAATTACCATACTGTGCCCCTAAACGGCACTGTTCACTGCATAGTTTTGGTTAACTCATTTCTCTAATGCACTTACACAGTCCCCAGTTACACTGATGCCCTCACAAAGAAGCAGCAGAGAAGGGGGAAGAGAGGGATGAGAGATCACGGGAAGTAGAGAAGTGCAAAGACAAAGGCAGGACAGAGGTGAGAGACAGGAGGGGAGAAAGACTAGCAGAGGAGGCGAGTAAAAGAGGAAACCCTTAAACTTTAAAGTGTAACAGTCACTTAGTACTGGCAAAGAAGAATCTAAAGAAAAAAATGAAAACTGAGAATATGAAAAGAAAAAAAAAAAAGGCCAGCAGGTAGATAAAGGATAAAAGCCTTCCCCCAGTTGGTGTAGCATTCATCCAGAACTTCCACAGAGGACCCTGTTTGCTGGCATCACTGTCTGGTTTCCAGTGGCCACACAGTTTCTTTCCGTGACCCGCACAATTGCCTGTCCAACGCCTCAAGGTCTGTTGCTCCCTCTTTCCTATTGTCAAGGTTGAAACTTTGGGTACACCCCTCACAGAGACCTGTGGATTCCATTACAGCAATCAATTTGGGGGGGAAATATCTCAGAGGTCTCCCTATCTTCCATTCACAGGATCTCCTTGCTTATTATTTGGCCAAATAACCACTGACCCAGGTCCTGTTCACCATCTCTCTGACCACAGTCCTCTGTCTGCTTCTGCCTGGAGCATAGAAATGGCAGGAGGGTGCTCACACCCCTGGCTTCTCTGAGTCACCTGTCCTTATCTGAGTCTGCTCCTGCCAACTGTTGAAGAACTGGCAACAATTGCCAACCCATTCTTTCTGCCACTCATAACTAAGAGTTTCTGGGTGCCCCCCATGGTAGCCAATCGAAAATAGCAGGTAAGGTGGAGAACATTCCCTGTAAAGCCCTCCCATTATTTGTGAGACAAACTTTCTCTCTCTGCAAGTGTCCTCCTTCTACCCTGCCAGCAGTGAAGCTTGAAGCCCACTTATAGTCTATGTTATACTGTTATCTGTCATTCCTATGATATATGGGGGTAGGGATGAGGAAGGATAAAGGGAAGGGAGTATGTCAATGGGAAGAGCGGAAAGCAAGTGAAAAGTCAATAGGTTAAAAATCAGCAGTCAGACTCCATTGGAGTTATTTTACTACTGGGGTAAAGTGCTTGTGCTGAGGGTGTTTGAGATGGTATTTGTGTCAGTAGCAGGAGACAAGCAGCTGAGTGTAAATGTATTTAGAGATTGAAGGAGATTGTGAAAATGTTGGTGCTTGTTCATCTGCTTGTAGTTAATTTTCTTCAGATCACCTAAACTAATTTTTTAAAAGAATTACTGTGATGTGCCCTTAAATGGCACTGTTCAATTTATAATTTTGGTTAACTCATATTCTCTAATGCACTAGCTTGGTGGTGGGCGCATGTGGCCAGATAAATTCTACACAGCTTATTGGCTGAAAATGTCTCACTTTCCAGCACGCAGCAGGAGGATGGCATGGTTGTAAGTCTATTCAGTCAGCCAGTCTGTCCCTGAAGGGCTGGCTTGCTTGCTTTCTCTTCAAGACAATGCTTTCCCAAGATACTGTGTATGCTGGGTCCTGGGTGGGACACGGGGTGCTGTGATCCAGGAAAGAACTGGTCCCATCCCCACTTTAAACACTGGGTTTCAGCTCAGCAGGGATACCTTTGGATTATCATTTTTTAAATCTTCCTGTATGTAACTTCATCTCTCCCCTCCATCTCAGGGTAACTTCTTTGTTCAGTGCTGGTTCACATACCGTCTCTGCAGCACCCTCATCAGCCAACATCTGGATCTTCTCAATTTCCTCATTTCAAAAAGCTGAACAAGTACTGCCTTTGAAATTCTAGCACTCAGGAAGATGAAAAGCAGGAGGATCACAAGTGCATGGCCAGCTTGTGCTACATGATCAGATCTATCGATGTAACAAAAACAAAATAGAGTGAAATCTAAAAATGATTCCATTTTATGAATCTACTCCATTTTCTTCCTTTATCCACTGTTTTTTATTTTCCTAGATTTTTAAGCCAAACTACAGCTCAAAATACCTTGATCTTGGCACTACTGACATATTAGGCTTTATAATTTTTGCCTGTGAAAAGTGGGGGAGAATTCCTATGCATTTCAGGATATGTGGTAGCCCCCCAGAACTCACCCTACTAGATTCCATTAGCACTCGGGTCTCAGGTATGATTCCCAACGATGTGTGCAGACTTTGTTAAATCTCATGGAGGAGCTCAGTAGCCCCCAACGGAGAATTAAACCCAGCCTACTGCTTTGTATACTTTGCTGATTCTCAGCCACTCCATAAATGGGGCTTGAGTTAGTGGCTAAACTTACGAAGTTTCATCTTCTATGCAGGTCTGAGAAAATTTGTGCAACAGCCATGATTTGAATATAAAATGTTTTATTTCATTTTGCCCAATTTTTATTTGTAGATATTATTCTAGATTTCACCTATTGTCTGATGGTTGCTTTCTACTCCATCTTGATGACTGATTCATTCTAGAAATTTAAATATGGGAAATGAAAGAATATTGAATGATTCTGTTCAAAAAATTACTCACTCTATACCTAGGGAGATAGAAATCCAAAAAGCTTTCAGTTTAATTGTTTAAGGATTGATTGCCATTTTGAGGCTTGGCTAATACTGAAGTTGTTCCATGTACACATTACAAATATATTTTGTTCAATATAGAAACTCTGGACT
Source organism: Chinchilla lanigera (assembly GCF_000276665.1). NCBI lineage: Eukaryota > Metazoa > Chordata > Mammalia > Rodentia > Chinchillidae > Chinchilla > Chinchilla lanigera. The sequence continues at coordinate 6,828,858 of NW_004955479.1, read as the reverse complement.
TTTTTAGTTTATATTTAAAAATATTCACTGTATCACATAGTAATCATAAACATTTTCATGTCCTAATTTCACTTTGCAAAACCAGTAATAAATCAAAATCTTTCTAATCCCTTTCTAAGACAAATCAAATATTTCTTTCATACAAAAGAAATAATATCTGAGACAAGCATAGTACACATTCATCTCCCACTTGTATCATGTAAAAATATGATAGAATTTCAGGTAAAATTATGTATAAAGCTATATGCTTGTATTTCCTTCATTTAGTTCTATTTTTGTATTTTTTATATAAGATTAAGCTAATTAAATTAAATCACAAGTAACTGAACAACAGTGTCTTGTTAATGACCTCATCTTCTATCGGCAAACATTTTGTGTATACAGTGCACACAACAAATCATTAGGTTAAGCATTAAAGGTTTAACTTTTACGTTTTATTGTCATGGATTTGTATCAAGATAGGTATCAATATATGTCCTGTACTCATATTTGCCTTAAAAAAGTCATTTAAAATATAATCTATGTCATCCCTTCTCAGGCTTTTGGCTAAAATCAAGTGTAAAATAAAATCTATGTCACTAATCTGAAGTCTCTGATGAATGAAACAAAAAGATTTGACTTGAAAATGTCCTAATCTCTATGCTACACAATAAATCTGTGACATCAAAAATTACAATTATTGCACATTTACTACTAGATAAGTGGGAGTGAAAATTTAAATTTGAGTCTTCATGTGAATTGAATGTTAAATAAGTCATATCTCCTGTATGGACTTCATGTGGTATTGAGGGGTGTATGAATATTTTAAGTTTCTGTGATCTTTCATTTCAGAAAGAAAAATGTTCTGAGATTCTTTTGCAACTATCATTTTCCAAATTCCACCAAAATTCTGATTTACCTATTTCTTGGTGTATCAATCTTTCAAAGTATTGTAAGTGAGCTACAGTTTTGATCATTCTGTAAACACAGGACTAGAACCTATCTGAGAAGAAAGTACTAAATAGGTTTTAAGCAGTTGTCTTATACATAATAAGTATCTGGCAATTTGATCTCATAAACTTTCAAAGTCAGTAAATGACCAAGAGATGGCTCAGAAAAATAAATTAGTTACATGTTTAAAATACTATGTTTGAATATTTTAAAATATGTAAGGTGAAATGATACTTCTTTTCAATATATATCATCCGAATAAGGGTTTGATGACACTCTCCAAGGAAAAGTAGTAATTTTAACTGGGTTTAATAGGTTTTTACTTAAATCTGAGTGCAAGAAAAATTATAAGTAAAAGGTCTATAAAAATACAGTTGATCAAATACTTATTCTTTATTGCAGGACAAAAGGAGCAACAACTGAAAGAAAAAGTTTACCAGAAAATGTCAGGGAAGGAGATGAGAAAAAAAAGAAAGAAATGAGAAAGAAAACAGTTTATAGTTATGTGCTGTGGATACCCAAGGCAACTAGAGAGAGTTGATTTCAGCTGCACAAGTTTTGGTAAAGATGGGGCAGATAGAAAATTGATATTAATCAATTCCTAAAAGAGCAATTGTGCTCACCTAAGAGAAAACATGCTCACCACAGTAACATGATGACATTGACAGTCATTGCCATTGATCAGTGTCACCATTTATCAAGCACCTGAAAGTATGTCAAAATTTGTAACTCACTGTAAATACTTCACCATTCCTCTCAGCTTGGAAGTGACACTAAGTGCTACCATGTGGGATTAAGAGGGATTGGAGGCTCAGGGTGATAAGTGACTAAAACAAGCTCACAAAACCAACATGCAGCAGGAGCACAACTCGGGTTTGGGCGGTGCTTGTTGTATCCAGTATATTATACAACTATTGTTATACACCAAAAATTAAAAAGAATCAAAATTTTCACCAAAGGGCCTATTTGAATAGCATATTTGAATGGGTTTAAAGTTATCGGAGCAAAGAGTAGTAAAGTACTGTATCTTATAGGTGTAAGGAATGGCACAATGTCAAATGATTTGCAGGTAAATGTAAAATAGCAAGTATTTTCAGGTAAAAGATGAAGCATATTTTATGGCAGATTACGTACAGATCTCAATTGAAATTATACATAGATCTTTGAAAAGTGAGAAGAAAGCAAATATTCCCTCATTTCTGAAGATGATATAACTATGTTAGCAGCAGGTATATTAAATTGTTTAAGGACAAACAGGAGGAAAGAAAGGAAAGGTTCATTTCAACAGCAGTGTAAGCAGTTTGCACAAGTCAAACGTGGGGTTCTGTTCAGCTCACATGAAAGGCAGCATTGTGCCTGGGGTGCAGCCATAGTAGCTGAGCATATTTGTCAACTGCCGGTAAGTTTCTGGATTCCCAAAGCAACTTTCCGTCTTCACTGCTGATGGAGTGTGTATCTGTGTGAAATTAGGACATGTATCTATCCTTAGTTTGTGACAGGTGACTTTTTATAAAGTCTGAAGAAAAGGTTTAAAGTGAGGGTTTCAAAAATTGGAGGTGGAAATAGAAGATAATTAATTAACTTTCTTGCACATGATAAACAGATGGAAAAAATTTATACAATTTGAGACATTAGGGAAGATACGAGTAGCAGCGGGTTTACATTCAAAACTGGGAGGAGACTTTCACGACTACAGGTGCTATGTCAAGCTTTGGTTCAAAAACAGTCGTAGAATTGAAAAATAATAAGACAATAGTAAAATAAGTGAAACTGCTTAAAATTCAAGAATAAATAAAAATTGCGATAATCTGATATTCAAAACAAAAATTCATTTTGTGCGCTTTGTTTGAGGAGTTTGAATTGACTTTAGTGTTCATAGTGTTTTAAAAATACCCACAGAAGACTGTCAAAGTATTAAAAAACCAAATCTTGTCTAAAAATGTATGCTAATGCTTTCCATTTGCAAATTTATTTCTTCTAACACAAGAAAAGAAATGAACGTGAGTAGAGAAAGTAAACTCAAAACAGAGTGTTTGCAAGTATAATATCAATATCTTCTGTCCTTAAACTTATTAGTACTATTATTTCTGGTACCGGGAATTGAACTCAGGACCTTGCACTTACTAGGCAGGCACTGTGCCACTGAGCTATACACCCAGTCCTTTCTTAAGCTTATTGTTCCCCATGTAGCCATATGAACTTATGGTTTCTCATCTAGAAGTAATTTTATTATCTAATAAACTCATTTACATCTACTTGTACTTTTATATTATTTACACAATTTTAATTTCAATAAAAAGCTAGCAATTTACCTCCTTTTCGTGCAAGTGTTTAAAAGTCTTAATAGTAATAGAAAGTACTAACCAAAGATTTTAAATGCAAAGAAATTTATTTCCTACTACCTACAATTTAGAAACAAATGGATGGAGGGAGGTATTGTTGAGTCAAGCAGGTTAAAATGTGTGAAGTAATTTGAGGAACTGAATGCAGACCTTTAAGATACATAGTTTCTATAACTTCATTCCATTAGAGCCACCACTCTAAGAATAGAAAATATATCTGGAACTAAATTTTCACATGCGCTTTTTAGATTTATTTTTAAACATTTGCCTCTCCTGGGGTTGGAAATTCTTTGCTAGCTGCTTTTTTTGTGGAGTTCCTTCAAGGCAACATTTTCATAATATATTACATGTATAATTTTATTTAAATAGTTTCATGTAGGATGAAATTATAGGATGATGGGTTGTATTGCAGAGTCATTGTGATTTTCTCCATTCTCCAATCACTGTGCAAGAGATCCCAGGACTCCTTTCAGCAAACACTAGAAACTGGTAGCAATAGAGCACAAATGTGCCTCAGGAAATATTTTGTGAATGATAAAATTACTATTTTTCATTTATTCTCTTTTCATTGTTTGCAAATATAGTTTGTAAAAATAAGAAAACAGTGCTTTGCTAGAGTCTTAATTACTTTCTCTTGCTGAGACAAAATACCCAACATCCAAAGTTAAAGGAGGAAAGGTTTATTTCGGCTCACTCTTTGTAAAGGTTTCAGTCTATAATCAGCGGGCTCAAGGCCGGCTGGACGGCAGAGGAGAGTCAGAGAGCAGAAGACAAGCAGCAGCAGCAATAAGCAGGGAGCAGCAGTGGCAAGCTATCTCACTGGCCCTCATCTATCTCTTGTGTTTTAGCCACCCAGTGTCGGATACCCATAAACCTACCCAGAACTGCGCCAAACCTATGTGACTAATTTACTAATCACACACCCTTCATCTTAGCATTACACTCTAGACCGAGCCACCTTTGAGAACATCCCATCTATGACTGAAGGAGGCTTTGGGGGAACATCTAACATCTAATCCATAGCAACTAGGAAAAAAATAATTGAGATACCATGATACATAAGCTCTCTTGTGACTTATTTGAAATATGTCTCAAAGAATGCACAGTGCTCCTAGGAAAAGGATCAGACACCCTTCTCAGTTCAAGGATGAAAGAAATTTTCACCTTTGATTATGTTGAACCTATACTATTTGGTAAATCAGTTGTACAGTTTTATACTTATTTTATACTGCACTGCTGGAAAAATAATTATGTTTTATTTTCTTAAACTTTAATATCACTAATAAAAATAGAGTCAACATTCACTACTTGTATTATCACTCCAAGAACAAATGCATTTACGTTGCTGAAACTTAAAAATATGCTATTTACAACACATATGTACATACATATTATACATGAGGTTCTATCAAAAGATACAGTGAATGTTTACATTTTAAAGAAATTATTGTAGTGAAAGATACATTATCTTTAATAGTCTTCAAAATTCTCTTCTGGCTGCAAACACGGTTCTCCCACCATTCTGGACACTTTCTGAAGCAATTCTGAAAGTCTTCTTTGGTGTTTTTTCATGGCTGCCTCAGGTTTTGAATCAACTCAAAATGTTTATTGGAATTTCTGTCAAGTAAAAATGCATGTTTCCTCATTCACCTTATTAACAGAGACAACAACAAGCAACTTATGGCTCTTCGCCAAATCAAAATGATCATGAAAGGTAAAAGTTTGAATCGATGCAGGACATTGAAGCAACCGCAACAGCATAACTGGAAACACTTAGGAGAGACGACTTCTAGTGCTGCTTCAGAGAGGGGTAAGAATGGTGGAATACGTGTGATCGAAGGGATCAGGAGTACTGTGGGGGAGATGGCAATGACTCCTTCACTGAAATGATTTTTAAAAAAACAAAACCATTCCCTGTATGGTTTGATCACACTGCACACATACAAAGCTTCCCTAGCTCAGGAGGCTTGAAAAGAATGACATTTTGGAAGCAGTAAGTACATTTAACATTCCGTCATTCCATTCACTATTAAAGGAACTACCATGGCTCCTCTGTCCTGGGTCAGCAGAGGGAGGCAAGGACGTACAAAAAAGGGATCAAGACCTCTCTAAATGTACCAGCACAAGACCTCACCTTTTAGTCAAGGTGCAGTGCTGGAGATCAACATGCTCTCCTACCATAAATAATCAATGACATCAAAAATTTATGAAACAATGGTTTTAAGGTATTGATCATCAGAAACAAAGAATAATGCACCTTGAGAAATGGGAGAGAGACAAGGGAAATGGTACCATTGCTTAGGTTACTTAGGACCCAGACAGAGTTTCTAAGGGGCAAGGAGGGGGAATCCAGGCAGAACCTACTGGAATCCTTCACCTGAGGACATGGAACTCTGTGGCATGAGATATATGTACCTGTTATTCACAGGACAGAGTACTAGAAAGAAGGGAGAAATCTAGAGATCTTAAGAAGCTCCTATCAATTATTCAGCTAGATATTGAGCAAAGAGACCGTTTGTGACTAGGATAGAATCAAACACCAGGATTAATGGACAGTGGATGCCAGCAGATATGTGGATTGAGAGAAACAGAGACAGAGTCAGAGACAGAGACAGAGCCAGAGACACAGAGCCAGAGACACAGAGACAGACAGTGAGACCATAGAGAGACAGAGACAGAGACAACATTCTGGCAAACTGCAGGGTAACTTGAAGCAGTCTAACATTTAAATAATTCAATCTTTACAAACAGAGAAATACCAAAATTCTACCCGGTCAAATAATGGCTGAAAATTTTCCAAAAGGATGGAAAACATCATCTCACATCTCCTTCAAGATTAATAAAATCAAAGCAGAGTGAATATGAAGAAAACATACTAAAGCCCATAATAATTTCTCCAAACTGGTTATAGAGATAAAATATTAACAGCAGCCAGAGGGAAAAAAATGAGGATTACAGCTGTTCGTTCAAAGGAAATAATGTAAGAAGACAACTGAACAGTAAATAGAAAGTAGACCCTCAAAATCTTGTCGATTTAGAATTATGCACCACATGAAAAAACTCCCCAAATAGAAGCATTGTGCTGTTGAATTTGGCTGCTTGATATTTTGTTGAGAATTTTCTGTCTATGCTTATCAGCAATATCGGATTGTCACTTTCTTTCCTTTTGATGTCTTTGTCTGGCTTTGGTACCAAGGTAGGGCTGGCACAATAAAATGAGTTTGGAAGTGATTGCTTTTTTTAAATTTTTTGGAAGAGCTTGAGGATTTGCATTAATTCTTAGAATTGTGGTGCAATTTCCCCGTGAAGCCATCTGGTCCTAGGCTTTCCTTTATTGGGAAGTTTTTGATTACTAATCCAATAATTTTCCTACAAATAGATCTGTTCAACTTTTCAATTTTTACATGATTCAGCCTTTGTAAGTTGTATACTTTTAGGATTTTTTTTTCATTTCCTCCTGACGTGTAATGGTTTATCTTATTTTAGATTTTTTTTTTCTGTAGCATCAGTTGTAATGTGTCTACTTTTTTTTTTTTTATTTGATTCTTCTCTTCTTTTCTCCTGGTTGGTATAGCTAGAAGACTGTCAACTTGGTTTATCTTGCAGAAGGACAAATTTTTCAAACTCTTACTTCCACTGACTTATTACATTATTTCTATTATCTGTGCCACTCGTTTCTCCTCTAATCTTTATTTCATTCCTTCTGCTAACTCTGGGTTTTAGTACGTTCTTTCTCATGGAGCAGTCAAAGCTATCATACATAGAATTTATAGGTATCAGCATTTTCATTTCTAACTTGTTATTAACTACAGTGGCTCCTTACTCTGCTAAGTCAGTCATTAAAAAGTAGGACAAATTTGATACCTTTTATTGTTATTATTATTTTTTCTTTGGAGACAGTTCTTGCTGTGCAGTTCTGGCTGGTCTTGAGCTCACTTTGTAGCCTAGGCTGGTCTGGAACTCACAAGAATCCTCTTGTTTCAGCCTCCCAAGTGCTGGGATTACAGGCATGTACCACCATACCTGGCTAAAACCTTTAAACAACAGGTAAAATTTGTCTCAAAAAATCTGGCTTAGAAATTCATACCTTAGGTGATAGTGGCATCATGCTTCCTCTGAAAACTAGAAAAGAATTTTTCTTTGACATTTCCTAGTGTGTAGTGGTGGTTTTAATCCCTGGAATTCCTTGTTCTGCAGTAATGTATTAGTCAGAATTATCAAAAGAAAAAGAAAAAAAGATATAGATTTTTTTTAGAAAAAAATATATATCATGTTATTATGGAAGGTGAAAAGTTTCACCATCTACCATCTACAAATTAGAAAACCCAGAAAGCTAGGGTAATTCAGAGTTTAAAGGACTGAGAAACAAATTTTGGGTGAGGGAATAGAGTTCAAAGGCCCAGGACTACAAGTTCTAATGCCAGAAGAAGATGGATATATCAGTAAAAGGGTAGGAAGAGAGTTTTCTTTTCCTCCATCGATCTTTCTGTTCTGTTTGAACCTTCAACAAATTGAACGCAGTGTGCTCACGCTGAAGGAAAGGCAGATTTTACCTACTCAGCCCACTGATTCAAATGTTAATCACTTCCAGAAACATCTCCTCAACACACCCAGAGACAAAGTTTTACGCTTAGCTATCTGAGCATCCCTTAGCCCCATCAAGTTCAGACAGAAATTAACCATTGGTGGGTTCACTCTAATTTCTGCTTTTCTCATTGCACAATTCTGTCCAAATTTTTCTCTTTCTGTAAAGATACTAGCCACAGTGAATTAGTATCCAGTATGACCTACTGTTGGCCTGATGACATGTGCAAAACTCTTCTTTCTAAATCATTCAGGACATCCACAAATACAGGGAGTTACAACAAGTGGTAATCTCAGGTCTGCTTGGGATCGTATTGTTTTCTCTACTAATTATGTTCGGGACTCAGGCAAAATGAGTATAGGACATTAATCAAGAGAGGCCACATTTTAGACCATAATAGACAAGTCTCCATATATTAAAAAGAATTCAAATAATTGACTATATACTCTGTGACCACAATAGAATCCAACAAGTCCCTTGAAAATTTGCACAAATTTCAAAACTGAATGATGGAAGGATGAACAAAATAAATCACAATATTACTTGGAACTTTCTGTGAACTGAATGAAACTTGTACGTGTGTGTGTGTAAATTTGTCAGATGGCACTGAAACTGCAATGGAGGGACATTTATAACCCCAAGCTGCAGTGTTAGAATGCTTTCAAATTAATGACTTCAAATCCCTAATTAAAACAAAAGGAGAAAGAGGAAGTTATTTCTAAAGTAATTAGCAAAAATTAAAGTTAAAACTACTGATCATAGGGGGTGTTAGTGAGGGTGTAGTTACAGTGAAGTTGCATACTATCTGGTAGGGATTAAAATAGTAAATATAGAGAAATCAATTTATTAAACAGCTCACTTCCTATTTCAAAAGTTAAGCGTATGCCTACCGTGTGACTCAGTTGTTCCATTCTTGAGGTAAGCATACATTTATAAAAATACTTGGGCTTATATTTTTCTATCAAGTTTATTTGCAGAAAACAGAAACTATAAACAATTCAAACTCCTATCAGCAGACAAATGGATACATAAATTAGGTTTATTCAAACTGTGGAATAGTTGCTTAATGATAAAAACAATTTGACTAGCAATACACACAAATATGTAAAGTGACTCTCAAGAGAATGATCCTCATTAATGCATGTGTGTGTGTGTGTATATATATATATATATATATTCTCATTTGTGTATATGTATGCATTCTGACATATATATGCCTACAGATAGGGCAAAAAGTGAACAGTGTTGCCTGGGAACTTATAGTTCTCTCCAGGCAAAAATTTAAACATTAATAGGATTTCAACAAAATTGAAAAATATTGAAGGAAGGCAAGGCAAAGTCAACATACAGAAAAAAAAAAGCACATTAAGTACACTGAATCAATAAAACACACTAAAGCATAGTTCAAGAAAACTTTCTGACATATGAAGAGGAAAAGCAAACAGAAAAATAAAAATTAACAATGCAAAAGCAGAGTATAAAAAAGAGATATTTAAGTAAAATCACTGAACTTGAAAAAATATGTTTTATTTTCAGGTAAAATGGAACAAAAGACAGGTGATACATACATAAATAGGTAGACATAGATATAAATAGATATAGATATACATATAGATATGCATATATAGATATATATCTCCAGTGGAAAATGACTACTGTACCATATTAAGATCAGTAAAGAAAAAATGAACCAAACCAGCCATTTCATCTTTAAGAAAAGTGTCTTTTAATTACAAGAAAACCCATAAATTTATCAAGATGTGTGAATTCAAGGCATATTGTATACCTCAGTCCTTGAAAAACAGTAGATAATACGATTCAGGTCATCAAAATGTCTGGTAAGAAAGCAATGAAAGTACTTACAACATACAGGTCTAGAATGAGATGACGGAAAAAGTGGGGCCTGTGGGGTACAAGGTAGCGGAGGAGCTGCCAATGTAACCATGAAATGAGAAGTAACAAGGCATGGATCTGTTCATTGATCTGATTTAATAATTTCACATTTGTGCATATACCAAATATTACATTATAATTCATAAGCTTATATAATGTTTATCTATATAATATTTATTCATTAGGAATGTTATTGATAAAATGAAGGAAAGATAGAAAGAACAAATGCAAATTATGATTGTGTGTTTTAATGATTATTTTCACAGTAATTGTACTTATGCTGTTTATTCTGATCATGTAATGTATATACCATAATGTCCCAAAAAATGCAAAGAGTAACTGAACGTCATTTTAAGCCTAATAACCCTTATGTCCTAGAGAACCAGGATGATCTGTGTGGAAAAAGACAAGAGAGAGCTGGAAGAGCTGATGATAAATAAAATCCTTACAGTATTAAATTTGAAGTAGCAGCAGAAACCATTTACATGTTTCACCTTTAAAAAAAATGTAAGAATATTCTCTAGGTATGTTCAGTATAGAAAAGTTTTTATAGTTATGACAGATCAGTAGAAGAGACCATTCCTACCATCCTGATCATGGTTTAGAAATAGTAAGTTACAGTAAAATAAGTCAGGGCTTCTTTGAAAGATGGCTATTTCAGGAGCAGAAAAGGAAAAGTTCTAACTTATCTTGAAACAGTCACACCAGACTCTGGAGATATATTCACAGGTTACTCTGATCATATAAAAAAAGAACTCAGGAGACTTGTGTGATCACTGATGGGGAAATTTAAATTTCAACACAGATAACAACTAAAAATTATTGGAGCTCAGACATTTTAAATGCATAAATTTATGGTAACACTAAAATTGGTCACTGTTAGAGGAAGATAGGGAAAAAACTCATTATCTTGGGAATTGGAAAATAAAGAAAAATAACGAAGCATTTTTCTTGCCTTTCCTATAAGAATATAGAAATGAGTATTCGAATGACAGTAAAATGATAGCATCTCTGCATAGCAGTATTCAAGTAAGCAATGAAAATTGATTATAATTAAAATATCAGCATTTGAAAATTCCAGTGAATTAAAAAATTGGGACATCATGCATCATCAACTGCTACTTTTACAAAAAGAGAAGAAGCTAGCTCTTGCAAGGCTTCTAATAATCCTGCCAATGGGCCTGAATCTGAATGCTGTCAAGCCTTTACAGCTGACAATTTTAGGACCTGGAGAGGAGAGAGAAATGTACTGAAGTGTTCCGAGAGTGGGAAATCAGCAGTAGCCAGTAGTAGGAAACTTTGCAAGTTCAGTGGCTCCCATTAATTAAGAGATAAATTGCAATAAAAAGAGTAGACAACAGAAAAACCTCTAGACTAAAACATATTTAAAATAAAACACTAAGGAAATGAAATTTTCTACTGCCTAAGAATGCACATTTAAGTAATATAATATCAATACAATGCAAGGGAATGATTAAAGTCAATGTAGTTGTTAGCTTACAGGAAACTGGTGACAATTATTGGGCCAAGGCACACTAAAGTATCTGCTGTATCTAACAATATTTTTTTTTATTAGAAGAGGTTTTTGCTTTACAATAACTGATTAAGTTTTACATTCACTTTTTAATCATTAAACACAGATTTAAAATGTCATTCACAGATAGTGAAGTGTTTGACAGAATTCTTGATGTTTTCCAATGTTTAAAATATAAATGCAGGGGCTGGGGATTTAGCTCAGCGGCAAAAGCGCCTGCCTGGCAAGCGCAAGGTCGTGAGTTTGGTTCCCGGTACCGGAGAAAACCCCCACCCCCCCAAAAAAAAAAATATATATATATATATATATAAATGCAAATGTGAAGTAGAGAAGAAACTATACAAATGTTGCATTTTAATAGAACTAAGGGTCACTTTTGACTACTATTGAAATGATCTTGAGTGTTCTAGAAAAGCAGTGCCTGTTAAATTCTATACTTACCTAGAATGTCATGTAGGAAATACATTTTAGAGATATAGAACTCTGTACTTTGAAAAACATTTTAAAGAACCTCTAGTTGTTCATCACTGTGAACTCTGTCCTGAAAAACACAGGCCCCTTAATGCTAAATGATTATTTACTTCTCAGTACAGCACGTTCGATAAATTTTGACTCAAATAATTCCAACTGCTGCCCTAGTGTTAGGCTTTGGACTGGCTGAGGGATGCGAGCACTTTGTATCTTTATTCTGGCTGATGGCAACAAACAAATGATTGAGATTTGGACTAAATATCCCTATTGCTTGGGGCAAGAAATTAAACTCAAAAACAGTAGAGAAGCCATGTTTATATTCTTTCATTAGCTCACCGAGAATGAAGTATGAAAAGTACAATCATTCAGAAAGATTTTTTAAAAATTAAAGGTGGTGAGAAATTTTAAAGTCTTGTAAATTGATTTTAATGTCTCTCCAGTAACTGATATAATTCCTATATTTTTAAATTGAGCTATTTTAATAAACATGGTTTATATTTAAGCTGTGCAGCGTAATGTTTGATAAAAGTGTGTCATGAAATGAGTCTCACTCAAGCTAATTAGCCTATTCATCACCTCCTGCATATATTTATTCCCCCCCCAAAAGAAATTCCAGATCTATTCCCTTAACAAATTGGAAATATAGTTTTGTAGATATAATATGCATCAAGGTGATAGTTAATAGTGCTGTGACTCTAGAATCGATCTCTTCCTCCACCCAAGGGCTTCCTTTACAGAAATGAACACTTGGATGTGGCCTTGAATTTTCATCTGCCTTTCATCCATTTAAGTTAGTTCTAATTGAAATAACTGCTTTTGTACCTTTTCTTTTCCGGTCTTTGTCCAATACTGTAAGAGAGTTAAAGTTTTATTTTGCAGAGCCTATGCTTTGTACTTTGGAATTCCAGGGTGAACTTCTTAAATATACTATTTTAAAGTTATCTACCTGTTCCTCTTGGCAATGATGAACAATGAAAAGGGAAAAGCTTCACGCCCATCAATGCCATTGAACCTGAGATTTGGAGAGGTACAAAGACATGTTTTGATTTAAAAATGGAACAGAACATGTCAGATGAGAGACAATGAGAATATACACATGCCAAAATGTCATTTTCATAAAATATCTGTTTGAAAGATACTTCATTTTAAGCAGGATATTGAATAAAGCTATAAAGAAATGACTAGGGTCACTTTAAAACACTATTTGTCTTTTTGAATATTTTTATTGTGGATTCAGAGCATCATCAGAACTTCTGAGACGGAGAATGTCAGCATTTATTTCATGGGAAGCCTGAAAACAGATAAAAGAATGAATGCATCTGTATCACCACACTTATCACATAAATCCATGTCTGATTCAGAAATATGTCCACTTCTCACAGCATATCAATCAAGGAATATTCATCCACATCACATTCACATAAAAATTTAGAGTTCTGACAAAAATATAAACTAATTTAAGCTAAATTAAACATAGTATAAGTAATTAAGGCTTTATGACATTTTCACTTGGTAAGGAAAATCTGATAAAAAACACAAAAGTAATTTTTGTCTCATGATTATTGGATTTACCAAACATTATAGGCAATTTAAGTTTTACATTGTTTTCAATACTGGAAGTTATCAGATTCTTTAATCAATTAATTCCTTTTTATTTTAAAGATGAAAGAACCAAAACATATTAACAGACAGACATAAACAAAACAACAAAAACATTACAGAATTTCAGACAAAGTTATAGGAAACTATCAATGGTTGTTTTATTACATATTGTTATCTTCAAATTGGTTACTCAGATAACCTGATATATGCATGTAAGATTGATTAATCAATTAAAAGTCAACTGTTCAATAAGCCAATGGAAATTATTAGTATAATTATCTTGGCTATCTTGTGTATACATATGTACATATTTTTCACTTCTTTCTTTTTCTCTTTTCCGTCATCCCAGTCATTCTTTCCTTTTGAGTGGTTTCTTTTCCTTTTACAATATCTATTGTACCTTTTAAATTTTATTTATTTTTTCAGGTTCTTAGATGCAGAAAAAGCTTTTGACAAAGTCAAACACTCATTCATGGCAAAACTCCTCCAGAAAATAGGAATATGTGGTCTTTACCTCAACCTGATCAATTAATTCTTACAATTCTGTTTCAAATCAGTTTAATTTTCTTCATCAACACTATGAGCAATTTATTTCAAGTTACCTTTATGTTGCACCTATATTTAAAAGAAAGAAGTTATCTAATTATTCCTGCCTTTTTCCATGGACAAAATAACTAACGTACAACCCCTAATGAGTCAGAATATTTTTTTTGCCACATTAGAAAGTTGTGCAAGTACATTATGTCATGGAAAGAATTAACTAAACATAAATGTACTAGTTTTCTGTGGCTGCTGATACAAATCACCACAAATTTGATGGTGAATTAAAACAAAAATTCTCACAGTGGTGGAGGCCAGAATTCTAAAGCTGTTATCACAGGGCCAAAATCAAGCTGTCTGTCATCAGCAGAGCATTTTACGCAGACTCCAGTGGAGAGTCTGATTCTTGACTCTCCAGCATTTTACTTACTGCTGTTTCTCGGTTTGAAGGCATAGCGTTCCCATCTTCAAGTCCTTCACACCCTGCTCTGTCTTCACACCAGCTTCTCCTCTGTTTATGTGTGTCAAATATCACATTTCATCTGTCTCGTGTAAAGGTTTATGTGTGCTGGGTTATGTGGGTAAGTCAATACAATCTCTTCACCTCAAATTCTTTAAAAGTGCCACTATTCTGCCCAATGCAATGATGCAACTCAGAGAGATGTTCTGGTCGTGAAGGTTGTGTTCATCTCAGTGTAGAAGATGATGATAATTTAGTTCCTAGGTCTAACGCAGGAGAGGAGGCATAGTTTTTAAAAGGCAATATAGCTTGAAATCTGCCTCTGTAAGTCAGATGACTAAGGAAAAAGTGCAACATTGAAAGGAACTACAAGGGATAAAAATAGACTCATTAAGAAAAAAACAAAAGATGAAGGAAGAAAAATCCAGCATAACACTAATAGAAAAAGGCTGGGCAAATGGTGAGAACAGAATGAGGAGAACGACTAAGTTCAGCATCTCAATCTAGAAAGTTTTAGCTGACATGGGCCAATTTGTCCTGTATAGTAAATGCATATCAATGTAGTTTGGATCAAAGATGTCACCCCAAATGTTCATATATTTAGAGGTGGGACTTTTGAAAGACAATTAGATTGTAGGGTGCTAACCACATGAATGGATAAATGTAATAATGTTTCCATAGCTAAATTTCATAGCTGTTAGGAGGTGGGGCATGGGTAGACAAAGTAGGTCCCTACATATCTCTTCTCAGGCTCCTTTTTCTCTCTCTTTTTCCTGGCTACCACAAGGTGAACAGCTTTCCTCTGCTTTGCCATTCCTTCCTTCCAGGCAAGCATGGACTGACACCTCTGAAACTGTGAGTCAAAATAAACACCTTCTCTTTCAAATTGTGCATGTCAGGTATTTTGTACCAGCAATGTAAAGCTGATTAACACACATTGGAAATAAATGCAGAGAACATTTCAAAATCCTTTGTAGTATGGATGCAAATACATATCTGTTTTTTTTTAAGAAAATCTTAAAGATGTGTCTAATTTTCTTTTGTTAGCTTTCATTTGGAAAAAAGCAAACTAATGTTTCTAATTTTAACTAGAACTCCTGTTCTTGATTACTTCTGTAGGCAGCTAGCTAGTTATCTAATCTGAACAATATATACGCTATCTAGCTAGTTACCTCAGGCATCTATTTGATTTTGCCTTGGTTAAGTTAATTAATATTCACTTCTTTATCAGACGTTTCTAAAAGGGATTGTATTCTAAGGCTTTCAACTCTGAAGCTAAATTGGTAGTTGTATTTATGACTTCACATAAATTCCTTGAATACCCTGAAGGAAGAATTTGATGCAATATTTGGTTTGCAGCCAAGCCATCCAGCAACATTCTGTTCCAACATCATCTATGAACACGTAAGCAAAGAAAAGTAAATGTCTTTTAAGCTTATTATCAACAAAAGCATCCTCTTCAAATGCACTAGCAATAATAAAAGAAAAATACGCCCAGATCAAAGGCACAGAGCCCAACCGTGGCCTCCAGAAGCTCGTTCATAAATCAATTCACGATCTCTTTAATATGGAGCATCCAATTAACTGTAAATAAACCTTCAGAGGTTCTTAAAATTGTTTCTTCCCCAGAGAAATGACAGTAATAGTTTCCTGATACTAATCATAACTGACTCTTACCATTTAATACAAAAGGCTTTACCATGGTGCAAAGGTTTAATTTTTATATTTCAATGGTCACAAAGTCAAAAACATGGATTTATCTGAAATGGCAAAGATAGCTATAAATTCTATTACCAGTGACAGCAATTTCCTTTCAAGTACCTCAGGCTGAATGAAACTTTATTGATGCTTCTAGTAAAAACTTACAGGCACTTTCCATTTACAGTCATCACAAGTTAAAGTCACAATCGTAAGCAGCAGTCATTCTAGGCTGGGTGCATAATTTAAAGAAAGAAGCGTAACATGTGGATTGTGCTGTCCACCTGCTCTTGCATCTGTGTCCTCATTGCTTCATCTTCTGCCAGCACCAGCCAATCAATATGTCTGTCTTGTCAGGGTCAGATTGACAAGGTGCTTGCCGTGGCAATTTTTATGTTGAACTTACGGTTATCTCCTTATAGTGTTTTATATTTCCCTGGTAGAGAAACTGTCAGCATCAAAACACTGCTGAAGACAATAGTTTGCATGGAAATATTTTATAAATGAGATGTCACTAATTAGAGCCCTTTTCTACTACAGTGGGTGCTTCAGTGGCATAACAGTCATTCTTTTCCCAGTAGATCTCAAACATTTAAAATATTTAGATCTCAGATTTATAATAAAGCTAGTGTTATTATGCTTTATAGAATGCAGCTGTCATATACATAATAAAAACTTTTATAAATGTACTTATAAAAACATTCATATAGAGAGTAGAAGCAATATAATTCTTTATATAACAGTATCAGCCGAGTAAATAACCTAATGGAAGGTATAGAGTGTGTGACTACTTCAGCAAATTCATGATTATGTTACTATCACTACACTAGGAAAATCTCATCTATATGCTTAACTTTTGAAAGAAATATTTTCATATGTTGCATCACTGATTTACTGCAACATGGAAAAAATTTGGTAACATTCTCATATTACCTGCAAGGGTGGCAATCACAGAATAATGTATTTAAGTTTGATTTAGGATTACAGTGGTACCTCAGTTCATAAACTTCATTTGTTCCATAATTCTAGGGAAGATGGCTGTGGCTCTGGCCGTCACTAGATGTGGAGTATGCCAAGGAAGGAAAGTTTTGTGAAATGATTCTGTTCACAAAAATAGTTCTGTGAGGGATTCCTGTATGTGCCTATTAAGAGTAAAACCAGTAGTACCTTGTAGTTTAGTAAGTATTAGAAATGGGATGAGAACTCAGAAATGAGTACCTGATAATACTTTACACTCAAAAGAATTGTAGACTGACAAGATGAAGAAAATTTTAAATATGTAATGAAATGCATAATAAATTGCATTCACTTATAAGCCAACCTCATTGCCTTTGGCTTTCACTAAAGTTTCCTTAGGTCAGACAGGTTTATACAAACACAAACCCCTAAAAATATTAACCAAAACTAGGTGACTTGTGTATTAACTGATTGTTTCCTACTTTTATTTCTGTGGTGTAGTAGGCAAATATAAATACATAAGGCACACAATTGACTCAGCAAGACATTCTTTCACATAATTTCCCCTGACAGTTAATTTAATGACATTTATAAACGTATTAAATGTAATCTGCTTCTCTAATTTAATTCAATATTTGTGTCATGTATGGTGTTAAAAGAAGATAAAAAACAGATGTGCAAACATATGAATGATTAGAAAATATAGACAAGAAAATGTGTTCATTAAATTCAAAATTAAAAGCATTAGCTAAAAGTTCAACAGATTTCCCAATCTGTTCACATGGCATTGTTATTTTTCCTGCTCTCACAAGATTTGAAAATATTAAATTACTTTTTTGATTTTTTTATTTGGGGAAAGATATAAAATTTCAATGTAGTTATAATTTAAAGACAGCATTTGAATATTTCATTCAGATTTTGAAATATTTTGTCTGTTTTGCAAATTTCTATATTCTGACTTCAATTTGCCTTCAAATTTGTATTTTACCACAAGCTATGTGTATTACCCAGTAGGTAGGTAGAATTATCTTTCACATCTGAGAAAATATATGCTTATTGTAAGTTATAAAAATACAGAAATATTAAATGTAGAAGCCATTTAAATTTACATTTGTGTATGCCGGTGCATCTACCACTCATGACACAAAATTTATCCAGTGTTCCTGAAAGTGTCCTTGCACTACACTGTACTCGATTTTCAACTGATTGGTGACCATTCTTCCTTTACGCTACGATAGATTGGTCTTGGTTACTCTTACATTTATATAAGAGGAATCACGTAATGTGCATGCTTTTGTGTCTTATTTCTTTCAGTCAGAATGATCCCCTGATTTGTCTGTAAGTATTGGAAAATTTTTTACTGTTGTTTGCAGCATTTCAGCATATGAGTTTATGATGCATTTATTTGCTCTTCTGCTGATTGACATTTGTGTCCATGAGTCATCTTTCCCATTCCTGGAACAAAATACCTGGCACCCCACTACCGAAAGGAGAAGAGGTTCATTTGCTTCATGGATCCAGTAAATTCAGTACAAATTATCCTGACTCCATGATGGGAACTTCATGAAACAAGGGCATGGTGGAACAAGCCTGCCTAGTGGGTAAGGGGCCAGGAAACACAGCAGCAAGACAGTACTTGAAAGGAAGAGGCCAGGAACAATTATCATACTAAACGTCACACCTCCGTGACCCACACACCTATTCCCAGAAATGTGCTTTCCTAACCCTCCTGGCTTTTCTTAGTTCATTCAAGTTGCTATATCATGATTAATGGTCACAATCATTTCCAGTCTTTGTTATCACAAAAAAAGCTACAATGACCATGAAAAAAACAAAGGATTGTGTTTCATAAAATAAGTATTTCTCAAACTGTTAAAACTCTTCTGATACTCTTGTGCCTCTAGCTGCTAACTTAATCTTTTATTCCACTGTCTAGAATATTTTTCAAGCTCAGAATACAGATATGAGATGCCATTTACGAGGGTACAAACCTCAGCTCAATCACAACTTGAGACTTTAGGCAAAAGTTTAAATCTCTCTTTCTTTTTAATCTGAAAAATAAATCTATTCCTTGTGGCTTGTACCCATCATGCTGTACTATAGGTTATTAAGTAAATATAGGAAATCTATTTAAAACAGTGCTTGATGTTTAAAAAATGTTCCTTATTGCTATAATTATTTCCCATTCATATAGTTTATCAATTTGAAGTGCAGTTTTACATATCAGTTTGTAAATTTTTACTTTTCTTAACCCCATTTTCTCTCACCACCATACTGAGTGGCAAATGTTCTTTTGAACTTCTTTAAGTTTGCTTTTGCTTCTTGAGTATTTATTTAATGCTTAATATGTACCAAATCTTCTGGATAATATTATAGAAATTAATAATAGAAGGTTTCTATATTAAGCAATTTATAATGGAAATCAATAAAAGAAATAAAATTGTCAGCTCTAGTTGAGTTTATTGGGGACCCAATTGTAAAGGCTCATGAAAGTGCATAAGGTTGAATAGTTTATGAAATTACTATACAAACAAACAAACAAAAAAACTAGAGAGATTTTTAAAAATCTGAGCACATTTTATTAGAGAAGTGCCTGTTACCAATAGATTGTCAAGTCAATGTATAATTCATTTGGCACTTAAGAATTATTCTTAATAATGTGTAATATTTCTCATTAAAATATCAAAAATATGTCTACCATATACCTTTATAGTAATTAATATGCAAACATCAAAGAGATTTTAGGCTATATTTCTACTTTCAAAACTATGTAAAAATCTGTTAATTTTCATACACATATTGAAATTTATATAGTTTTTATATATAGATTTTTCCCAGGTGTGTTTTTTATTATTTTCTTTATTATGTATGTATAGTTGCTATCTCAGCATTCCTTTTTTGGCCCTGATATAAATTATCTCAAAATCCAGTCTCTCAGATCACTTATGACTGCCCTCTGTGATTTTTATATCATATATCAGTTTCTCATCTCACTGACAGAAAACACAATATACCCCACAGCTGCTCATCAGTCTAAAACTTAACACCGTAGCTATGCAAACAAATTTCTCCTTCCCTTATATTTTCTGTAAAGTAGCCAAACTACAACCCCCAGGGGAAAACTTAAGTGATCATTCTCACGGACTTTAATAAAGGCACTGCTCCCCAAGTTCTCTGTCTGTTTTTACTCTCCCATCAATCCCCAGTAACACCTAGGATGCCTCTGGGGTAATTTGTGAATTCTTTGTTTTCGTGCATTTTGGTCTCACTTCCTGGTTCTGAGTCATCTGACTGACAGCCACCCAAACCCTACTTTATCTTAGGTCACAGCTCTCTTAGAAAGTTCTTATATCAGCTTATGGCTACTCTCTAAGGAAAAACCTAAAGACCATATTAGAAAGGAATGACTTCTTGTGGCTTATATGTCTGGAAAAGTTATAAAAATTCCTACCTTTAAACTAATGCATTAGAAGCAGGTGTTATTTCTAATTAATGTATCTCCTTATAATGTATCTCCTTAGATTTTTTAAGACTTGGTCACTATACAGAGCTTCAGGGAAAGCAAATAATATTCCTTCGGCTGATGATAAATATAAAGCACTGAATAATAAATTTTTACTTTGATGGAGATTATCTATCTTGCAAACACTCCATTTTGTCAAAAAGTGAAAGCAGCAATAGACACCCGGAATGGTTGAAGACAAAATTTCATTAACAAAAATAGACGTAATGGTGGCTTCGGTCAGAGTTTTATACGCAGCTGAGTTAGATAGAAACGTTATAGGCAGTCAGACAGGGCAAGGCCTTCCAAGGAGCAGACATGAAAGACAAGATAAGATACCTGTGGGCCAGACCTCAAGACAAAAGGACTAAACAAATGCACCCACATACCCCTCTAGGTGTGAACATCAGGGATTGATATTCTAAATAGGTTGTTACCTATTTTAAAAAGCCAGAAAGAGTCACTAGCCCAGCCCCTACAGGAAAAGCCCCTGTTATGTATTCATGCCCACTTGCTACATGACTCGCTTCCCCATTTGATCCCAGTTTACTCAATTTTACCTGAACAATTATACTTGTAATCTTATTGGCTGACCATAGTTTTGTCCCACCTCATGCCCACCTTGTAATTTCCCATTTTCCCCCTATCTTGGACCCGTCTCACCTTGGGATTTTGCTCTATAAAATCCCTGGGAAGGGCAAGGTCTTTGGCAACCCACTCAGGCCCCCTCCTATGCCTCTCTTGGACAGAAGCTGTCTTTCCCTTAATAAATATATTCTGCTCTTAACCTCCATTGTTCCTAAAATTCATTCTTGGATTTTAGAGAACATGAACTCATCCCAGATACTGTTCAGGTTGGGAGTTTTTATTTTCTTATATCAAGAGGATTATACGTTTCCAGCCCACCATTTTTATACATGGATTAGGCCAGGTAATACTGACTGCATGTCTGCCCTAGTCATACCCATGACTTGTGAGTTTTAAAGGTACACAAGCTATGCTTGCAGTTCTGACGTATGAGAATACTGTCTTCCCAGCAAGCTTGCATCCACAAAGTGATAAGGTACTGGCCTTTCAGTTCTGAGAGGCAGACAGAGGTGCTCCATTTGTTATTTGAACTAGCTCCTCTGAGGGAAGTTAATCTTTCATTTTTATAACTATGTATATTTTCTAGCTTATTTTAATATTTCAAAATAAATCTTTTGTGGGAACCCTTTCTGTACTACAAAAATGAACTACTCTCTGTGGTAATAATTTGGCTTCTGAAACATCAATTTTTTTGCTTTTGTGATTTCTAGCAAGGAGTACTTCACTTCTAACGGGATATAATAAAAAAGTAAATAAAAAGGTTTTCGTCATTCCAAACAAAATATCCTTTTATTTTGTCATTGTATAAATTGCAGAAGTAGTAGAATTTTCTGTTGTGTTCCATGTATTGGCTGTACCTTTATGTGCTAGTGATGCACTCATTTAATTCACGACATCTTACTATGGCTCCCATCTTTATTATTATCTGTTATTGATTTGCAGAGCAGTGTTTGCTTCCTGTAATTTTTTCTACGATCAATTGCGGAATTTGCTAGAAAATATTAAAATTAAAATAGAATTTTTGAAGGAAATGGTGTCAAACTTGTCAGGTGTTTTGAACACTAATCTTTTGAATACTGAGTCTTCCTTTCCAAGAATAACATTTTAAAGGCAAGAGTTAATAGTACTATATATTTATTTTGTCATTGTTTATAGTGGCCTACTGAAACAAATGATAATCATATATAAATCTCACAGTCTATCACTTTTCTAAATTAGTGTACTAGGTTTAGTAGTTATTTACAGATTCAGTAGGATTTTTCACATTCACAATGAGCTCCTACCTGAATAATTACTTTTCAATAACCACTTTCTTATTTTTATGAGTTTGTGTGTGTGTGTGACTTACCTATATATTCCATGTTTTGCCTATGTGCCCATAGTAAGAGATTTTATCTGCCAAAATAAGAAATTTGATGTTTTACTTATCTTCATCATGTGATTCTACAAAAATTTACACCATATATCTACCTATAACAATCCCACCATATTTGGGGTGCTAATATCCAAGTATAGTCACTGATCCTTAAAATATATCATCTGTGAACATTTATCAATTTTGTGACATAATACCTACAGTTTATTTTGAAACAGTCAGGGGCAAGTGTAAGTCTGCAAGTCTGAAAACAAAACTGAATTACAAATTAATAAACAGATTGACCTTTGAATATTTTATAGTATGTCCCAAGACATAATCATGTTCATAGTCCCAATTAATATCAAAGAGAATTAATGGGCAAGAGCAAACATTAATTCATGTCATAAGGATTATTTCACCCTTTTTAAAGCATCAATAACAAATGCATTGATCTATGTTAACATATAACTTTTTCTTTATGGGCTGTGTATTATATATGACTTCAAGTAACATTTAATTTATATTATAGTAAAATACACTGTATTTCCTTGAGAAATGTGGTTATTTAATAGCATTTATATTTTATCTAAGTAATAATTTTCTGAAGTAACCTATTTTGCCTTGGAATTATCTCCATACACTTTTATCATTTTGAAAGCAATTATGAAGGCCTTAAATTGTTAGGAAATTCGTTAACGATTAACCAGAAAAATCTGAATCTCTGATTCCAATAATGACAAAATTTCTTGTGTGCATATTGGTCTCAAAGATAATAATTATGAACACTACAAAAATATACATAAAATTCATTGAACACAATAGAATTATAAGTTCAGTTAAAATCTGGACATCAGTGGATTATTAAATTAAGAAATTAAATTAGATAAAACATGTTTCCATGGCATTTGCATATGAGTGTTAGGAAAATTTGAAACTTCTATAGTAGCTAAATGAAAGAATAACAGAAGACAAAAGAGAATCACTTCAACCATTAGACAAAAATAGTATTTCACATTAAAAATGAAAAAAGACATAACTAATACAGCAAATTATGAAAACAAAATAAAATGGAGCTCCCAATTATCTCAGCTGTTAAAATTACCAAATGACTTTAAAGAATTTATTACAAAGGCATTCAAGCTCTTAAAACAATTTTTTCTAATAAATAAACAGATTGTTAATCTTAGGTAACAATTTGAAGCAAATATCAGATGAAATTCTAGAACGAAAGTTGCAATTCTTAACATTTTGAGAACATCATAAACATAAGAA
Organism: Chinchilla lanigera; assembly: GCF_000276665.1. Taxonomy (NCBI): domain Eukaryota; kingdom Metazoa; phylum Chordata; class Mammalia; order Rodentia; family Chinchillidae; genus Chinchilla; species Chinchilla lanigera. The sequence goes on along the minus strand of NW_004955479.1, from coordinate 6,805,127 downwards.
GTAAACAACTGTTAAATGAGAAGGTGGAGCAATAGAAATCAACCAACGTTAAGAATAAGGTTTAAAAATGATAACTGTAATGCGTATCAAAACATATACCACATGTAGAATAGTACTTCAAGCATAAGAAAAGAAAGTAAGGAGAAGAAAGATTTTGCAAATAATAATGACTGTAAATTCCCAGATTGTATCAATTTGAAAGCAATTATGAAGGCCTTAAAACTTATGAATGCAACTAAAACTCTAACCCAGATGCATAATGAAATCATAACAAAATTTAAAGAAACAAATATCTGAACACATCATAATCATTCTGCTGTAATACAAAGATAAAAAAATTTCAGAAAAATATGATGTCACATATTACACAAGAAAAGAAACCATGAATATCTTACAAATCAAAAATTAATTCAGTAAATTCAAATTTCAAAAGTCCTAGAAAATGTTATATAATTCTACATTTATGGTGAGAATTTTCTTGAAGGGTAAGGATGAAATAGAAAGAAGTTTAGACAGTCAAATCCAAAGACTATCTGGTTTGCAGATCTCTGATCCAACAAATGTTGAAGTTGTCCAGACTCAAAAATAAGATACAGATTAAAACACTAATTAAAAGTAAATGCTTAAATTACTAAATATTATAAACCACTGCAGGGGTTGCAATACAACCCCCCACACACACACACACACATGCTCTATGGGAAAGAAAGAACACAAAAAACAGTGATAAAACCATACAATTTTAAATTCATGGAATTCACATAAAATGATAAATATTCCCTTTGGCTTGATAGTGATATATTAAACATATGAATTTTAATTTCTATCAAAAGCATAAAAAGGTCACAAAGAGATATAAATACAAAGCCAACAAAGGAATGGAATTGTCGTGAAAAAGACTCAATACTTTTCCTCAAAGATGGCAAGAAATGTTAGGTAAAGAAATACACATGAACAATAACAAAAGAGGGGAGATAAATGCAACTCAATTTTAGAGCTACAGACATAAAAGCAGTCATTCAAACAATTAACCAAAAATAATGAGTCTAGGTTCTATAATTTAAAAATCAGAAAATTTCACAATTAATGAAAACTATGACTCACTCACTCATAAAGCTATGCTTGCATATGAAGAAACATATATTGAAAGTCAAAGAATTAATAAAAGAAGTCCTTAAAAGTGGTCATATTGAGAAGGTTAATGTGGGAGTACAAATAAGAGGGAAAAGCTCTGAGAGAATAATAGGGAAATGTCATGATGATAAAACTGTTTTTTCTTTCAGAAGTTATACTATTCTGAAATGTGTGTATCTAATTAAATAAGTAAAAAGCAGGGAACAAATTAACAGAGGTAAAAAATTAAAATGTCTGCCAATAGTCATGATAATTTGTAAACATTTCTGTCAGCAATTCAAAATTAACAATTAGAAAAATTTTAGGAATAACCATTGCCTAACCATGTGGAGGCTAGAGTATGTCTGTCACATCACATTTTAAAGTCAAAATCATGTAGTGCATACTTTATAGTCACAGCACAATTAAATTAGAAATTTATTAGATTCATGTACTACAAGATCTCATTTATATGGAGAATCCGAAAAGCTGATCTCGTAGAGATTGGGGGTAGAACTATACTTACGAGAAGCAGAGGAGCATGAACGAAAGGGAAGGATGCAGAGAAGCTGATCACTGTGCTAAGTAACGTTTAGAACAGGAGTAAAATTTTTGTGAGTGAAAGCACATTAGAGTGACTATAGAGAAGGGTGATACATTGTTTATTTCAAAAAGCTAAAATAGGCACAAACACCTCCCTGGCAAGCACAAGGTCCTCAGTTCGATTCCCGGTACCAAAAAATCCCAAAACAAAGAAACAAACAGAAAAGCTAGAATAAAGGATTTGAACATTTTTACCACAATGATACTATAAATGTTAAAGCAGATAGACATGTTCAACCAGATTGAAACATTATATAATGTATATATTACCAAAACATAACATGGCCATATTGAGCTTTGTGCTTGTAATCTCAGTTTAAAATAAATTTAATTTAAAACGCTACAAGTGAAATAAAATATGTGCAACTAAATAAAAGTCAAGTTTGGTGGTCTGTGGTTTCTTCACTCTATAAAATCTTAACAAAAAGAAAAAAAAGAAAAATGAAAGAGAGAAACTGTGAATTAACAGTATCAGCAATGAAAGAGGGAAGATCATTCTAGACCCCACAACCAATGCAAAATAATGAATTATTATTAGTGTTTTCAACACTACAAGAAGTAGGTAAAATGGATAAATTGAAAAAAAACTTATCAAAGCTGACAGAGATAACATAGGAAATTGGTACAGCTGTCCATTTGTTGTATCAATTTAATTCACTGCCAAATTATTTCCATGAAGAAATCTCTATTTTTCCATAGTGAATTCTGTCATATATTTCCTGGTGAAGCAACTGTAGGCTCGCAGACTGCTTTATGCTATGCAATAGGAGTGACTCATTCTTTCTCACGAATGCTAGTATAATTCTCATGCAAACATGACCATGAAGCTTCAGTAAGTTGCAGTCTACTATCCCTTGAAAGCTCAGACACATATGGTTACAAAAACATTAGTGAATGAATTTAGATAAATATGTGCAATATTTCAAAATCAGTATACTATGCCATAATAACAATGTGAGAGAAAGAAGCATTTATCTATTTTAATTAATACAGAAAAACAACATTTTACTAATTACACAGAGAATATGCATTGGGAAAATAAACTCATTCAATTAATATCAGAGGAAAAGTCCCTCAGTCTGAAAAAAATGTGACACATATAAAGCCTACTGATAGCAAGATGTTATTCCTCTGGGATTATAAACACAGGATGATTTCTGTCATCTCTTCTCTGTGATATTTGGCCTAGCAAGTGAAGCACAGTAAGAAAGTATAAATATTGCTAGCAAGTAAGTAGTAAAATGTCACCTATTCATAAATATAATTTTGTAGTAAGCAAAGCTGAATGAATACATAAAATATTCCAGAGTTCATAAGTGAAATCAGCAAAGCACACAATATGAGGATAAAATTCGATCTCATTGTCTCTATACTACAATTAAGCAAGTGAAAAAAATTGAGTCTTAAAAATATCATTCAAATAGAGCTTAGAAAAAATCTTTTTAAAAATAATGCAAAATACCTCTAAGGAATGATGCAAGGCAGAGACCACCAGGGTTATGGAAAGGCAACATGACATAGAATTTATTGTGCCTGGGTGTAGGCAGACAGAGGGCAAAAAGGCCATCTGTGTCATGCAGTCTTGGATATACAGTTCGGAAAATACACACAAAATGAGCCATGGATGTAACTCATGTCTTACATAAAGGTTTACTATGGACCACGATCTCAAGTACAACTAGACTTATTAAAATTTTGGAAGAACACATGAAAACAAAGTTAGAAGGAACAGTAGGAAAAGATTTCATTGAAATAAGCAAAAAAGATACAACTTAGAAGCCAAAATTGAGTATTAAATATATTCTTTTATCAAAATGTCCATATTACAAACATAATGGAGCAAATAATGGAGTAAAAGAAAAATTAGCTGGACGTTGTTTCTCATTCCAGCAATCCCAACAGTCTGAGAGGCTGAAGCAGGAGGCTCATAGATTGGAGCCAAAACTAAGTGATTTAGTAGCTCAGAGAGAACTTGTCTCAAAATAAAAAGTATAAAAATGTGGCTGGAGACATGGCCCACCGCAAAGTCACTGTGTTCGATCCTCACGACCACCCTATAGAAGGAGAAAATATAAATGTATACGTGAAAAAAATTTTATATATGAAATCAAAGTCTTTCAATTTACTAATAAAATGCTAAAGAGCCCAATAGAAGGATGTGGTCAAATGGTGTGAACATGTATTTTTAGAGATAAATGAAGAACAAATCATCGTATAAGCACGAATTAAATCAAAACAATAAAATCTGAACTTTTAATTATGCGCAGCTCCACAGGAACTGACAGGAGTTACAGTTCAGTGTGGCTGCGTTGCAAATGCAGTTCTCCCATAGTGTTGATGAGCAGCATTTAACTAAATTTTAATGTATGACCAGTATATTACTCAACAGGTACTCTTCTAAATGCCTAATCCAGAGAAAAACAGATATCCACAAAAATATTATTAAAACTCACACCAATATCTATATTATATGTCTAAACTTAATACTGTACAAGTGTTAATCCACAAGAAAGTGGACATTTGATCATGCTGTCTTCGTGCAGCAAAACATTAGCCAAAACTAAAATTTTGCAAACTACCAAAACACAAAGTATTTAAAGTTAATAATTTTAAAAGGCCTTATCATGTGTAAAATAGCTAAGAACAAACAGTAGCTTGCGGGGCTGGGGATTTAGCTCAGCGGCAAAGTGCTTGCCTGGCAAGTGCAAGGTCGAGAGTTCAGTTCCCGGTACTGGAGGAAAAAACCAAAAAAAAAACAAAACAAAAACAAAAACAAAAAACAAACAAACAAACAGTAGCTTGCTAGCATTAATCAAAAAAAATTATAGAATAGATAAAATTAATAGTGAAAAAATTTATAGAATATATAACATTAGTAGGAAAAATTTAATATATATAATATTCAGCTTTGAGATGGTGTTTAACATAAAAAAATAAGTAAATTCTCTTAGATGGTCAAATGCTATACATCTGGATAGATATGTGAGTTACATAAAATATGTTACTAAAAATAATATGAAATTATAAACTTGAAATATATATAATTTTAATAAAGTGTTTTCCACTTTGTGATGACAGGGCATTTAGCATAGACTCAACTGTATCTCTAAAACTTATTGTCAGTTACAAATGGACAAACAGTAACTTCATTATGAAGAACACTGATGGATATCATACATAAACAATCAAAATAATATTAACTACATCTAGCTAAATAGTAAGACAAACCTTCTTTGTATGCCTCTCGATATGATTCTCAAAAACAATATGGCATTACTTATGTGCTTTCCCTGATAAAATGCAAAGTTTGAATCTAATTATAATGAAACATTAGAGAATTCACAAGTTAGTGCCATTTTGCAAAGTAATTTATCTGCTCTTTTCTGATCAAGGAAGACAATTCCATTTTTAAGCAGTCTAAGGAATTATAATAATTTAATGGAATGCATAATGCTGAGCTTCATTTCTGCTTAAGGGAAATAGCTATGAAGGATAACAGTCAGATATTAGATCAATATGAAAATCAATTTGATAGCATTGTTCAACTTGTCCTCATTCACAAAAAATATTTATCTAAACCTAAAGACCAAAATAACTTTATTTTCTGTTACAATTTTCTTCTTATTTGCCATATAACAGAATGTATAAATATCTACATACTTCAACCTCCTTCAAAGGGAAAAAGGGTCTTTGATTTTCGTCTAAAGAATTTAGGATTTAGAAATTGTATTCAATAGACAATAACAAATGCAGTTTTAGATAACCAAACTCAATTATACTGGTATTTTCAACATTGAAAATTGACTTTAAATTTCCTAATATTACTACATCAGTATAATTTTTTGTTTTTCTAAATATATTTTTTATATAAAGCAATCCTTTGTTTTTCTATTCTGAGATGATTAAGTGTTAAGAGACACAAGTGATTTGTAAAACTTAATCTCCCGTACTTGGGAAAATGCAGACACTTAAAAGGTCAAAAATAATAAAATGGGACAATACTGCATGTTAACAACTGTCTAATTTAGATAAAAAGTACCAGAGCTATTGTGATTTTTCAGTGTAAAATCTCATGTAATTAAGACATGAAATACATATTAGCTTTTGTCTTCATGAAACATATTCAGTAGAGGTAAGAAAAATAAGAGAAATAAGTGAACAAGCAATAAAATTTTAGATGGGCATAATTGCTATTAGAAGAAAGAAAATGAAGGTGATGCCCTCAGAATAATAATGTCTTAATTGAATTTTGGGGATAATTTAATCTTTACAGTGGAAGCCAAATGTACTATGTATAATTGGTATTTGATAAGTTTCAGTAGCATTACATAAGGCAAAAATGTATGGTGCCCTAGTTTCTAGGAAGTCATTAACAGAGCACTGATTGATTCAGAAAAGCAAAATGGGGTTTGATTTTTCAAAAGAAAAATTTCTGTGTGCTGAGTCAGTACTGTACCATAGGAAACTACTCTACATCAATCTGTTACTTCCTTGTCCTAAACCTAGAAAATGAACACCATTTTTTACATAAACTATACCAATCACATGATAATGAAAATAATGCAAAGATTTTGAAAAGAAAGCATTGTAAAGATATACTTCCTCCCCAGACAAGTGATAAGTGGTCTAAGGCCCTACCGTGCTTAATGGAGGCCCCGTTATGTAACTTCACTCATTTCTTCAATATAAAGAAAGAATTTTAAATAAAATAATTCTATTACAGTTGTATAGCACAAAATAAATGACCATAAAGTTTAAATTGACATATTTTAGGAATAACACAGAAGACAGGAGCTAGAACTTTGTGCAAAATATGTCACTGTGTAAAAGTAGATGTGTAAGCATAGCTATAGATATAGAAATAATATAAATGAAATGAGGGTGTTTGTAAATGCAAGTATATTAAATGAGTTTTCCTTTCCAATTTTATACTGACAATATCAATAACTGCATAAAATAACTAAAAAATCCCAGTGTGAAAGTCAGAAATACTCAAATTCTGTGACTTTTTAAAATTCTGTCTCATGTGACATTATTCCTTATGCACTAATCAATAAAAGACTTTGGAAATGATTTCCTTCTGTTTTATTTTCCTGATAGAAAAAAAAGGGAAAATTGCAGGCCCTTGGGGTTGACATTTTGAATCCATATTGAATTTTGCTCAAATAAATTAAATGATATTGAACTGAGTCCTGACTTACTAAATGATGAATAAATTATCAATCAAAAGTTAAAAAAAGTGCAGTGCCTCATATTTATCAAAGCTAGTGTCTAGGATGTTTTATTCAATTTATCTTCGACTTATTCAGTGTCATGAAATAAGAAACTGATTATTGGATAATTTTCATTAATTCACTGTTTTATTTTCTTTCCTTCTATTATTTTTCAGTTTGGGATAATGCAGATATGTTCTTATTTTCCTTTGCAAACAACTGTGGGAAAAATTATAAAGGAAAATATAACAATTTAGTCTTGTGGTTTTAGGCCATTTATATTTCTATTCAAGAAGAGAGGTTGAACAATTGCATCTGAAGAGAATGCTATCTCATAATAAAGACAATCAGCTTTAAAAAAGATATAAATAAAATATAACTAAATCACAGCTATTCTAATATTATAAACAGAAATAGAGTTTGAGCTAAAGAATTTAGGGTTTAGAAACATATTTAATAGACAATAACAAGTAGAGATTCAGACAATAATTTAAGAATACATTACTGTTCCTCTATAAAAGTAATGAAATCTATTGCATTGTTAACTCCAATCACTTCCCTTTTATTTAACAAGAAATGTCATTCTTTATTAAAGGATGGTGAAAAGATAGATTAATTCAGTAAGAATTCAAAAGAATAAATTACAGTATCATCAGTATTGCACAACTTCTTCTTGAGGTAATTTTCTATAACACATTGTTAAATGAAAGTTTAGGAATACAAACAAAAGGCTATATTTTCTTTAAACAAATATTGTGTACGCTGAAACTTTAAGTGCTTTTACATGGTTTGCAATAAAAATTAAGTTAAACTTGGAAAAATAAAACCCTTCCATTTCCACAGATCAAATGTGTTGCCATTACAGCAAATAGGATTTTGATACAATTATTGCCATTTAGCATTTTTGTTTTTAATTCAGGAAGAAGACAAGGTGAGAACACACTCTGGCTAAGAGCAATTCAGTGTCCGTTCACATGGACCCAGTCCAGACGGCCATGTTTTAGTAAGTACATAAAATGGAGGAGATTTTCCCTGCCTGCTGGTTCCATCTTTGCTTTCCCTCAGCGACCTATGACAGACAGTCTGTGGCCTGCTGGGGACTGTTCCTCCCTTGCAGTTGGTGCTACCTGTCAGTGTATCTTGTGTATCTTACTTCCTGTCAGAAGTAAAATAGTTCTCCCAAATTTTACACCATCCAGCTATTAAGTACTGACATTAGTTTCCGCCATCATTCATTTGTTTTGTGTAGCTATATTAATTATGGGATCGTGGCAATTCAGCTCGGTTCTTATAAAATGAACTATTTCCTTGACTATAATTCCTGGCAGTACTACAACGAGAATTGTTTAAAACTACTCAGTTATAAATCCTGTGGTAGAATTTCTTATTCTCTATTATCACCTTTGCAGTATGTATATTGCGATATAGCCCTTCTTATAATAAATTTCCATGTTGTTATATGTCAATTTCCCAATTATACTTGGAATTGATTGACAGCAAAAGCTTTAACTTAGTAATCTTTCTTCATTTACAAGAATTTATAGGAGATAAAGTATTTAGAGAGTGTTGAGTGAATAAAAATATTATATATAATATAGCAAAAGACAAAATATGAAATTTATACAAATTTGTATTTATAAATAATAATACTTAATAAGGTTATGAACAAAGACTGAAATGCCAAGGAAAAAAGTCTCAAGAGGGTTATTTTGAGGATGATGATAAGAATAAATTGCCATATATTTATTTTTACTAATATATGTATTACATTGTTTTTGGCTATTAGCAGTATAACAGAAATATTAGTTATAAGCCTTACAGGATATGTTACATGTTTATTCACTATATAAAGTACATATTTACATTTCCTTCAAATCAACTGATTGAAATTTTCCTCATGATTGGTCCAGTCAGTGAAATCAAAAGTACTTAATGGGCACACAAACACTGTTTATAACAAATACTTGTAGTAAATGACAATACGTCTTAAAAAAATTCCATGCTTTTTGAATGGGTGCAAAATTTTACAATAGAATTTATAAATTCTAAGGAACTTATCTATAAATATATATATACTGTATTGTTTATAATATTGTAGTTTAAAGATTAATGTATTTGTCTTTAAAATATATATATACACATACATATAGCATAATTACACCTTTTTATTTAAAGCATTTTTAAATACCTTATTATGTCTCAGAATTATTTTACACAGTTATATTATACTACTCTGTAATATATTAGAGATAAGAATTAAAAAATCAAATAACTATATATTATTTACAGGTTTTATTTTACCTTTTAACTGTTGCAAGGAGTGGTAGACAAGGGAAAAAAAGAGATATTCCAGAATCAGAATGTTTCTGACTCTTGCGAATCCAGAGTAAATAAAGTACCCAAGTGATACAAGTATAGATACATAATTAGGGTTATATGATTATAATGGCTCATGAGGTGACAGAGGTCTTGACATCCTTAGGGAGGTCATCTGAGAGGTAGAGAGACAGGACAGTCAGTGGCATAATTAGCCCAAGACCAAAGGCCTGAGAATCTCCTGGGAAGGAGGCAGAATGCTGAAGGAGGTCTGGTGTCTAAGGGCCCAAGAATGAGATGCTCCAACAGCTCAGGAGAAGGCAGATGTCACACTTTAAACAAAATTTGCCCTCTGCTCTATTTTCTGTCTGGTTTCTCAGCGGGTTGGATTGGACAGTAACAGCCACTTTAGTAAGCATGGATTTTCTTTACTCTCTCCCTCAATCTATACTGATTCAAATATGAATCTTTTCTGTAAATACCATTACATATATACATATATCCAGAAATGCTGTTTTACAAGCTATCTGGACAATCCTTAACTGACTCATATTGATACATAAAATTAACCATTAAGAGTTGGCTCCTGGTCAACTTGGCACCCATGTAAATGGGCCTAAAACACACTTCTTGTTCAAATAAAGATGGTAGTAAGAGTTTAAGTCTATCTAACATAGTACGACTCTCCTACATACGAAAAATACACTGATGCCCTTCTCATGAAGAGAAGTAAAACAGAGTGATGTTTACTCTCTATTGACATTAGGTAACTGAAATACTATGTGCAAGTAACAGTACTTGAACATGGCTTAAAGTCAGTACATCTTATGCTACATGACAAATGAATAAGAGACCAAGAAAAACAAAGATTTGAGCTTAGAATGTGGGTATATAGAGACCAATATGTATATAATTAAACAGGGGAGAAATATCCCTGGAATTACAATCACTGCTTCTGTACCTACTCGGGTAGTAACCCTTGATATTTATATTTACCTTCTGATACCCACTTTGCATTCCCTTTCACTTCAAAAGAACCACATCTGGTTGCTTTTCTTTAAGTAGCGAATGACCAAAACCTTCACTCCTGAATGATTTCAGCCATTGGCCGTAATACCAAGAGCTGCCCTAAGCAGTGATGATGAGCCTTTCAGAGACAGTGCCCCACCTGCAGCCCAAACTCCACTTCTTTATCGCAGAGCACCAACACTGCAATTTCACCTGAATGCTGAGGTTTTAGTTTAGAAAAAACTCATATATTAACATCTTTTGTTGTAAAAAGACAACAAATAACACGCAGGCCATCGGTTCCGTTCCTGTGGCCCAAGGAATCCCCATTATTTCCTGATGCTTTCTTAAGTTTTCTCAACACTCAGAAGTGTATCCTGAGCCCCAGATGAGAATCTCAACCAGAGTTCATTCCTTTGTTTGAACCCACTGACACCATGAGCAGCCTTCTTTGGTCCATTCCTGACCTACAGAAAACTGAAATTTAAAGACACAGTGTTTGCTGCTCAGTCTGTGGTAATGTGTTATATAATATTAGAAAAGTAGTACATGTGGCTTATGTTTCTGGGATGCCCATTTTATTAAAGTGTAGTAACTCGGCATCTATCATTCTGGATGTGACCTCAATAGAAAAGCTGCATAAATTGTCAATGATTTTCTGGGTAACTTAGAAAATTGAGTGGCTTCTTCTCTACCATAAATTCTGTGACCTGAATCTTCATTCATTCATCAAATGTTTATTGAACACATAGTATTTGCCAGGACATGAGACACATATTCATGATTTCAAGGTTAAAAAAGTCAGAGCACTGTATTCATAGAAATCAACATATAAAATTCTTACTTGAGTGGTATACTATAAAAATTACTCCTTATATTTTATATTTTAAAAATATGTTTCACCTGATTACCTAGCTTTCATTCCTAAGCATATTATGAGCTGTTTTTAAAATAAATTGTATTTAGCTCACCACAGCCTGTTAAATAGGTAAGACAAGATTCAGACTAACCCAGAAACCACAAGGATATTAGCTAATAAATTTTACAATAATATATTATTGAGGATTACTTGATCAAACAGGGAAATTGCCTGGCTTTGGCTACATGAAAGTTAGCTTTAAAAAAGCTATTGTTCTGCAAGCTGCTTTATTAGTAAGATACTTGAATATTCTAAGATCTACGGAAAATGTCTCTAAAAGTATCTACACGTGCCGAGAGTCGTGGGGAGAGAGAAATCAGTCCTGGCACTTTTCTCCATTAATCTAGCAAATGAATGCTGAAATGTCAGATTCAAGTGATAAATGCCTAAGGACAAACTCTTCAGTTCAGTCGTTCAAAGAGATAAAGTAGCTTGAAGGAGAGCACTCAGCAGTGTGAAAGTCAATCCACAGATTTTAGAATTAAATGAGATGCTAAAATAAATGCAAAGAAAACAGTGTCTCAATTAAATGTTCCTGTTTATTGGTACTAGCTCATTTCATTAGTACTTTTATTTAATTTCCATAAATTAGGAAATATTTTCACGGAAAATATTTCTGAGAAGCGTTATCTGTGGATTAGGTTACTATAATGAATATTTAAGCACAGAACATCCACCACCGGATTAGGTTGGTGTCTCCAGGCCCACAAACCTAGTGATTATGTGTGAATTCCCACCACAAAAGCTCCTTCATTCTGCTCTGCAGAGATGTCACTCAGGTGAGTCTTCTCTGACTTTCATTATGGTTACACATAAAGAGGAGTTTTTGAATAAGAATGTCTGTAAGTCAGCGAGACTTTCCTTTAATAAAAAGAATGTGCTGTTTATACACTATGGAGTACTACTCTGCTATAAAGAATGATAATTGAATCATTTGCAGGCAAATGTATGCACCTTGAATCCTTAATGTTAAATGATATAAATCAGACACACAGCTTAAATATCATATATGAGGAACTCAAAGAGAAATAAAACACAATGAGAAATATGGAGATAGAACTTTTGCAAATGGAAGAAGATGAACAGATGTTGGGGGAGAAGGGAAGGAGATGTAAAAATAATTGAAGTGTGCCATGTACCTACACCAGCTATTCACGATGAATGTACTCATTTTGTGCCATGCACCACATACATGTACTAAAAAACACAGAGATCCATGAGATAAAAATGAAGAATGTAAGTAATGGAGAGAAGCTCTGAGTTTCACCTAGTAATAGAGTAGCAACAGGAAATGAGCAATGGATTGTAAAACTAGTGGGTATGAGTTGGCTGAGGAACAGAATTTTTATATTGTTTGAAAAGATTTCCCCAAAATTATTAATCACAAATGCAAAACCTGTTCACTTTGCACTGGAGAAAACTGGGGACGCCACCTTAGCCAAATGTTCAAATAGTATCACCACCATGAGGACAGGCTGGACTCTTCCTGTGGACCATGCAAAGAGAAAAGGCCATAAGGATTACTGGGACCACTGATGAAGTAAAATTCTAGACTGTGTTTGAAAATAGCCGCGGAGTAATATTAATTTTTCTGATTTTGAGAAATGTACTGTGGTTATGTAAGAGAATATCCTTGTTTCTTAGGTAATGTGCTGATATATTTAGGGGTAATGGACATGATACCACCAATTTTATTCTTCTGATGGCTCTAGAAAAATATACATATGAGAGAGAGAGAGAGAGAGAGAGAGAGAGAGAGAGAGAGAGAGAGATGGAAACAGAGACAGAGACAGAGAGAAACAGAGAGAGAGGGGAGAAAAGGTTACAAGAACTTTCAAAGAAGAAAAGCAGCACATATGATGGGTCACTACTGTGAAAGAAAAATCAAATCTACAGATGTCTATTTTAAAGAATTCATGTTAAAGATTTTCACAAATAAAAAAAAAGCAGTATAAAGAATGGTATTTTGATCTGCTTTAGAAGGCATGGAAATCAACTGCCTACCCATTTATGTTGGTGCAGAAAAAATTTCTTTTTTTTTTTTTTTTGGTTTTTCTCTGGTACCGGGAACCAAACTCACGACCTTGCGCTTGCCAGGCAGGCGCTTTGCTGCTGAGCTAAATCCCCAGCCCCTGCAGAAAAAATTTCTAAAAAACAGTATTTGAGATGTATTTTGGGGAATGCATATTAAAGACCAAGGAATTATCAGTTTCTATCAGACTTGATGGAATCTTGTCACAGGACTGCAACTCACTTTATCATATATCAGCTTCAATCTTGTGTGGATATTTCTTAAGGAAATTTCCTTCATTTCTCCCAAGATCAAGCATTATTTGTACATGTTTTACCCTCACAGACAAAAACTGGGAACATTATTAGATATGACAGTATGTGAGGTACTCTTTGGAAAGAACTCACTCACTAAATTAACTAGTTTTATAATTTGCACTTAATTCCCTTGTAAATTTGAATATTACCTTCAAGATTTTCTTTGAATAAATTTGGCATAGATACTGTTGTATGTACCCAGACACATATAAAACTGTGCTTTTCAAAGCTTTGGACTGGGATATGTATAAATAGTTGCTTTGTGCAGGGAAGTTCTGACAAAGGGACCATGTGTCATTTCCAAATGAGACAGTGACTGACTGATCATGCAGAAGCACTTAGTGTGGCAGAGAAAAGTTATTCAATTCATGGGTAGACAGGAAGCAGAGTACAGGAAGGAGCACTAAAGGGAAACAGTCCAGGGACCAGATACAATCCCCAAAGTCTCATGGCCATGTCTAGCTCAGATGCAGCCAGAGTGATGCTCTCCTATTCTCCTAAGTGTTTCTCCAGCCAGTCCAATTCACAATCAAGATTAACTTCTACCTGCTGTACCACCTTCCCTGCACCATGTGGTAAGAAGACAGAGCCACAGATTCTTTGCATAGTAGAACAGTTACCTTGAAGAGGACCTGAAAATTGCTGTGGAATTGATAAGGTTCTGAGATCTTATTACAGTGTGAAAATAAAAAAGAAAAGAAAAATTTTGCTACTTGAAAATTATTCATGATAAAATGATAAACCAAAATAATAGACTCAACAATTTTGTGATTGTAAACAAGCAGGGGAAAATATTTTTAATAATTCAGTTCAATTCCCTGGTAATAAATGATAGAATGAGTTCAGAGATGGGCGTTTATACTGTCACTCTTTCTCTAACTCCTACGTTTTATGAATGAGCGACTTTAACTAAATCTCATAGAAACATTTCCATAAATGATCTAGCAGCAGTCACATACATGTTCTAAGAGATATTACTTTTATACCAAATGAGGAATGTAGTTTTATTCATTTTAGTTTTTCTCAAATAGATAGTTATGCTTCCACCAGATACAAATAATATTCCCTAATGGGTAATGGATGACATTTCTAAACAATACACTCCCATCAATTTATGGTCAACATCTTTGAGAATAGACTCTGGGAATACTAACTGCTAAAGTAAACAAATCAGGCTCATGCCTGGAAAGGTCAAGCATTTTATTTTCATACAAAATTGTTATGTTCAGAGACAAATGCTTTCATATATAATCATGATCAATGTACATAGCTAGATCTAGCACTGACCATTAACTTGAAATATTTCATGGAACATCTTTATGTCTGTTTGTCAGCATCTGCTTCTCCCGATGATGACTGAAAACATGATATTTGTATTATGCAATTGCTAATGCAGTATTTCATTGAATTTGATGAAACGTAATATTTAACCCAGTGGAACTGTGCCAATGTGGTATATTTTGCAATCACACCTTATACCAGTAACACAATAATGCATTTGTTGTCATAAATGTAATTATTAATGTCTATCTGCATTAACTTTTTAAAGGCACCTCAACCTTTTTAATAGAAGTTAGGTTTAGTACCATATACTTTGCTTCACTGTATTCATCTTTTATTAGAAATTGCTGGTATACATTCTCAAGACTATTGTTCAATTTAAAAAGGAAAATAAAATTTCTGCCATATTACCTAAATTTTAAGTATAAATGCCAATTCCAATAAAAACATATAATTGTAGACTACAGCAAACTCTTAAATTAAAAACCAGCAATAATAGAATGGAAAAAAGCTACAAGTGACAAGAACTTATCTGTGATATATATCACCAAAATGAAATAGATATCAAAAATGTATATATAAAAGCATCTACAAATCAATAATGAAAAAACTGACATTGTGGTAGTAAGCAAAGTAACATGAACAGAGGGATTTTACAGAAAAGGAACTGTTAATCAAAAAGGAATATATCAGGTTTTGAAATTCTGTATTGTTCTTATTGCTTTTTCTCTTTAAAACTAAAGGATGAATATAATTATATAAAATACTAGCTAAATGTAAATTGAAACCTCACTGTGATAGTCTTTTGTATTTATCAATACATGAAAAAGTATAAAAATATGTGAAAATGAAAATGAGAAGTAACTGTGATTTTATTCATTTATTTTAATGAAAATAAGTAAGAATTACTAAATAATGTAAAGATTTAATTTAAAGAAAAAGATAAAAATTTATATAGCTAAAAGCAGCTAATTTGGCATGACTGAAAAGAATTTATAATGTCATCAGGGTTACCATCAGCAGTGATGTAAAACACTGCAATCCTTCAATATTTTGAAAAAAAAGCTAGTTAAAAGTGAAGCAAATTGTAATTGAAGTGTAATGAAAGCACAGGAACAACTTATTTGTATGTGGTCCAGAGACTTTAATTAAGGAATTATTTAGGGGAGCACTTAAAATAATTTGACTGTAACCCATGTAAGAGGATGAACAGTGTTCAGTAGGAAATGGTTGCACCTCGGTAAAGTATTGATAGTGTGGTTCAGATTGGTCTCCCAGCAGAAGGTCTCAGAGAAATTAGCCCAAATCATAACTGTAAACGGAGTCTTGGGGCTATATGGATAATAGGTGAAAATCAGGATAAAAAGGTGGACTCTCATGCATGTGTGTCACAACGTTAGGATATGAACATTTACTACTTTTCAAAAAGCTAGAAACATGGGTCAAGAGAAAAATTTTTTGAAAGATCCATAGAAAGCAAATGAAAATATAACCTCTTTTAGCAACCAACAGAACATCAAATGTGTATTTATCAGAAATTAATTCTACACTACTGTAATTCCAGTAAGAGTCATTCTCCATTCGAGTCATTGAACATAGATAAGAATTCACATTAATAGAATAATTTTGTATGAATATAATGCAGATATTATTTGTTCAATAAAATCTATTTAGTCTATAAAGAGGCTACAAATATTTTGGTGTGTAATATTTAGATTAAAAGGTAAATTATACCACTTTTTATTTCTTAGTATTAGAGGTTATATTTGAAGATAATATAAATTTATGTACTATACAGGTGGAAAGCTGATTAGAATATAAATGTAATAAAACTGTTTCTCTTAGATGAAAATATTCACGAGAATAATAATGTAAAGGAAAACATTAACTTTCTCAAAAACGTTTTCAAAATCAAAGATAACAAGGAAAAATGTCATTATAGTATAAGAATTATTGTTTTGGGAGAATGGAAAGTGAACATGGTTAATATTTAAGAAGTTAAGTCCTTATATTTTGTTTTAAAAACAAATGCATATCATGTAAATTTATGAGTAAATTTGAGACACAAAAACAGATTATTTGTTCCTAAATACCTATTCGAATTTGTAAGTAGGAGCTATTAGCAGGCCTCCAAAATGGTCCCAAGGTTCTCACTTCCTGGTATCCATTCCACTGCATAGTTTCTTTCCACACTGAAAGGGATAGTCACTAAAATATTATGAGTGATCAAAAGGAGCAGGGTGCAAGCTGCTGTATTTATTATGACCCAGACTTGAGGAGCCCAGCTTGAGGACACTGAAGAAGCCCTGAGGAAAAATCCATGAGGTGAGACCCTGACAACAGCCTCCATCGACCAGTCGCTTGTCGTTACTGAGGGGAACACATTCACTCCAAGTGACCCAAGCCATGGCACTGGTTAGTAATGAAAGGGCACTGCGCTACCTCTCAGTTCACCAAGTTCGCACTGTCTTTCTTCTTGTGAAAACTGCCTGTGATAAGTCAGAATCCAGGTATCTAAAAGCCTGAAATATTTTCTATATCTCTTCCATATTTATTTCTCATACAGAGCGGTATGAAAATATAATTTTACGTAATAATTATATTCCATGAAACTTTAAAATATATTTGTTTATAAACTGAATATAAGCCAGTCCAGTCATTCTGGAAACACCAAAATAATTATTTTTCATACATATTTCTCATTAATTTGACGTTTTAGACTTCTTTTATATAAAACTGAACATATAAATTTTAAATTCCAGAAGAGTTTTATCTATCATATTTTAGATGCATACATCACTACTATAAAAAAGGAGGAAGAGTATTTATAAAACAACTGCTGTGAGAAAAGATAATAAATCTAGGTGAATTTCCTCAGAGTCACTAAATATAGTGAGAGCTGAAGTACATACTTATACACCACCGAAGAGAAACAGACAAAACACCAGTATTAGTATCTGTAGGGGATGTATGGTTTATCAGATCATGTATTTTGATTTAGAGAACAGCCTCACATTGTCTTTGAAAGTGTCTCCGTGCTGAAGACTGAAGATAGGAAGCCTTCCCCAGCACTGCTAATGCCATCCTAGAACAAATAAGAGTCCTAAGGTAAGTGAAGAAGTAAAAACAACTCCCCAAACCTTTTCCTTTTGTGGCATCAACACTTCGCTAAGCATTGTATAACTCAGCTGCAAACCTAAGCTTTCTTTTTAAATTCTCTAACTTATTTGACCCAGCTGCCATGAAATTGATGGTCCCTCTACTTTAGCCTCCTGTCATTTTAAAATACTAATCATTTCAAAACACTATAAGTGATGATTTTTTAAAGCTCACAGTTTTATATATGATTCAGACATTAATTTAAAGATACTTGAGGAAAAACAGTCATCAGAGTGAAAGGAATAAAAAAGTAAACACTTGAAATTTAAACGGAATAGATAATGTCTATAGGAGCAATATAAGTGTATAACCCCGAAATTTGAAAAATTGTAATTTGATGAAAGAATAAAGGTACACAATATCAATATATTTAGAATTTCCTAAAACTCAATTCATAGAAACTTTTAATATACTTTGTGAATATTTTCTTTTTTTACATTTTATTTTAGAGGAAAAAGAATAGAAACAAAATAAATATAAAAGCAAAATAATGCAAAAACAATAAAAACGATAAAGTTTTTCAAAATAATATGATAGGAACTTAACAAGGGTTGTTATATTACATATTGTTTTCTTTTTAAAAGTTATGAAAAGTGTTTTATGTGATACTGTGTATTTCTCATAGTATACGAGGCAGTATTTCCCAAAAACATAGTCATTAAAATTATAATCCTTGATTAAATCTCAGCCAGATTTCTATGTGTTTGATCACATAGAAAATTTGCTTTCTTTATAAATTTAAATTTCCTTTTTTGTTATAATGGTGGCATTAAAAGGGATCATGAGATTATCTACATAAGCAATTATTTTACTCCTTGACACTGATTTTAGTGACTACAGAATTACTTTAGAGCTGTCTAATATGGCAAATTTGTTCTCATATGTGGATATACAAACATACACAAGCAAATAAACTTATATAATTATATTTAAATACATATATTTAAATACATATATTATTTGAAGAGATATCAAAACGGGTTGCTTAGTGTATCAAAAGTTAAAGAAGGTTGCATGATTATTAAATTGTTTTAATGTGCTTAGTAAGTAGAACACAAAAGGAAAGAAAGGATATTTGGAGAGCAGTAATACAAAATGCAAATGAAGATTTTTTGCATAAATTGATTTTAGTTATATGAACAAAAACGATGGCAGGAAAAGAGTGCTATGGTGTCATTCTAATATGTGTATCTAGTGGCCTTAATTTCAATGGAAAAGGAAAAAGAATAGATGACAATAAAATTTTAAAAACCATCTCTCTTTAAAAGTTTGCACCTGCAGAGAAGGGGTGAAGTAACACATTTATGAACACCAGTTGGTTACTTCAGTGAGAAGGGAATTTGTAAATTTCATAGAAGCAGTATCAGCTCAGTTGGAGAGTGAAGAGGGAGACCTTTAAGAGTCAGAATGTGTGCCATTAGACATGTTATATAATGTTGCAAAGGATATCAATGGAAAAAAAGTTGACCTAGCCATATACAAGGATTTGTACAGTATTTGTTTTTATTTTATTTGTATAAAGAAGCAACCAGAAGTACTATAAAGGAAATAAAATAAAGATTTGGAGAGAGACAAATAGTGAATGTGAAGCACATTAAAAGTCTAGAAGATATGCAAAGTTCGGGTAAGAAATAGGTACTAAAACATGGATATTTCTTTGTTAGAGAGAATAAATGTGTGGATGTAGCTGTAGAGGATGACCACAGCAAGTATTTTTTTTTTCTGAAAGTTTCTGAATTCTTAATGTATTTATTTAAAATATAGTTATAGAGGACTGAGTATAGAAGTAGAACTATTTTTTACTCAAGGAATTCTGGACATTTCTACTTGGTAGTGCTACTGAGACTGAAACAGTTAATATTTCCTGAACCAAAATAATTTATTCATCAACACTATCTCTAAATTCCTTTCTCTTTTGCACTTTACACATTGACTGCTGAGACAAGAATCACCAAGTTGCCCTGCTAGAATGCTAGAAATCTGGTACGTATTATTTCCTTCATTTCCTACATTAACACAGTCAGGAAGACCTTTTGATTTTACTACCTTCAAACCTTTTAAACTATTGAATTTTATCCACTATAAGTATCATTCAGTTATGATTCAGCACCAGAACTTTCTGGGTTCAGATATCTACTAATATTTCTACCTCTAGATATTCCCACTGCAGAATACAACCCAAACTATTTCTCAAAAACATGAAGGTGATGATATAAACCTGTTTAATACCTTATAATGACTGTTTATTTCTGTCTTGTTTGTTTTTCTTGGCCCAAAATTAATATTACTAACAAGACTCATTATCATTTTCCCACATTAGTCATTTAAGTAGATACCACAAATTTAATTCATTCAACTTTATTCACTAAATTTCTCTGTCACATTGCAGAGACTCACAGATTCCAAACACCATCTTGCCTCAAAAAATGTAGATATTATAATAGACAGAACAAGTACAGTACAAGTTTAATGTGCATGTGCATACATGTGGACAGGTTCACCTGAGTACCTCACACTGACTGGGATATCTCAGTATACTTTCTAGAGCAGAGAGTATCTCAGCTAAAATTCAGCCAATCTTGGCTTCATCACCAAAGATGATGCCCCATTTATTCTTTTTATTTTAAAGAGAGTAGTAAATGAGAAATAAACAAAAAAAAAGAACAGTAGCAGCATACCAGTATCAAGAACATAAACAAATCAAAGCAAGAACATTCAAAGTGATACAGAGTCTCAAGACAAAATAATACAAATCAACAGTGGTTATTATGTTACATATTGCTATCCTCAATTACATTGCTCAGATTACCAGATGTAAAAATTAAAGATTGCTCAAACCATTCAAAAGAATAAGAAAATCATTCTTCGATAAAACATTAGAGATAATACAGAGTTATCACTAGACAAGATAGTATGATGCCCCATTTATATACTGAGTTAAAAAATGTTCATAAAAGCTTTACCTTTAAATGGTACATCTCTGAAAAATACATTATTTTATTAACTAGGATACCCTCGAGTGGAGAATGATTTGGTAATATTTAGGCCCATATTCTTTAAAATTAAAAAGGTACCTATTTTCACCTGTTCTCTCTCAGAAGCGTACTTAACTTTCAGTAACTTAAAACTAATCTAAATAATTTGAAGTTTTTATTTCTGTAAATAGATACTTCATTTTCACAGTCTTAGGATACTTCCTAAAGTGTAAAAAAAAAATTGTTTATTTTTCTCATACTAATTTGAGTTTGTTTCCATACTGATTCCTTCCTTACTTGTTGATTTTTTAAGAGAATAAATTATTCCACGCAGTCTCTCACTGACTCGTCAGCTCTTCACAAGAGAGCAATACATCATGACTAGGAGCCACTAATTAATACCCCTACAACACAGATTGATGAGCCAGAGCTACTTCCCTGAAAGCCTGCTAAGGCCCTGAATCTGAATTGCTGTTAGTCATAAAAATCTGACATGTTGATTAAGTTTGACTAGGTAATTCTACCACAATTTAATATCATGGCAACATGCCAAACACAGAAGCCATCCATTTATTTACCTTCAGTGATGAGTACAAGGACTATATTCAATGTTGTTATGCCATTAAAATTGTATTTAACACTTAGCAGATGAGTTCATCTGCTCATGACAAACAATGACATCACTTATTCATTTGTCTGTCAAAGTAATGGTCCTGCCTGGTGAAGCAAAATTCTATTCTACTTCAATGTGTGCATGGAAATAGAAAAGGAGAGAAGGACACATGTTTTAGTAGAGAATGTAACAGTGAGGAGGCATGGAATTAGCTTCTCTTTGGATGGCCAGTAACAAAAGGGAGTGGTCATAGTAATAATGCAAGTGATAGCAATAGTGCAACTGTTTCTGATAAGTTTTCAGAAAAGTAGTGTATTTACCTAGAGAGCTCAGAATTCTCTCTTCCTCTCTCTTTGTCTGTCTCTCTTTCTCTCTGCCTCTCCTCTCCTATGTGGTTTTTAAGTGAATGTTGAATATAATTTAATGATCATTTCATTTTCTACCCTGTATGCAGCTTTACAGAACACTCTTGTTGAGTTCTTGACAGTTTAAATGACAGTGATAAAATCTTTTGGTCTCTCAAGTGCATTCAAACAGAGCTTCAGCCTCATCCTCTGAGGAATTTCCCTTTTAACCCTGGTGGGGAATCTGGGTGAGTATATGTGCTAAATTCTGAAACTTTTTATTACCTAGAAACTGGTGGAGTTCTTTGGCTTCACTATATATTTACTTGCTATAAGTAAATACATATACTTACAGTATATCTGTATATATATTTACTAGAAATATATATTTACGTACATTTTGAAATTCATTTTGAAGGTAATAATGCTGAATGCACACAAAGTTAAAAACCTAAGCAAATTCTTATGTTGAAGCTGGGATACAAAATAGAAACAGATAGTGAGGGACATTAGGAGAAAGGATGACTGGGCTATGATGAATATGGCACTATATATTGCCAATTGTCACATTTTACTGAATCAATAACAATAGCAGGCCAGGAATGCATGGTAATCCCAGCTCTCAGGAGGCTGAGACAGGAGGAGCACTGCGAGTTCAAGGCCAGCCCTAACTGCATAGTGAGATCCTGTCTCAAAAATAAATTAGTAGTTTTTGCCTCCAGGTTCTATTAATTGCTTTCTAGAGATTTTAAAGTAAGATAAAGGCAGGTGTCAGGCAGGTTTGTTTGGTTTATCTCTACATCTGTCCTTAATACAGCATCTGAGAATTTAAAGAACAGTAATTAAATATGTTTTCAGATATGTTTTAAATATCAAGATAGAAAGCTCATTTCCTCACAACAGTGACCTGTTGAGTAATATTGCATTTCGTCTATTTCAAAGACTTTCAGAGTAGAGGTTGAAGAGGGTATTCATTGATAATTATTTTGATAATTTCAAAAAATTAGAAATTCTGAATACAAGGTGATAAAGTATATGTTCTTCATTAGTTCAAACATTAGATTTATGTGTTGACAGTACGGCAATCTAGCTGTCTGACAATTGTAACTAGCTCTTGAGAACCTTGTTAGTAAGTTTTTTTATTATCTTACTCCATCCAATTGCATAAATATGGTAAACCATTGTACTCTGGGATTTTGTCTGATTATAAAAGAGTTCAGATGTTTGGATCTGTTTGAGAACACACATCACCGCTGTTAACTTTTGTAATGATTCAGTATGGTTTTACTGAGATATAACATTTAAGATTTATTATTTACTTTATGCTTTGGTGAATGAATCATCTTTGGTAGTATGTATATCTTTAGAAGTATTCATATATTCAGAGATAATTGAGAATAGAGGGACAATGATTTAGGACATACTAAAAAACTTTCAGTGTAATTTTTGTTTGTGCATCATATCATGTAAAAAGCTGTAGACATATATACTACCAAAAGAATCATATGAAAAGTTACATAAACTTCAAAGAAAAAAAACTGTCTCTTTAAGTGTTTGAAATGTTCAGTAATTGTGTTTGTATATCATAGAAAAATGAGTGATAAAAGTATCACTAGCTTTTCTTTTATAAATTAATGATTTATAAATCATAGTACTATTTTACAGATGTTCTTTCCCCTTGTTTATCACTATCTTTTAATTATTGTGTCCCTATTTTCTTTTTCTACAATAATTTTCACCTTTCAAATATCATTGTATGGTACTGAAAGGCAAGATACCTACCAACACATGCAAAACAGGATAGAAACTTAATAGAAACTTCCCTTTGGGTTATACATAAAGCTTATGCTTAGTCATATATTTGTACTTCAACATTTATTATTTTTAAGTATGTTCATTTCCTTTGTACTGTCCTATCCTGGATAAATTTTCTCTTTTATTTGTTCTTCAAATATGTTTTTGTGTTAGCAAAGTATAGAATCACATTAAGTAGATGTATTCTAACTTTAATCTTATAAAATTATATTTTTCTTCCTTTCATCTTAATTTAAAAGGTATTATATATTGTTTCTTCTCATTTTAACTTAAAAGAATTTATATTTTATTTCCTCTTATCTTAATTTAAAAGATCTTATATTTTCTTCATCATCTATGAATTTGAATCAACTCATAATTGTCTAAAAAAGAGGAAAAGTAAATGCAAAAATAGACAAAATTGCAACAGTTAAAAATGGAAAAAATTTAACAAACCCATTCATAATTCTTTATGATGTTTGATCTGTAAATGGGAAAATATTTTGGTCTTTATTGTTGTCTGAGATAACTAATTTGATGAAACACGAAGCATGGACCATGTAGAAAATTTTACATTTTCTAATAATTTTATTATCTTAATTATTAGTACACGCCTTTTTTTTTTTTTTTTTTTGGCTTTTTCTCCGGTACCGGGAACCGAACTCACAACCTTGCGCTTGCCAGGCAGGCGCTTTTGCCACTGAGCTAAATCCCCAGCCCCAGTACACACCTTTTTTGAGCCAGGGTCTTGCAATATAGTTCTGGCTGGTCTTGAACTTGCTATGTAGGTCAGACTGGCCTGACACGCTCAGTAATCCTTCTGACTCCACCTCCAGAGTACTTGGATTATAGGCATGCACCACTTCACCTGAATTACTTGTACATACTTTCAAAGCTTTTTGTGTTATGTTTTGATCAGTGATTACTTGTATCAGAAAACACTGATGAATTGTAAAAAATGTGTAATTAAATTGCTTCTTACCTCCTGATAGAGGATTACTTTGTCCTACATCCTTGTTCATAAGCACTGTATGGCTAAGTACAGAATGGTTTATATTGGGACACATTTAAATTTATTTAAATATCATAGTCATGGTTTGAATCAACAAAACAGTTGTGTAATTCTTATAATTATTAACTCATTGCCTCAACATATTATTGTATCCATTTCTTTAAGGTATATTGATTGAATTTTATTTATCACCCATAAGTTGTATGGTTCTATTGTTCTGATTTTTTTATATTTGCAATGTATATGTATGAATTAATTATTCTATATTTTACTGTACTACAGCAGCATTCATATTTTCTTCCAGTTTTTATAATAAAATGGTATTATCCATTGGGCTCTAGGAACCAGGAAGAAACCCACAAAATTACAGCCATTTAATTTTTGACAAAGGAACTCAAAGCACTGTAGAGAAAAGACATCCTCTTCAACAAAGAGTTTGGGGAAAATAGACCATCCATATGTAGAAGACTAAAACTGGATGTCTGCCTGTCAACATGTTTAGAACTCAAATCAAAGTGGATCAAAGATCTTAATGTAAGACCCAAAATTTGAAAATCACTAGACAAAAATTAAAGAGACAATATTCAAGATATTGATATATGCAATCACTTCCTGACTGTGATTCTAATAACTGAGGAAATAGTAGCAAGAATATTCTCATGGAAATACATCAAATTTCAAAGCTTCTGCACAGAAATCAGTTGACAGAGTGAAAAGACAACCATAAAGAATGTGAAAAAAAAATGTACTTGCTATTCTGGCAAACAATTATAAAGACTATATAGACTATATAAAGAACTGAAAAAAGATCAAAAGAGCAAGTAATTTGATCGATAATCAATCAAATGAACTGAAAAGATACACATCAAAAGAAAATTTACAAACAGCCAATATATACATATTCAACATTGTTAGTCATCAAGAAAATACATATAAAAACTACACTGAGATTCCACTCACCTCAGTCAGTATTATTATTATTATCAAAAAAAAAATACAAGGGCAAAGGAACCCTTATACATGGATAGCTCTAATGTAAGTTAGTACAACCACTACAGAAGTCAGTAAAGAGGTTCCTCACAACTGTCACAATAGAACCATCATATGATCCAGCTGTCACTCCTCTGGGCATACATCTGAAGGAATGATAGGCAGCACAAAAGAAATAACCTGCTCACAAATGTTTGTTTCAGCCCTATTCTAAACAACCAAATCCCAGAGTCAGCTTGGATATCTGACAAGGGATGAAAGGATAAAGAAGATGAGGTACAATCACACGCTGTAATATTATTCACACATAACAATGATGATGTCATTTTCAGGAAAATGGATGGAACTAGTGGTCATAACATTAAATGGGTAGACCAAGAAAGGTAAATATCCCATATTTTCTCTTATTTGTGAAATCTGAGAAGAAAAGATGACATCAAAGTAGAAAGAATACATTTAGAGAAGAGGAAGAGAGTGAGGGTGTGCTAAGAGAGGGTAATACAAAGGGTGGATACAGTCAAATCACCTTATGTGCATGTACAGAAAAATCCAGTGAAAGCCATTAGTTCTGTAGTCAATGTACTCTAATTATTATAATTCAAAATAAACTAAGAAATAATGCAAACATTAAACAAGCCTTATGTTTATGCATTTCCAGATTAATTCTGAATCAAATTTGCAAACTTTCATCTCAAAATTTCTCAGCCCAATTTCATTAAACCTGGTAATTTGTGTTTTAAAAAGAGCATTAATTTTATTCATTATCCTCATTAAGACATGTAGCATGTCACTCCATTACTAACAGTGTCCTTTTTAGCCATTTTCTTCTACATTTTTGCAAAATAATCAGCAACATGACAAGTCAGAATCTCCACTGTGTATCACAATCCTATTTTAATTGTTGTTACCTTGAAATTCTGGTGAAGTATACATACATTTTAAAATATTTTCATGTAAACCACGTCAGTGGCCATACAACCATTTAATCTTAGAATTTTTGGATGTCAGTGCAAAATCTAGGTCTATTTTCTTCAGAAACATATACAAAATGCATATAATGTGCCATAACTCTCCAGGCATGTAAATTTATTCTCAGAAATTATTTCCAACTTATTCACATACTTAGCTGTCTGTTACACCTGAAATAAATGTATTTCTAAATTAATTCAGAAAAAATTGTGATCAAATGCTGTCAAGCATTTTGTCTTGACTGTTTTTCTGATTCTTTATCTTGATTGTATTTTCTGTCTTGATTTTTGATTGTTATATATCTTTATATTGTTCAGGACTCCTGGAACAATGATATAGTATTGTGAAATCTTTTGGAAAGGCAGAAGCTTGTGCACTAATCTCTCCTATTTTTATTGATGTGGCAAGTTAAGCACAAGGTGCTACAAAGTTCTGTAGTATGTATTTTAAGATAAGAGTAATAGCCACGTGCAAAGAATACTTTGTTTACCACAAGTGGATTTGACTGAAGAAGGGCTAACAAGGTGCTTACCTCCTCAGGGTTAAAGCTATGATTTATATATAACATATAGAACCATCCTTATCAAAACTGGAATTTAGGTCTGTCTGGCTTTGAAGAAAATGGGAAACATGAGGATTGCTTTATTTTATTTTTCAGTGCTGAGTACCATATCCAAGGGCTGCCTCATGTTAAACAAGTGCTCTCCAGTTAGCTAAATCTCTAGTCCGTGATGACTTTTTAAATAGTGACCAACATAATACAAGTCTGTGTATTAATGTTTAATTATTTCATATCATTGTATAAAAAATTGTCAAAGAAGACATGATAATCCTAATGAACACTGAGAAGAAGATGATACTATTCGTTGAAATTAGGAATACAAATTATTATGATATATGTGGATATTAATTTATTATGATATAGTAAATGCATGCCTTTCTTAACTGGGTTCATGATTATTATATTACCTTTGCTGTGATAGTTGATCATAGGCTTCCATCTGAGCGGATGAAGAGATACCTGGAAAACTAGATGAAGCGCTAGTTTCTTTCTCTTCTACTTCTTCCCCTCCCTCCCTTCCTTCCCCTTTCTGCTTCTCCCCCCTCTCCTGGAACTTGCACTTTTTCTCCTACCTTTCAATGTCAGAGGTTCAGGTCCTCCAGCCTTTGGATTTCGAGGCTTTGCTGACCTCTGAAGTTCTCAGGGTTCCTGCCTCAGACAGAGCTACTCCATTGGCTTCCCTGGTTCTGGGGGCTTTTATCCATGTTTCCCATATAGTGTGTCTCTTTTCCTCCTGCTGTCTTTAACTTTTCTCTTTGCCTTTGGTTTTAAGCAATTGAATATGACATGCCTAGGAGCATTTTATGCTCCCTTATCCATTAATTATTCAGTGGACATTTAGGTTCTTTCCATATTAAAAGATGGCTGAGGTACAGTACAGACATTAGATCTACTGAAACAGAATTTTAATTTTAAAATAAAACTGACTAATAATGATGGAGACAAGCCCATCATGCCAGATCAGGCATGTAATTTTTTCAAAGTCATGGGAAGTATGAAAATGTAGATACAGAAATTCCAGAAAAGAGGTCGAAATAAAATACAGCAACAGAAATCCAGAATACTTTGACAGCTCATCTGTACAGTAAACATACCTGAGATAAAAATTAGTGAAGTTAAATACAGCAAGAAAAATTTCCTAATGAAGTAAAAAGAGTTAATTTGAATAATTAAATGATTAAATAATATAGGGTGAATTCAAATTGCCTTAGAATATGCATGATTGTAATCCCAAAAGAAGAACAAAAGAACAGAAATATATACACTATTTGTATATTTTTCCATCCATGCAAAATTGTCATGATAAATTAATAATGTATTTACACTTCCCTAACTTACAATAACCAGTGTTTAGCACTGTTTTGTAACACTTTCTTTTGTCAACATTCATTCCAAAAAACTTTTCAATATTTATGTTTATTTTTTCTTTATACCTCACTGGTATTTTCTGCATTCTTTCTTGATGAAAAAATGCATTGGTTTATAGTTAAACTTGATTTTGTAGTGTACTTCATGCATTTGCTGAACTCATTTTACATTAAGCTTACAACCCCTAATTTTATATTTTTGGCAGTGGATTTGGAAATTTCCCTTTCCATAGCTCTCTACAATCATTGGATACTTGACTGTGAAAAAGTATCATTTTCAGTAGTATCGGTTATTTTATAGAAAATGTGGGTTAAAGAAATATTTCTGACATTGAACTCTGATTATCTGTGGATTGCCTGTTTGAAAGCATGAGATAGATTTTCTAAGCTTTTTCTATTACAGTACGCAAGACCCATACTTTCATCTTGGATATCTGAAGTAAAGATTTGCCGCTCAAAAGGAAAAATGTATTTTCAACATTGAAGCAAAAATATCATTAAAGTCACCTACAAGAGTGCAAATGATTGCTTTTCTGCCTTCTGCCAAGAAAGTAAGCAAGTCAGGCAGGTATAAAGGGTTTTGTTTACTTGATTTGCTTGTTAAAAGAAAGATATATTTATTTCCAATTAAATATTGAAGAATGCTTCTATTAGTCTGAGGTCTCTATTTTTATTATAAAATAAAATGCTGTCTAAGAATATAAGGTTTTATGTAGAGAAAAGAAAAGCACAACACAATTGCAAATGCTACATTTCTGAAACTACTGTTTATTTGTAATTTAAAATTTGGAATAAATACTATACAAATACACTCTCAAGGATCTAGTGATGAATTTGTATTTTTCAGAAGGAAAATCAATATAACTGTTAATATGAAAATGCCATAATTCACGGTAGAATTATGAGTCTTTGTAATTAAAGTTACCATAACTGATAAGGATTTAAAATATATAGAGAGAGTTTTGCATAGACACATACAAATACATACATAAACACAAGTCATTCTGATAAAATTCATCAAAGTTTTGGAGAAAATAAGCAGAATGATATTAACACATTTTCTTGTATTTAATACTTAAAAGTCGTTTAAGTTTTACATCACAAAGTTATTGAAATCAATACTACATTTTCAGTTTTAAACAATATTAGATTTTTTTGTAATACATACCATATTTTCTTCATGTATATCTTAAAAAGTAAGCATTTAGCAACATTTACTATATTTATTTTTTCGAGATTAGATATGAATATAATGAGGATGTCCTACTACTAAGAGATTTAAGATAGTTTGGAAAGGTAGAACACCCAAGTTCAAAGATTCTAAAACTAATTCAAGGAACAGCATAGAAATAAGGTATAATATTGTCTTTCAAATCAGTTACTATTGTTACGGATAAATTGAAGTAAACTTACCTTTTGAAGACTCTGTAATACGGTTTATGGACAGTTATGTGGAGAAAGCACTCATTCTCGACTTAAAACATTGAGAGTGTGTATTTGTCACCTATTGCCACAATTATTGTGTATACCTTCCCTTCCAGATCTTCATCACTTGAAATATCCAGGTAGCTTCCACGACTGTACATGGGTCAGAGTGGCCCTACTCAGGCTACAATTGATCTTGAATGTGGATTTCCAGTGTGAGCTACCAGTGACTCCATATTTTCACTGGAGCAGCAGATAATTCTGTTTCTTTGCATTATAGATCACAGTAGTACAGCCAGGTAGGTAGAAGCACTTAAAATTCTGAAAGTCTGGCCTAACTGGCAGAAATTCACCTCTGTTTATTTCCCATGGACAAAGTGTAGATATGACAAAATGATGAACTGTTGTGCTCATCAGATAGTGTAACGCACTGTAACTCATGGACCATGTCAGCGAGACAATTACTGCCAAAATTCAAGCTTACTTTTTTATATTTTAAAGAAATTTTTTATTTCTTGGCATGAAAAGCATAATACTTAAAGAAATGACTCTTTTCAGATTAACCACATTGATAAGAAATGGATTATTCAAGTTGGAAACACAGTGTGGAAGAGAAATTACTTTCTGTAGCACAAAATCAGATCTTCTGAAGTGTTATCCAGTGGTTTTGTTTGTTACCATGTTTCTCTGAAAAAAAAAAAATTATTTGTTACATAATAACATAGGTATTACCCACGGACTATCCAAAGGTAGAGGAAATGGAAAAAATCATAAAAGCTAAATAAGAAAAATCATGATATGGCTCTCCAGCATGCAATCATAAAAGCCTATGCACCATTTAGCATTATCCACAGACGTCTTATAATTTTGTACCAGAGAAAATTTTGTACAAAAGAAAATTTCTTTCCTTTACACTCAGGTGCCATGGTATGACAAATGGCAAACATTGTAACACAAATTCCAGACTAATTTAATCTGCCAGAAACAATAAAATATTGCCTGGATAAAATACATAGGACAACAAAGGATCCAATGAAAGATTAAATTGTAACTACACAACGCTGGGGATTTGAGTGTTTCTCCTCTGGGATGCTGTATATCCAAGAAATTCAGCAATAGTTTGTACGATAGGTCTATCGAGTTTCTTGGTTTGGAGAAAGGTTTTCTCCTCAGCTAGCAGACACAGAAAAGCAACAATAGCAATGGAATACATGCGCATACTGACTACTTTTAAGGCTATCCTGACATACAGACAATCTGACCTAGCTTGCAAGACCACTCAGAAACAGAATACACTGGATGTCCTAATTTTAAAAGAGGAAAACTATAGATGTATTACTTGCTTTTTCATTAAATGAGATTTAACAAACTTCAAAGTATTTTTTTTACAGTGAAACAATGTTCCTATGCATTAACTTATGTTTCCTTTTAGGACTATTCATCAATGTATTCCCAGCAGTGAAATTTGACATTGATTTTCACCTTTGTAAAAGTAATCCCTACTCTGTGTCATAGATATACAACTTATTTAACTGAAATTGCACAGAAGTTATACTCTATGGTGTAGTTTACCTGGAGAAAAGAACATGGATCTCAGTAGAAGCAGGATGAATATTTTTCAAAAGCAAAATTATGATAGGCAGCCCAGGTG
Organism: Chinchilla lanigera; assembly: GCF_000276665.1. NCBI lineage: Eukaryota > Metazoa > Chordata > Mammalia > Rodentia > Chinchillidae > Chinchilla > Chinchilla lanigera. The sequence continues at coordinate 6,773,485 of NW_004955479.1, read as the reverse complement.
GCAGTTATCGGTATTTTGACTGCTGGTAGTCAATGTCACATCTTCCCTTGAAGTGAAAAAATCTATTTTTTTATAAAATAAGAAATGAAAGCACTAAAGGTGAATGAGCAATGGAAGATTAATGCACAGGTATACTACATAAAAGTAATTTAATCAAGTCTATTTTTTTGATATCTATGGCTTTTCTTATACCAGTGATGGTGAATCTTTTAGAGACCATGTGCTAAACTAAAATCCAAAACTTATTAACCTCAAAGTGCCAGCACTGCAATTAACACTGAATATGGAGGTTCCAGTTTAGTAAAAACAATTCATGCATTTACATCTTTTGCCTTTTTTTTTTTTTTTTTTTTTTTTGGTTCTGGGAATTGAACTCAGGACCTTGCACTTACCAGGCAGGCCCTTGTGCTGCTGAGCTACATCCCCGGTCCCATTTCTGTCTTAAAAAAACACAATAGCATGTGTGCCATAGATATGTCACCACTGCCTTATATTTTATTCTGTACTGAAGATTTAAATGAACATTTAGTCCATAATAAATTGTATTTGCAATACCTTTAAAGAGGATATTACTTGAAATTATATTTTAATGAATTTTAAGTAAGTTCCAGCAATGGATTATCATTCCTCATATACTGCTGATTTGATGAACGCCATAAATATCCATATTGCACTCATTGCCTCCTTTCTCTGCTTATTTTCCTTCATCAAATATTCCTTCAGCATTTAAAGTTCTCTCTAACTCTAATTACCTTTCACTTTGCCAAACACAGAGTACACCCCAGGGTTAAGAAACTAACACTATCTATGGACAATTTATAAATGAGTTTGGATAAAGGGAAGAAAATATTTGGCTGGAAAAAACAGACTTTAGTTTATTTGAAAAATTCCATCCTAAGAATTGTGTTGTTCAATTGTTTTTTATTTCAACTGGTAAATATTAAAAACAGATTTTTAATGTGTAAATGATACTATCAGGTTTTTGTTTAGTAGCAATTTCTAAATAGCAAAATTTCTGATTCTTAATCAGTAACAACTGAGCTGTGTCATATTTTGATATGTGTTGTCATGGTGTAATAGCTATATTAACTTAATAATTAAATTTAAAAATTTAGTTATTTTATAATTTTTAATTTAGCTACAGAAAAAAGAAGATAACATTTTCCCTCACTCATCAAAGAACATAATGCTAAAAAGGACTTCTCATACTAAAACTGTAATAATTCAAGGTTTATATTTAGTAACTAAATAGAAAGCATACATTAAGTCTGCAAATGGAATATGTTAGTATCTAATCTTTTACTTACGAATTTCAAGAAAAAGAATATTCAAGATAGCTTTCTAAGGACTGCAAAATACTTGTAAAAGAATAATCCAATAAATGTGTGGCCAGATAAATACTTTATATCTGTAATATATACATTTTGAAAACTTTTATCTTACTAGTAGGAGCTTTTTGAGTGACAGTATCAGTGTTTCCTAATTAGAAAAGTTGAAAACATTTATACATAATTTGTAAATAAATGAAAATAATAACATTATTTCTTATTAAATTTGGACATAGGTCATCCTTAGATAGAATAGCTCCAAAATCATTTACCATACTATGGTAAAAACTGACATTAATATACATAAAAGTACCTAATATTATCTGTAGTAAAGTTTCAAAATACAAGCAGGAAACTTTTGTTGCATGATTTCTTAAAATCATCTGTGGATTCCTCACAGAATGAGTGGCCAATATTTGAAAAATGATATTTTTCTTGATTTGTCAATAGATGCTTTGAACTTACTTTGATTTGCCCATCATTGACATGGTCATCTGATAAGTACACTTCTGGCAAGGCATTTTACAAGATGATGGAATGCAAAATTTAAATGTTAAAACATGAGGCAAAATTATATCAAATAATGCTCAATATACCTTTCGGTTTAATAGAATCAATAGAAAAAAGCCAATTTAAGAGGACAATAAAAATAGGATCACAGTATTTTGTAAGGTATCTTCTTACAAATTGGATATTGATTCTTTTGTTACCCAGCTTTCTCAGCATCAACATACTGTTCTAAAATTCCCTGTAGGCCTAATATCATATTAAAATTACTCTGGGATTAAAAATTACTAGAAAACCAGTTCCTGGTGGCCATGGGTTTGGAAGGGATACTATACCTTAATAGGAAGAGAACTCCAAAATACCTTATGAGGTCTGATAAAAAAATATGGCAAATGATTAAATTTTAAAAATTATTATAGTAAACATTAATTACCATCAAAACTGTCATTAATCACCATAAAATAATGCCCCTCAATTGAACACATTTATTCCATCATTCTTATGCTTTGTAAAGCCGTCTCAAGGTCCTTTTTCATAATTATATTTATGTAATGGACAATGCCATGAATGCTGCTGCCAAGTGCCACTCAACACAAAAGCAGAACCACAAACCATCACCATGCGTGCTCCGCCACCGCATTCACTAGATCTGGCACCATGACTTCTGACTTTCCCACAGAGTCAATGACCACGAAGGGTAAATGTTTAGAATCAGTTCAGGACATGCAGGCGTCCATTACAATGCATTTAAAGACACTCATGAAAGGAGACTTCCAGAAAGTGGCAAGCATGATGGGATATGTGTGTGGAGTGAGAGGTAGGTTTTGAGGGAAATTTATGGCAATGTGTCTTTTTCTGTAATTTTTAAAATGTATGTATTCATCATACTTCATAATTACTCTAATATAGGTAGAATTTTAAAACATGAATCTTATATATAGATTATTTGTCCTTAGACCATTATCAAGCAAAATGCAATAGATAGTGATAATTATCTATGTAGGTAGAAAAGTAAAATAGAGGAAATGATACGGCAGTTAAACTTCCCTTTGCTTGTGCAAAGAGGTAAATGATCTTGTTAACTTTTTACTTTGGTTTTATTATTAAGCTATTTCCTTAAGTAGTCATTTAATTTTCAACAAATGTAGAAGATCAAAAATCTTTAATCAAAGCTGGGATCAGTGGCACACACCTGTAGTCCCAGAAGTGAGGGAGGCAGAGGTGGTATGGTCATAAGTTCAAAACCCATCTAAGCAGTTCAGCAAGATCCTGTCTCAAACTAATAATAATAATAAAAATACAGAGGCCTATGGATGTAACTGGTGATAGAGCTCCCCCACACAAAAAATACCTTCACTCAAAGTTGTTAAAAAGAAAGCAAGATGGATCCTTCATTTTGTAGGAGAATTGGGTACAAGAATACTATTTATATGCAGTTCCACTCTAAAAGTATTCTCTGTTCAGAGAAAGTTATTAGATACAGGGAATAAATTATCAGATTATTTATTATTAGAACTTAGAAAAGAATCTAACACCAGTGTTTTCTAATGATAGTTTAAAAATCATAATAGCTATAATTTTATGAGCGCTTACCATAGGGAAGGCTCTAATCAAAGTTTATTGATGTGTAACAATCCACTTACCAATCAAACCCTTTATTTCTCATAGTTGTGTGGGAGGACACGTCTCAGCCTGGAGATCATTCTGCTGCATGGTGTCTCAGAGGCCGCTGCAGTCACTGAGAAACACAGCTGGTCCGGGTGATCCCTGCTGGTGGGTGTTGACTGGAACTCAGCTAGGGCTACAAACTAGAACACTTTGATTTTCTTACCTAGGGCTTCTTCTCTGGGCTTGCATTTCTGACAGCACAGAAATAACATTTGAAGAAGCAACCCAAGCATGTGAAAATGGAAGCAGTGCATCTCTTAAAACCCCAGTTCCAAATGAACAAACTTTCACTTTTGCTGTGCTCTGTAGGTCAAGGCAATTTCACCACAGTGCAGTCTTCAGAGGAGGGAAAATAGATTGACCTTTTTGATTTAAGAAGAGTCAAAGGGTTTGCAGTCATCTTTAATCCAACAATTTTACATTAATGTGAGACGAAAAACCTTCCTAATTGCATGAGAAAATTGAACCATACAAAGATTAACAGAACAAAGATACATCAGGAGTTAACTAACATTGATATGATGTTAAACACGAGGACTATATCTTAGGAATGAACAAAAATAAATGTTTCCTAGTTTATTAAATTTCTTCTTTTTACATTTGATTTGTATTCTAGTCAAGATAGTTATAATACTTGGTAGTTTTCTTGGGACTGTATTTCCAAAACATATATTTCCATAATAGTAAATGACTTTCAATGAATAATTGAATAATAAGAAATCTTTGCATATTGAAATTCAATTGCTTGAGACAGCAAAAAACAAGTATTCATTGCTAATTTTTGAAAAGGAGCATTTTAATTAGTTTATCAAAACGTTGTCCCTGACTGTAATATAGCCAGGACTTATAAAGGTTAAAATTTGAATCAAATTTCATAGCATTTTGAAATGATTCAAGATGAAAATTAAAACATAAATGCCGTCAGTATTTACCATTAAAGCACTGCTATTTCACTGTAACATTGAACATAATTTCCCACTGTCAGTTTAGCAAATAAATCTACAGCTTCTTTGGGGCTTTCTCTGTCATCTCCGTGGGGAGTTTATCCACTCCTCAGAACTGTGATGAGTTGAACATGGGGATCCTCATCACAAGCCTGTTAGTTAGAGCACTTACAGTGTTTCACTGTTAAACACTAACATTTCAGGTCCACATGAATAGCAAAAGGGCTCTTTTCCTTCAATATTTTTCTGAAAAAAGTTTTATTCAGCTGTAGATTAAAAAGGGTTTTTTTTCATATAATCCTGTCATCTTCATTTTCTGTATAATCCATGTTCATCCTTTTCAATGCAGCATTCATATTTTTTTCATCCATGTCATCTCTTTGGCATTTTACTGCATATTATTGGACCTCTCAAACTATCATTAGTGTTGTTGACACAATTACCTGCGTGGTAAGCTTTAAAGAAGAATTAAAATGACGTATTTTTCTTAATCTTCCATTTTTATTCTCAGCAACTTTCTACTTCTTATAATCTTACTTTAGAAGAAAAATTCCCAAATTTATTTGTAATTTTCTCAAAATTGAGTCTTCTTGCCCTTTTCTTGTCTTTTCATGTTCTGATTGTAATTGCTTCACTTGGAATTTTTAGTCAGTAATGTAAAGCAGAAAACTTCTCAGAATTTATTAATTTTATACTTTAATTAAAAACTATACTAAACTTCTTTATATTAGGAGTATTTTCATGAGACCAATATATATTTACTTGTTTTGTGTTTTTTATACTTTTTAATTTTAAAGAGAAAAAATAAATATAACAGTGAAACCTAATTTCAAAACAGGTTAGTAGGACAGGTTAGTAGAACAGTTGCAATAGATGATACATTGTGTATTATTGTCTCTGTGGTAATTATTCAGACTATAAAATATAGGCATGATATCTTGTCCAAACAATATTAACACAAAACTTTCCTTTCAATGAACTAAGAGAAACTAGATGTATAGCTATCTTAACTATTTGTGTTGTGTATACATATATATTTTTTTCTTTTTTCCTTTCTTGCTTTCTCCTTTCCCACATCACAATTTGTCTTTTCTTTCCATTTCACAATATCTATTGTATATTTCATTCTTATTTATTCATTTAGTTTTTCACACAAGTGAAATAATATGAGGTTTACAGACATGGGTCTGATTTATTTCACTTATGAGTATGGTCTCAAGTTGCATTCATTTACCTACAAAAGTCCAGTTTATTCTTCTTTATGGCTGGGTAGCACTCCGTTGTACAGAAAAACCATATCTTTTTATCCATTCCTGAGTTGTTGGTCATTTTGGTTGTTACTTGGACTTAGCTATTACAAATTATGCTGCTATACACATGGGTGCAAATGTATCTCTGTGGTATGATATGTCTAATTCTTCTGAGAAGATGTACAGAGGGGAATAAGTGGGTCAAATGGGACCTCTAATTCTAGTTTTAATGGAATCTCAGTACTGATTTCCACAGTGGTTGCACCAGTCTACACTCCCACCAGAGGTGGAGAAGGGTTCTTTTTTCCCCACAGCTCTGCCAGCATTGTTATTGGTTGATTTCTTGATGATAGCCATTCTTTCTGGGGTGAGATGGAATATCAGTGTTGTTTAAATTTGCATCTCTCAACATCTTTAAATGACCAATGATGTTGAACATTTTTGTCTTTATTTATTCGCTTTTTGTATTTCTTCATCTGAGAAATATGTATTCTTTTCAGATGCCCATTTTTGAATTGGGTCCTTGAATTTTGGGGATCTGTTTTATTCAATTCTTTATATATCTAGATAACTTCTTTGTCTGTGAGACAACTTGCTATAAGTTTCTCCCATGCTGTGGGTTGTTTTTTCACTTTGTTGATGAGTTCTTTTGTTATATAAAGCTTTTAATAAGGTGAGATCCCATTTGTTGATTCTTTGTACTATTTCCCTTGCAATCTGGGTTTTGTTCATAAAGTCTCTGCCTACATCTATGTCTTCAAGATTGCTGCCTAATTTCTTTTCCAATAAATCTGGTGTTTCTATTTTAATATTAAGATATTCAATCCATTTCAACTTTAGTTTACTGTATGGTAATAACCAGGGGTCTAGTTTTAATCTTTTGACATGTGGAAAACCTGTTTGTCCAGGACCATTTATTAAAGAGACTGTGTTTCTTCCAAAGAACGTATTTGGCTCCTTTGTCAAAGATAAGGTGTGTTTGAAGTTGTGTCTGCATCTTCTGGTCTGTTGTCCTTATGCTCAGGCCTCTTTTTGTTCGTTTCTTTTGTTTTGTTTTTTTTGTTTTGTTTTGTTTTGCCAATACAATGATTTTATCACAGTAGCTTTGTAGCATAATTTCAGGTCTGGGATTGTGAAATCCCATGACTTGCCTTTGTTGTCCAAAATTGCTTTGCTATTCTGGGTCTTTTCTGGTTCAAAATGAATTTTAGTAATGCTTTCGCTAGTTTTTTGAGGTATGCTAATGGTATTTTGACGTGGGTTGCAATAAATCTGTATAGAAGCTTTGGGAATATGACCATTTTCACTATGTTGGTTCTTTTTATACAAGAGCAAGGGATGTCTTTCCATTTTCTGGCATCCTATTTGATCTCTATTTTTAGGGTACTGCGTTTTCACTATACATATATTTTATATCCTTTGTTAGATAGATTCCTAAGTATTTCATATTTTAGATGTCATCATAAAGGGTGTGCCCTCTCTAATTTCTCTCCTGTGAGTTTGATGCTTGTGTACAGGAAGGCTATTTATTTTTAAGTGATGACTTTGTATCATGCTACACTACTGAATTTGGATATTAACTCTACAAGATTTGCGGTGGAGTTTCTGGGGTCCTCTGTGTAGGGTATCCTGTTATCTGCCAATAATGATAATTTAACTACTTCTTTCCTTTTCTATCTTTATTTCTTTTATTTTTTTCATGAATAATTGTTCTGGCTAAAGTTCCCAGAACAATATTGAATGGTAATGGTGATAATGGATATTCTTGTCCTATTCATGATTTTATAATGCAATCTTTCATGTTCTGACCAATCAGTATGCTGTTAGCTATTTGTTAGTCATAGATGGCTTTTATAAGATCTTTTACTTCAATCTTACAAATAGGTAAAGACCACCTATTCCAATTTTCTGTAGGGTTTTTTTTTCATCATGAGTGGGTGTTGGACTTTGTCTAATGATTTTTCTGCATCTAATGAGATGATGGCATGATTTTTGTCATTGGTTATCCTAATATGATGTATTACATTTATTGATTTGCATGTGTTGAATATCCCTACATCACTGAGATGAATCCTAATTGGTCATGGTTTATAATCTTTCTGATTTGCACATTCAAATTGCCAGTATCTTATTAAGGATTTTTACATCAGTGTTCATTAGGGAGATTAACCTGTAGTTTTCTTTCTTGTTTGGGTTCTTCCCTGGTTTTGGTATCAGAAAAATACTTCAAAGAATGATTTTGGAAGTACTGTTTTCCTTTGAATTTCTCTAAAGTGTTTCAGCATCATTGGTATTTGTTCTCCAAATTTTTTGTAGCATAACCAGGGTCTAGTTTTTTTTTTCATCATGAGTCAGCACCTGGGATTTTCTTTGTTGGTAAATTTTTAATTACATTTTTAATTTCTTCGGCTGATATTGGTTATTGAGAATTTTTATATTTTCTTAATTTAGTTTTGACAATTCAATTGTATCTAGGAACCTGTGCATTTCTTCTGTGTTTCCTTTCCTATTAGAATATAGGTTCTTATAGTACGTATTGATGATCTCCTGGATTTCTGTGGGATCTGTTCTGATTTCCCCCTTTTCATTTCTAATTGCTTGAATTTATGATTTTTCTTTCCCCTTTTTATGAGATTGGCTAATGAATTATCAATTTTACTTATTTTTCAAAGAACTAACTTTTCTATTCATTGATTCTTTCTATTGTTTTCTTAGTCTCTATTGCATTAATTTCTGTTCTAAATTATATAACTTCCTCCTTCATGTAAGCTTTTGGTTTAGTTTATTTTACCTTTCCTTAAAGGTTGAGATTGAACATGAGATTATTTGTTTGAGTTCATTCTGTTTTCCTGTTGTGTGTGTTCATAATTATAAATTTCTCTCATAGGACTGCTTCCATTGTGTCACATAAGTTTTGGGATGTTATACTGGCATTATTGTTTAATTATAGATACTCTTTAATTTAGTCTTTACTTTCCTTTGTGATCCATTGTTCACAAAGGTGTTGTTTAATTTCCATGTGTTCAGGACAGTGTTGTTCCATTTACATGTGCTAATGTAATTTTTGTGGTTTCCTTTGTTGTTGATTTCCAGTTTCATTGTGCTATGGTCAGAAGCATGCACAGGATGATTTAAATTCCTCTACATTTATTTGATCATGTTTTGTCAGTTAATATATGATCTATTCTGGAGAATGTCCCTTGTGCAGCTGAGAAGAGTGTATTCTGATTTTGGAGGGTAGAACACTGAATGATGTAGACATCTACCAAGTCAGTTTGGTCATAGGCTTGGTTTAACTCCAATATTTCTTTATTGATTTTTTGTCTAGAGTGGCAAGTCCATTTATAAGAGTGGCAATGTCCCCCACTACAATTGTGGTAGTGTTCTTTGGTTTTTCATGTCTGGTATTATTTGTTTTATGTAATTGGGTGACTCTGTATTTGATGTATGAATATTTATGAGTGTTATCTCTTCTCGGAGTTTTCCCTTCAGGAGTATGTAGCCACCTTCTGTATGGTTGATACATTGAATCAACTTGAGGAATATTGAGGTTTAATTAAGTAACTCAGCAGTTCTACACCCTAGGGTAAAAAGGACACTCCCTTACTGCTCTAGTATGTTGCTCACTGTGTCAATTTAAGAAGTTTAAAAGTTCAACTAAGTGATTCAGCAGGGGGCCAGCATCCATACTTTGTAAACTTTCTCAGTTTATAAAAGAGGAGGGCAAGGGCCTTGGGATTTTGCTCAGAGGCACAGCACCTGCTTGGCAAGCGCAAGGTTGTGTGTTTGATTCCTGATACCAGAAAAAAAAAAAAAAAAAAAGAGGAGGGCAGAGAGATTATGTGGGCATAAGCAGATAACTAAAAAAAAAAAAAAAAAAAGAGGAGGGCAGAGAGATTATGTGGGCATAAGCAGATAACTGTTTCAAAATATAAGGAGGAAAAAGAGGCTTGCTTCCTCCGCTGTTTGCTCTTGATGCTTTTGCTGTCTTCTGCTGCCTTGAAATGTTGCTCTTGTGCCCTGCCTTGGAGCCAGCTGATTGTGGACTGAAACCTCCACAAACTGTGACCTAAATAAACCTTTCCTTTCTCAGTTTTGGTCATTGGGTTTTTTGTCTCAGCAATTAAAATAAAAAGTAACCAAGAAATCTTCTTTGCCTCTTTTAATCAGTTTTGGTTTCAAGATTGATTGTCTACAGTCAGAATAACTACTCCTGCTTTTTTCTGGGATCCTGTGGCATGGAGAATACTTTTCCTTCTTTTGGCTTTTAGTGTATGAGCTTATTTTTGGTTTAAATGTGCTTCTTCAGTGCAACATATTGTTGGATCTTGCTTCCTGCTCCATTCGGCCACTCTGTTTCTTTTGACTGGTGAGTTGAGACCGTTTATGCCGAAAATTATAACTGGTATTTATGGGCTTTTCTTTTGCATACTCTATCCCTGTTGTTTCTTCCCTGTCTTTGTCCTCTGTTTAATTGCTTTCCCTTCTTGACAGCTTCTTTCTGTTGGTGTTTCTGTGTATGTACTCTTTGTTATCTCTTTTTGTCTTTAGAGCATTCTGTAGAACTAGTTTGATGGTCATAAATTTCTTCATTTGTTTGTTGTCATGGAAGTATCTTATTCATCCATTAATTTTGAAGAATAGTTTTGCTGGATACATCAATCTGGGTTGAATATTGTTTTCCTTTGGGACTTGAAGTACTTTACTCCACACTCTTCTTGATTTGAAGGTTTATATTAAGAAGTCTGCTGTGATTCTGATGGGCTTTCCTTTATAGGTGATATGTTTCTTTTCTCAAGCTGCTTTTAATATTTTGTTCTTGTGCTGAATTTCTGGAAACTTGATTATTATATGCCTTGATGTAAATTCATTTGCATCATGGCTATTTGGAGTCTTATATATTTCATTTATTTGTATGTCAAATTCTTTATTCATGCCTGGTAAGTTTTCTGCCATTATTTCTGTGGAGAGGTTTTTAATGCCATCTGTTCTATTACCAGCTTTTTCATTGATTTCAGTCAATCCTATGTTGTTCTTTGCTTCATCCTGTAGCTGCTGGATTGATTTCTTGTGGTCTATTGTGATTTTTAAGACACCTTACTTTTTCTGGTCACTGATCATGTTCCTGTCATCGAAATCTGATATTGTATCCTCGCCTTCATTCAATCGGTTGCATATACTTTCAATGGAGTTTCTAATCTTCTGCAATTCTGTTTGGGTGTGTTTCATTGATTCTATTTCTTGTCTCTTTGGCATTCATGGTTTTCATCATTTTCCTGAGCTCTTTTGTTTGTTTATCTGTGTATGCTTTGATATCTTCTATTTTGCTTGTCCTTTCCTTTTGGACCTTAGAGATTGTTTCTTCTATGGCCTCTTCCAGTTATTTTTTAACTTCTGCTGTTATCATTTCAAAGAGTCCCAGTTGTTGGCTTCCAATGTTCTCTAACGTTTTGTGTTCTGGACCTGTCCTGGGTGGGCTGGGTGTTTGGGATTGCAATTTGCTTCTTCACCTTGTCATTTTCTATTTTCCATTTTATTTTGTCTTCTGTGTGAATGCCTTAAGGTTTCTAATGTGAGGTAGCCTTGTCATTGATGTTAATGCTTTCCTAAGAGATGTATGCTTCTCCTGATGTCTCATCTCAGCAATACTGCTATCCCAGGACAATGAAGGAAGGACAGAGTGTGAACTTACATGCCTCTTGCCAGCTTCACTGTCTGGGGGCAATAGAAGAAACAAGGAATGTGGATCTACACTCCTTTTGCTGGCACTGCTGTCTTGGGAATGCTGAAGGAAGGAAGGAGCACAAACCTACACTCCTCTGCCAGCACTGCAGTCCCAGTGTGACAGAGGATGGAAGGAGCATGGACCCACACCACTCTCACTGGCACTGCCCTTCAAGGGCAATGGAGGACTGAAGGCGCCTGGACTTACACTCCCCTTATGGACACCATTGTCCCAGGGATGATCTGTTTTTTGTTTTTTATACTCTAAAGAGATATATCTAGATGAAGAAGAAGGAGGAGGAGGAGGAGAGTGAAGAGGAGGAGGAGAGGAGGAGGAGAGGAAGAAGAGAAAGAAGAGAAAGTAGTTGTGATATTGTGATGATGGCAAAAAAAAACAGAAGGTGTTCTGGAAAAGTGTTATATTTTTCTTGATGTTTGCTACATTATAAATGAATGTTGTCTTGTGAACACTCCTTCTGTCTTCATTTTCAGGAAAAAGAGAGGAATAATTGTTTGGAGTTCATTTTAGAAATAGTACATTGTTACAATGAAGAAACAGAACTTGGAGTTGTAATCATAGTCTTACATGAGCATATCTACTGTGTATTTTTTCTCTCTCTGTCATCCTATCAGTTCTCCCTTCTACTTTTCTTTCCTTCCTCTTAAAACTAAAACAGCAAACTTATAAGTAGAATGTCTAAGCTCAAAGTGTCTATAGCAACTACACTATGAGCATACAGTTTATCTTATATTCACAAATTTTAGAACAATTGAACACCTATGATTAACACTGCTTTGTTGTAAATAATGTAGGTATTTGAGTGACTTATTAAAAATAATTGAAACAATACAAATATGTAAAGTGTAATTTTCATATATACATATGGTTAATGTTTTGCATATATAAAAACACACATATAATCTAAATATTTATGTTCTAATGTATACATTTAAATACACATATTTTCTGTATGAATAAAAAGAACATAATAGCTTTAATTAAATTTTATATTTAAACTTATTTCTGCAAATTTTTGCCAGAAATCATATATATAATGTTTTCTAATAATCTCCAAAAGAAGAAATAACTATTTTAACTGGGTTTGATATGTAAATTAATTCTCAAAGTTTTATTGTTTGATTGCCTAAATACATGTTCTACATTAGCAATCATTTACCACTGATTTGGAATGGTACTTCAGCTCTTCATACATCAGTTTTATAATCTGTACAATAGAAGAATTGAAGGTAGCAATCACATAGACTTACATTAAAGGTTCAGTATGACAGTCCATATATTAGAGTCAGTTCTGACATATTAGCAACTGTTCAGTGAGTGTTAACGATTAATACTATTATCTATGTTAAAGTCTCCTAAAATTAACTTCTGGTTCATTGTTAGTGCCAGCCGATTTATTATTCATTCTCAGTAATAGCCTAATATTAATACTTTAGTATATTAAAGCATATAATACAGGCTTTCAATGATGTATGCATTTCTTAAGGTTGTCATAGTAAAGAACCAAAAACTAGATGCTTTAATTAATAGGAATTTATTTTCTCACCATTCTGGAGGCTAGAACTCTGTGATCAAAAGATTAGTAAGATTGTGTTTTTCTGAAACATCAGCTCTTGGGAAATAGATGGCCTTTATTTCCTCCCTATGTCATTGTATGGTTTTCTTCTGCTGTCTTTTTTCTAATCTATGTTCTTCTAAGGACCGAAGCCATTTAGATTAGGTTCAACTCTCATGATCTCATTTTAACTTCATTATTATTTAAGAAACTTAATGCTGAATATGGGTGGCTGTTAGAGAAATGTAAGTCAGAACAACACTGAGATCTCATCTTACTACAGAAAAAATTGTTATTATCATGAACTCATAAATAAAGCAAAGTTTAAAAAACACAAATGCTAGCAGGGTTGTAGGAAAAAGGGAAAAGTTCTACATAGTTGGTGGAATCTTAAAATAGTAAAACTACTATGGAAATCAGTATGGGGTCTTGCAGCAAATGAAAGGTAAAGATTCCATTTGACCCAGTTACATATGTTCCAGGTACCTCGCTGAATGTTAAAGATATCAGATTATAATGATACTGACATATTCATTTTTGTAGCAGCACAACTCATATTAGCAAAATCCCAGAAACAGCCTGCAAGCCCATTAATGAATGGATTAAGAAAATGTGGCATATATACACAGATGGAGTACTACTCAGCCATAAAGGTACATTTGAGTCGTTCACAGGGAAATAGACGCACCTTGAGACCATAATGCCAAGTGAAATAATTTAGGCACAAAATGTTAAATATTGCATGATTTTTCTAATGTGAGAAATTTAAATTATAAAAAAATTTGGAACAAAATAAAGGATAGATTGCAGCAAAAGGGAGGTGATGTTGTGGAGGTGGGAATGAGATCTGGGAACGGGAAGAGCAGGAAGAGGAAATGCGAAGGCGGAGCAGAAGGGCCGAGGTGCAGCTATGATATGCGCCAATGACCCATACTGAATGTACTTTCTGTGTATCACAGACACTAACAAGGGAAACAAAACTCTCTGAATACAGTCCCATCCTGAGGTATTGAGACTCAGGATTTCAATATATGAGTTTTGACAACAAAATTCAGCCCATGATGTTATATTTTGAATCTTTTTTGTATTTTTCAAAGGTGCAAAGCTTTAAAACTTTAAGTTAGGATATGCTGAGTTCTCATTGCCTTCTATTTGTTTATGCTTATGTATGAAGAATAAGCAAAAATTGCAAATTCTATTATAGTCATGCATCACTTAGTAATGCAAACACATTCTGAGAAATATGTTACTAGGAGATTTTGTCATTGTGAGAACATCCTGTAGTGAAGATACATAAACCTAGGTATACATATCTACTACATAATTGACTTCATCAAGAGATGAACGAGTTTGCTGCCTATGTCACATGGTATATTGTTCCAAAGTGAAATATATTATATAATAATGCTTAAAGAGCTTGGAATAAGAGGTATATAAGCAAGTAACATTGTCACTTGTTGCTATTATCAAGTTTCTGTAAGGTATATAATTGTATGTTCTATATTTTTGTAAGATTGGCAGTGTATGATCAAATTGGTTACTCAGGGAAATAAAACAGGCATGTAAGACTGATCAAACCTTTAAACATTAAATGTTCATTTCACTAAAGCAACAGACAATATGTAATACAGCAACCATTGTTAGTTTGCTATTACCTTGTCTGAAATTCTGTATTGCTTTTATTGTTTTTTTGTGGTTTTATTTATGTCTGTGTGTTTGTTAATATGTTTTGGTTCTTTTATCTTTAAAATAAAAAAGGATTGATAGTGTAGTTGGTTTGCTTACATGAGCCTTATGACAAATATATGAGTAATGCCTTTTTCCATGATTTTATGATAGTTATGGCTTCACCAGTGATAGGTTTTTTTCAGTTTAATCACAATATATCTGTACAGACATAGATTTAGATAGATCTAGACATGTGTGTATATATGTGTGTGTGTGTATATATATATATGTATATATATATATATATAGTCATTGAAAGAAGCATAGTGATTCACTTATATGAGTATAATTCCCTAAAGAATGTATTTACTTTTACCCCAATGTAACAAAGAACAAAATGGAATCAACATGATTTCAATGTTGAGATATATAAGAATCAGAACAAACTCAAAATTTATTTTTAAGTGCTTAAATTCCCCAGACACAATACCACATTGCTACTTGTTTGGGCAAAATAACATGTGTTATCCATGTGACCAGGTCCATCTAGCAAGAAATCTGGATATCATTTTAGGTGCTTTATAGTGTTACAACAATCATGGAAAAAAGCAACAAAATTTTGAAAACCCAACCATTGCACAAAGTTGAAAACAATTATTTAATTTTAGCAGCATTAACTTTCACAATTCTTTGAAATTAATAATTAATTTAAGAGTTTTCCTAGTGTTTTTTCTTGAAGTAATAAAATTATGCTAAGAAAAAGACTCTGTTAAAGATATTTTTCTACTTTAAGTTAAATCGTGTATCACGTGGTGTAGAAGGAGCTTCATTTTCAGCATAATTCAAATCAATTAGACTATAGCCTCCACATTTCATGAATATGTGATCATTTAGAATTTTTATCCCTTTCAACAGACTTAGCAAACTTAAAGATAGACAGGTAGCAAATAGTCTTATCTATATTTTGCAGGTAGGTCAACTAAGCTATTGAGAGTTTCCTGAGTAGCCTAAAGTAACAGAAGGAGCATCTGAAATTCTCTATGACTTTGGAATTGAAGCCATTTTTTTTTTTATCCCTTTTTCTCCCTTATACTAGAAAATCTCCCTTCTCTTTGCCAAATTGCTTCCAGGTGCAGTACACTATGGAGAAATATCAAAGTAACTGATGCAAAGCTCCAGTTCTACAGGAATTGAAAAATCACCATGTCATTTGTTTGAACACTATCAGCTAAGGATTGGAGATATGGGTCTTCTATCTCCTCAAACCTCATGTCATCAGAATTTATGGAACAAATTTCTATTCATACTAAAATTTTATAGTTTTTCAGAGTCCTTTGATATTTGCATAATTATATTAGTACAATGCCAGAAAAATACTAGACTAATTAGCATGATATCCATTTAATTTGAGGAGATTAAGAAAGTATCAAAAACATTGCTATAGTGAAGTCAACTTTAAATTTCCCAAATGGTTCATTATATATATGTATATGCTTGAGAATATAATTCCACGAATCTGGTGCTAAGTATCCAGCAAAATATTTGGAGAAGACATTATATGACCAAATTTTACAATTTTATCTCTTTTTTTAATGAATATTCATGAGGTGCTGGCTTTCAGTTTTACCACAGTGCACAACGTTTTTGTAAAATAACATGATTGAGAAACGATTAAAATAATTGAAGTGCTGAGCAATGGAAGGTATGGACATTATCAAACATTAGAGTTCACCCAAAAAGACCTTTGTGGTAAATGCATGCGAAAGTGCCTTGGTTAGTTTCTGTTTCAACATTTTATAATATATTCAATAATTGAAATAGCAACTTTCACACAGGACAGAGTTACTCCCAGTTTGTTTCATTAACAAGAGTCTAAAAAGGATGAATCTAATAGGGGAAACTGGGCATCCCGGCACAACAATACATTCTGCTCCTTCTTGTCTTCCAAACAACTGATTCACACTGACCTTCAAAATTAGTTAATGAACACATTACTTCCTTTCCACTTAAAAGGTTTATATCCACTTATATTCAATAAATCTTGATACAATTTATTTGTTTCCAGTGATCTTTTACTAAGGTAACTCTGGAGTAAAAAAGGAATATAAACTAAAATTGTAAATATAGAGCCAGGAATAAATATAAAATGTATAGTTCAGGTGTACTCTGAGATTCAAATAGAATAAGACAAAAGATCCATGTATTTCTAACAAATAAAAATGAGAACTGTAGAGTTCATGAGTCAGTGGAATTGCATAGAGTTTGCTCGGGTTTCTCTTGTTCATTATCAAGATATATTTAAAGGGTTTGTATACTAACTCTTATTTTGAAAGGATCAGAAATAGCAACCTAATTTCCATCCCACACTTCTCTCTATTGCTGAGTTACACTAAATTGTTTTGTTTGGTTGTGATGATGACTAATGGATGCGTGTCTGCAACATACTCACCTCCTTAATAAACTCACATTTGTATTTTAATCAAAATTATCATTTGGATTTCTAGATTTTCCTTAAAATTAGGAAAAGTCTAGACAGTGGTGCTGACTAACTACAGTGAAATATCAAATGACCTACACTAACTTATAATAATTTTAGAATATTTCATTTGTCCACATTCAAACTGCAGAGACGCAATATACAGCACTAGACACTTAAAATAGGAAAGGTTTATTTAGCTCAGTTTCAGAGGGTTCAGGTCATGGTTTGTAGGTTCTGAGCAGAAAGGTCATAGCAAAAGGGCATGGCTGAGGAAACCTGCTCATGTATGACAACCAGGAAACAGGAAGAGAAGAGAGGGAGCAGAGTAAAATAAACCTGTCCCCGTCATTCCCAGTGACTCACCTCCAACCAAGTCTCACTTCCTAAAAGCTCATGTAGCTACTGAGTAAACCATCCCCATGATCAAATCACCTTTCAAACACAAGAAAGTTTGCAGAAACACTTTATATCTTAACTATAAAAACACAACATTTTCAGACCAGCACTGTTCAGGAGATATGAGACACAAGCGCTAATTTGCCTACAGAAGAGCCAGTTCACAAGTGGTTACCATGATATTGAATAAAGTCATCAATAAATGGCTAAAACCTGAGAGTGGGTAATGTACAAATGTGGAACCCTTGGGATAAGAAGCTACAAAAGAAATTCACGCTTACTCTCACAAGCTCTTATTTAAGAAAGTGACAATAATCCTATTGAACTGAAGGTGAACAAGAAGATTCTCTTTGTTTGATTGAAGGAGAAAAAAGAAAAACTCTTCAGAAGGGAAATAAAAGAAAAACAATCGGTATGGACAAATAAAGATTACCTGCTGCACAGGAAGGAGTAGAAATTCTAAGGAAGCATCATTATTTAGATCCAGAAATACAGTATCCCTGTTATACTATATATAAATAAGAATAAGGGAAGGTGGCCCAGTTAAGATTAACTGCTGGCTGTGTTTTTAGACATACCCAGTAAAACCTCACCAGAAATGGAAGGATGCATTTCCATATATAATATTTACTTTTGTCTAACATCCTACACACATTGATGTTCAGGTTCTACACAAAACTCATGAGCCATCAATAATGGAAAAGTAAATACAACAGAAAACAGTTTAGACAGCCAACCCCAATGTGATCTATTTGTTGAAACTATCAGACAGACAGTTAAAATAAACTTATTATTCTGATAAGTACTTCAATGGAAAAGGTGGGTGGAATTCATAATAGATGAAATATTGATACAAAATATGAGCACAATAAGAAATAGCAAAATTGTAATGCTGGGGGGTGGAAATGGTAAATAGGATGAACAGCTCTCAAGATAAGCCCATCTCTAGGCTTAGCACAGCTAAAAAAAAAAAAAAAAAAAATAGGCACACTCAAAGATAGAAACACCAGTGTGACTTTGAAAAAGTGTTGATATGCTTTAGATTTAAAAAGGCTCCAAAGCTTCAAGCTCTTGAGCAGTGATTGGAGCTTGGATCACAGAGGCCCAATACATAAATACACTGTTGAGAGCTGGGCCTGGCTAAGGACAGCCACTGGCAGCATGATTTGGAGAGGTGTAGCTCATTCTCTGGCTGCGCCCTTCACTCTCGGCTTCCTGGCTGAAACGCCATGAACAGCTTGCTTCTGCAGCAGGCTCTTTCACCATGCTCTTCTCTGCATCTGAGCCTGACAACCATGGACTGAAGACTCTATAAAACATGAGCCACAAGACAAGCTTCTCCTTTCAATTATGAGGGAGTGTGTGTGTGTGTGTGTCTGTGCATGTTTATGTGTGTATGTGTGTGTGTGTGAGATGTATCTCTGTAATGAGGACAGAGACAGTGAAAAATTTTGGTATAGAAGTGGAATAATTGCTGTAAGTAACTGGCCATGTGTCTTAGAAGCCACTGGCTCACAGAACAAATTTGGAAAGGATTGGTGATTCCACCATTCTACCTAGAAAATACCATAGAATGCTAAAGAGCAGAGTAAGCAAAGATTGATGGCAGATTCTGTTTGGAATGAGGAGAGCAGAATACTTATAAAAATGCAAGTGGTAAAAGCCAGGGTCAGGAGGTTTCATTAGGCAGCAAGTTCTCCACTGACAGTTGAGACCAGGTGTATCATGATGTGGGGAAAAATGTTTCTATATTTAGTTCATGTCCTGACATTTTGTAGCATATTGAGATTAAGAGTGGACTAATTAGGCTGGTAGAGAAAATTTCAAGGCAGCTCAATTTTCAGGCTGTACCATGGGCACTGCTTGGTACTTGTGCAATTTACATGAAAATCAGGAGCAAAAACCCATTTTAAAGAATGTTCAGTTTTTCCAGAGTGGAAGTGCATGCACATGGACTTTTCACCAGTGCTGGAAATGTTAAGATTTTGACCACTCTTGAGATAAGCTCAACATCAAGTATAAACAGATGTGCAAGAGTCTTTTGAGGGCCAGGGAAGAATGTTATGCTTTAGATCTCAGATGATTCCCAAAACCCTATGTGTGTGTAAGGTGATTGAACCATGAGAACATGAAGTCTAAATGTGCTTTTGGGAGGTCACAGATGGTAGGACCTAGAAGGGTTCATCTCCCTCTCAGCGCCTCTCTTTCTTCTCTGCTTCCTAACTGGCAGGAGTACCTGTCCTCTATAGCAGACCCTTCCACCATGCCACCTTTTGCATTTGAGCCTGCCAAGCAAGGCATGAAACCTCTAAAACTGTAAGATAAAGTGAATCTATCCTCCTTCAAGTTGTGGGTTTCAGGTAGATTAAAATATAACAATAATAATGTATATATAGTAAACAATGTATAACAATAACAAGAAACAATGAGAAAGAGTGAGCTATGAAGTTTTAAATTTCCTACATAATACATAAAAGTGTATATGAGAAATCACATTACAGTTGTACAACATAGACGTTATGGGGTAGTTTATAGTATGTTAAATATATGTTCTTTCTATGAACTCTGGGAAAAACCATGTCTGTTTAAAATTTATTTTTAACTGGTGAACAATAATTGTGTGCATTGATGGGTTCCAGAATCATATTTTGATCTACAGGTACATAGGGGATATGCAGGTACATAGGGGATATAGGCAAAAGGAGAATTACCATTCTGGGACATATTATCATGGCACAGGGAAGAGCATAATGTGATGGCACCTAATACTACCCCCTAGGTGTAATTATAGTCACTGTTACTTAAAACTAGTGAGTTACATGAGTTAACGGACTAACATTGCTATTAATCAATTGGATAAGGAAGGCATTGGCATTAGCATTTTGATCTTTGTACCAGTGCACCATATGAGTGGCTGCTCTGCTTTCATGGGAAAAGCCTGCCTACATGTACAAATTAAAGGCAAGGAATTGCTTAAGAAGTAAGTATAAAAAGAAACTAATGTAACACAATCCTTGGTTAAATACAGATGAATAATAGATGATTTTAATAATTTATCTTCAGTCAAATACAAATCACATAATATGTGAATGGTTTTTAGAATATGTTTTTTATATTTTTATGTGGCATAGTCAAATAAGACATTTTTCTAAGAAAATATTTAAAGGGCTACTTAGATAAATATTACACATTTCATAATTACAATATATAATCACATTACTTGCTGATCAACAATAACAGTTTGTTTACTAGAACTTTTTGAAGGAATAGCTAAACTGACATGCTCAAAGACTATGCATTTTTCCATGATCTCTGGTATACAAATCCTTCTTCTCTAAGAACATGACAAAATTGGTATACAAGTCTTGAAAGTGCAGATGGATTTCAAATGTAATTTTGGAAGCCAATTTTGTTACTCCGGTGCCACATTTTTAGTTTCAAGTTTTAAAGATAAAGTGCTTTTCTCAGGTGATTATACGAAGCAGTAAATGAGGGCAAAAGGAGAGAAAATGGAAATACAAATAAGAAAATAAATCTTAATGTTGCCTTTAAATATTTAAAAAGCATGTTTCTGCAGTAGCAAAGCTTTGGCTTGTGTTATTGCTTTGATAAAGCTGTAACGCTTCATTATAAGCTTCGAATCAAAGAAATCTGTAGTGAGGAACAAGAGAGGATGGAAACAACTTCACCATCATCAGAAACATGTTCCCATACATCTGATCAAGTGTCTCTCCCTCCTTCAGATGACTTACCCAAAGTGGATGTGCATGTAGTCTACCAAGGAGCTGAGTGATATAGGAATCCACAGCGGTGATGAATTGTTACAGTAGCACGATAACACTAAACATCTACAACTGAACCATGACATTTAAAAGCTTGTTAAAATTGTGACAATATTTTAGTTGTTTTTGTTAGGTTCGTTCTATTGTGGCAATACTTCTCCCAATACACACTGATTTGGTACTTTGCCACTTCACCTTTGACTGACCTTTACAATTGTTAAAGTTCTGTAAAATTCCAACATGATCCTTTGTGTATTTTTAATTTATATACAGGTACAATTAGTTTTGCTTTCAATGTCTTTAATTGACAAGAGTTCTCCTAAACAAGTCAGCCTTATGCTCCATCTGCTGCACCCACACAGACCTGCTCCTCTACTTCATCTCTGAGCACACTTCCTCTTGCCCTTCCTTCCCTGCCAGCTTGACCTTCTGGCCCCTGGCTTAGCACGTGGTGCTCTTAGAGATTTTCTTATAAATATGCCTTCTGGCTGCAATACAGCTAACATCCCCAGACATTTTCTTGGCTTTGTATAGCATTTCCTTCACTCAGATTGACTCCAGCATAATTTGAAAATAAAAACTCTTGCCCTGGCATTTCTGATCCTCTTAATTCTTCTTTTCACTTTCCATTTCATATTGTACTTATCACCTTCTAAGGTAAAATATGTTCTACATGATATTTTTTTTATTGTGTATGCCTGCTCTCCCAAGGAGTACATACCCCAAAATAAGTTTTTCTTGAAAGGTATCTTGATTTGTTGTATACCTCATGCTTTCCTGTAAACATTTCATGAAAATGAATGAGCCTTAAATTTGGGCTTTTAGTAGCATCTCACATGAAATAATGATTATATTACTAATAATTCATTGGACACTGGATTTCAATTCGTTATAAAAACTTTTCAGCGCTATAAAAACTTTTCAGCAGCAAACTTTTTAGCACCTGATTTTGTAAAAAATATTGATGATTAAATAATTTCTTCAGCAAAAATATGATGAAAGGACTCTAGTCAGCCCGATTCTATGCCCATAAGTATTTCAAATGTTAGAATTTAAACCAGCATATGGTGAGGTAATTCTGTTTTTTCAAAGTTTAATTTAGCTTATCTTTTTTTCTTTTGACTGATAAGTATGTTCCACGAATTCAACTCCCCATTTGCACATTGGGGAGCAAAAACAAAGTAAAACCAAAATAATTTTCCAGTTTTTACATTAGAGTTAAATGATATGAAAAACATTTTTCTATACATAATAAGCATGGTACATTGATTTATGTTAATGATAGTACTAAAGAATGTTTTTATGATATTAAAATTGACAGATAGGACTTCGTTACCCACTCCATGCATATTTATCATCATAACTGCTTTGGAAAGGAAACTTCCAGTTCACAGAAAAAATGTGCATCTACTTGAAAACCATCCAGGTTCAGTAATTTTGGCAGCTGCTGTCTCTCATTCAGTAAATTGTTTATTTTGTGACAAAGCAACTAAAATTTTTTCTTATCACACCTGATTTTTGTGTTCTATATGCCACAGAAAACCTCATATGAAGGCAAATTATTTCTGTGCCCCTTCCTGAATCACCATGGCCAACTGGAAAGAACTCAAGCACCAGTCCTAATGTTATTATTATTAATCTTTGTTCTAATGATTACATTCCCTGCAGGACATTGGTACATGTATATAACATGTTTAAATTCCCTTCTTTTTAGCCCTCTTTCTACCCTCCTTTTGCTTTCCCAGCATCAGATTGATTTATTTATTTTAAAAGACCTTATAAGTTAGTTATCATGTATACATACTGAAAACCAGACTAAGAGGCCAAAGGACATGTAAGTCAATTGTACTAAGTCAAGGCACACTTTTAGATACATTGCCTGCACTGGATTACAATATCTTATTGTTTTCATTCTCTTTTTTCCTAGTATCTGTCATTCATATATATGTATAATATTTGTGGAAGAGAAACTACATGGTATTCATGCTTATGTGTCTGAATTATTTCATGTAACATTATGATCGTAAGTGCATGCATTTTCCTACCAGTCCTTACATTAAGTCAGAAAAAGTATAAGTTGTATAAATTCTAGCACCACCTGTATCTTAGGAATTATATAATTAATATTGTTTTCTTGAAATTAATTATTATTCATGGATATTATTTAACACAATATGTGCATAAAATTGGGGTAATCACCACATCACAGAGAAATAGTAATGCTCAAGAAGGCTGAAACTGAAATTTATTTTGTCCAGTACACATAAACTTTGAGAAAATCCTCTGGGGTCCCATCAGGGATCATACTACAAGATCAATCAGGGCAATTGAGGGCATCAGAACTTGAATCACTGGGGTCAGGAGTCAGGCAGCAGAGGCAGGCAGGAACTGAAGGCAAACACTTGTATTGTGGTTTTCTTGGGACGGAATGGATAAAGCAGTGCAGCAGGTCTAAGATTAGCTGGTTGTGTTATTTCAGTGAGCCCTAAAGTATAAAGGCTAGGCCTGGATGTCTAATACCTCATCCTAGGATCACTAGTAAATATATATATTAAGAAAGTACAAAGTTTTGTTCACCTTTCATGCTGTCAGGAAAAACTAACCCAAACTGCAATTTAAAAGGGAGGTTTATTTTTTTATTTTATTTTATTTTTTTTGGTTTTTCCCCCGGTACGGGGAACCAAACTCACGACATTGCGCTTGCCAGGCAGGCGCTTTGCCACTGAGCTAAATCCCCAGCCCCTAAAAGGGAGGTTTAAATTGGTTCATGGTTTCAGAGGTTCTATCTATGGTTAGACTCTAAAGCAGAAATATCATGGCAGTAGGGCATGGTAGAACAAAGCTCCTTACTGTAAAGTGGCTGGGAAGCAGAGGACAGGGAAGAATACCAGAGATCAAAGGACCAAGACCAAACACAGTTCCTAACATCACACCCAAGACCCACCCATCCCCAACTGAAAGGGTGCTGCACTAATCCAGGCCTCTCTCAAGCTAGTCAAGTTGATAATCACAATTAGCTATCACATCCGATAAAGGATTCAATTAGTTTCTCAAGATGGGTAAATGATCAGACACCAACCAGGTCCTTAAAACTAGATGAAGATAGCATTAAAAAAAAATTATATTAGAATTCATGATCTTAATTTTCTCTGGCAGTCCTTCTTTTCTCTTTGCATTTAATAGCTATATGGCATTCTCTTATTCTGTTAAATGTATTCAAAGCAATTCTAAGACAAATTGAATAATGCCTTGCTTCTCTAGTAGGTCTTTTCACTGAATTCCTTGTCTCAAATTACAGAACAAAGTCACTTACTTTATACAGCTGTTTTTCTTTAGCTAGATTTGAAAGTAGTGTCTTGGTCATGAAGTTCCTTCCTACGCAGCCCTGACATAAAGATTTTATTTAAGATAAATAACTAAATCAATAACTGAATAAAACAATATGGTATGAATAGTGTGGAGAAAATCATTATGTCCCTACACATTTCTAAGTGTGTGTTATGCCGGCATAGTGTACTGTTTCCTCAAAAATACCACGCTGACCTAAGTCACAGAATGAAACTGCCTTGATAGCTGAAAGGCAGTGTTTCAGTTTTCTTGTTTAGTCCTTAAAGCTATCTTCTAAGCAAAGTTTTTGTATCAAGTAAATAATGATTAATTAACCATTTATTTTAGACTTCAAATTGCAAGAAGTTTTAGGAAAATAAAAGAATACAGGTATTTGCACAGATTTATTAGTTGCCCCTTGATTAGTTGTTATCATGTTACCTCCAAATGAAATAATGGAAGAGAGACAAAATGCATTCCTGTTTGCTAAGCTGTCTGGTTAAGACTGTTTGTTTAAAGTGAGTACAGATAATTGTACTGCCGAGTTAGTGAGGTAAACCTTGTTGGAGTAGCCGAGCATAAGGTGATCCCAGAGAAAACCTTAAGAAATGGAACAGCAGGGAAAAAAAGCATTACCACAGGTGAGGTTAATTTATTCTTTTTTTTGTTCACTACTTTCCACAAAAAAATAGGAAACATATAATTGTAAATCAGTCTGATATAGATTTAACTTAAAAATTTTAATTTGAAATGATTTCAGAATTATGGAAAATTTATAAAAGTAGTGAAAATCATTTTCAAATATCCTTCACATTTTCACTTAATCTTAATAATTCACAAAAATATCCCCCTTCTCTACGTCCACTAATGTGTGTATATACACAAAACTACGTGATGTATAAAGTATATTTACGTATACATATAGAAACAAATATCAGGCTATAAATCCACAGGCCCTCATGTACACACACACACACATGCACGCACGCACATATACACACACACACATGCACACACATGCACACACACTCTTGGAGTACTTGAGAGTCAATGCTAAAAACTGTTCAAGTTGGGCAACTTTCCAACTAATGTACTTGAAAACAATCAAATGCTGTAGTATGCAGTTTATTATCATGTCTCTTCAGGATATTTTTAGTAAAAACGTTTTTTTTACTTTATTGAAGTATAGTTGAACAAAAACATATGTGTATAAGGTATGTAACTTGGCCTTTTGATATTCATCAATAATGTAAAATGATTTTCTTTGTAATTCATGTTCTTCATATTTTTATAATGATTATTTATTTTGTAGATTATTCCTATTTTGCTCATTATGATTACATTTTTGGCATGTTATTAGCTGAAGCAATATTGTATCTTGTTTTATATAACATATATGTAGATTCATGGTATATATTTTCCCTGTTTTGACAATAACAGGATGTATTTTTAAAATTTAATTAAAATATATAACCCATGTGTATTGTTTGGTACATTGTGTCAACTTAAGAAGTTTACGGGTTTAACTGAGTGACTCAGCAGGGAGCCAGGGGCCTCATTTTGTGAACACCCTCATCCTGTGCAAGAGGAGGGCACGGAGATG
Source organism: Chinchilla lanigera (assembly GCF_000276665.1). NCBI lineage: Eukaryota > Metazoa > Chordata > Mammalia > Rodentia > Chinchillidae > Chinchilla > Chinchilla lanigera. The sequence goes on along the minus strand of NW_004955479.1, from coordinate 6,747,235 downwards.
GTGTGAGTGCTACACCCACCCTGGGAGGGAGTAGCCTGCCTACAGTATAAGAGAGGAAAAGGGCTTGCCCCCTCCTCTTTTGCTCTTGCTGCTTTTGCTGTCTTCTGTTGCCTTGAACTGTTGCCCTTGTGCCATGCCCCTCTGTGTTGGAGCAAACTGATTATGGATTGAAACCTCCATAAACTGAGCTAAATAAACATTTCCTTCTTTAAGTTTGGATGTTGGCTTTTTGTCTCAGCAATAAGAAAAAAGTAACAAGGACACTATGTTAATATAAATGAGGATGAAAAATTGCTTATTAGAGAATATATATATGTATACATTTAATAATGGGATGAAGAATAATTAATTGATAGCTATATTAATTGATTTAGAGTTGGGCATGCTGACTCATCCCTGTAATTCCAGCACTCAGGAGGCTGAGTCAGGAGAATCACCACAAATTCAAGCCAGCGTGGGTGGGCTACATAATGAGTTCAAGGCCAGCCGGAACTACATAGTGAGACCCTGTCTCAGAAAAGACAAACAACAGGACATAAATAAATAATTGACTTAGGCAAGTATAAATAATGGCATCTAAACTGTGACTTTTAAGAAAACAGGATACGCATTTATATAGTCTCAAAGTATTTCCTCTCATCACTTATTAATACAAATGGAAAATACTAATTTTGCAATACATAAAACTAGTGGATGTCTAAACTCAGTAATAAAAGTGACACTTTACTTTTAAATGTAAAGTTAACACTAACCATAAGTAAAAGTTACTATAAACTATGTGCACATCCATTTAAAATTACTTTACTTGAGATAATATGGAATAGTAGAAAATAACCAATATTCTATTTTAAATTTAGTCATGATTAGCAGTTTTCCAAAAATTACTTCTCTACACAATTTCATTAATACTTATTAGTTTAGCAATTTGCATGCATTTTTATAATGTAGGCTTTCATTCTGTCTAACAGAAAACTATCTCTCTGTTTTTTAATATTTCATGGAAAAAGAATAATCTTTTAGTCCTCATTTTTGCTTGTCAAAATGAATTAATTTTGTGAGTTCATTTTTCTGGATGCACCTCTTAAAATCACAAAAATGCTCTGCTATATTTTAAAAAGTGAAAATATGATCAGAAAAAATGATACAGAGTCTAATTACATAAAAATCTGTTGAGTCTGCTTTGTGTCAGATTTATTTAACTTTTGATAAATTATGCATAGCACTAATGTCACAAGATAACATAAAGAAGATGAAGCCTATTCAATGAAAACTTTGTAATGTCTCTCAAATAAGAAAAAAAAGTATGTACTTCAATTGTGATAAGAGATAAGATGATATATTAGTTACTGCTTTAAGGGAAATAGCATATCCAATAAAAAGAGGCCATTACAGATAAAAAAAGGAGTGAGATGTGTTAGGAATTCCTTCAAGGTGTACAGAGGAGAAAGAAAGATGTGGGGTACTCAGGTTGCTATTAAGTGCAGGAGGACATCCATTCAGATCCCAAAGTGGGTGAATAGTGTACCTAATTAAATTTAAAAAGTGGGAAAGTGAAGCATCAAAGAAATGAAGAAAATCAAGAAATGATGGACATTTTATGAATTAAATAATATTTGACAAAAAGGAATTCCATGTCATTATTTATTGAAATATTCTTTGTAATAACTAGAAAAAATAGAGAGAAAACAAATGTAGAAACAATAGAAAACTATGACTTATTGAAAAAAGTGGCTCCATTAAATAAAGTATTTTTAAAAGTTATAGCTCACAATGGAAGTGAATGAATGGCAAAATAGTAGCGTAATTTTTAACAATTCCAGTTCTCTGCATTTATTAATGGAATTTGAGGTTTATTTTATGAATTTCTCATGAATCATTTAATAGAGTACTGTGAGAACAGAATATGCCTAATAAAGCAGACAATAAAAAATTAAGAAAAATAGAGAAATCTATTTAAGACTCGTTAATTACTTTTTCCATATATTGTAACTGAAATTTTTCATGTGATTTCATACACCTAAAAATTCTCAAAAATTACACCTTTTTCAATCCAATTGTTTTATTCATATAGTATGAATCCATTCTGGGCCGCTGAAACGCATTTAGAAAGTATCACTCCTCTAACTTCTGTGGTCCTATGACACAGGCTTACAAACCCCCAGCCCTCCCCACCACATGGCCCTTCCCCTCTATTCCGGGTCAACTCCTTCCCTCTCCTTTCCCATTCCAGGGCGCTGCCAGTTCTCTGACTACAGACCTCCATGCCAGGCCCATCTGCTCTGTCAGCCGCAGAACTCTGTCCTTTCAGTATTTGTTCATTAGAGCTAACATTTACTGAGTGCTTATATAACAGGCACTGAAGAACTCTTTAATTTCTTTGTTTTACTATTCCATCCAGATTGGCATCTTTTAAGGATACTTTCCTAAATAATACTTAAATTTCAGCATCTCCTGCTACTTGACTGTATGATAATGACTGAACTGAAACAGTGAACCATCCTTAAGGGTAGCTTTCCTTTGTCCTAATTCTTAGACATTTTACTACTGATAAACATGCCACCTCAAAAACTGTGTCTAATTTTGAGTTTGTTCATATACATAGTAAAGATTTTGAAAATGAATGTTTGTTATTAATTTTATTAAATAATGTGTGATTACCTTAGTAATTAAGGAAACAGCCACAAGTAACAGAGATTGTAAAGGAAGCAGGGGAGCAAAGGAGGTTACATACTGAGAAAGTTTATGATTTTTTTTACAAAAATAGATTTTATATTCAGTAAAAAATTACAATAAGAGAAAGTGTCAGACAAACGGGATATATTCTAGAAAGCCTGACCAAACATGTCATGAAAATGGTAATTTATGAATAAAGTCATTGTTTGATTCAGTAATGACTAAGTGAAAGAACTTTTATATTTCAAAACATGAAATTGTAAGAAGAAAGACTAATTATTAAGCAAGTTGCAGAATGACATAATTTTAGTTTGTGCAGTAACCCCTGTGTCAGTTTGCCTATGCATAAAATACTGAATATAAATCACTATTATTGTTCATGTGACTTCTTCAAATTTCATCCCACCTCTCAAATAAATTGAAACACTAAAATATGGCTAGAGATGCAGGTACTACTTATCTCTTGGCATTCATGTGCTTTTTTGAAAGTGACAAATTAAGTATTACCATTCTCAGTGCCTTTAGAGAAAACAATAAGGAATTGAGGGGGAAATAAAAAGCCTCCCACTAATTGCATTTGGAAGCCAGCAACTGCTTCTTGCCTTTGTCCTTTTCTTGTTACACAATTCAACCAAAGTACTCTTAATTTTAACAAAGTTCAAGGTTTAATTTAAAATATTCATGCTACCTTAATTGTTTCAAAGATAACTAATAATGATTTCTCTAATCTATTTTATCAAATTGTTAAAGGCATAGTTTTTGATACATGATTTTTCAAATTTATTTTCTTAACCTCATTTTATTGGAGGACTAGTTGAGATATTAAAAGCTGCACATTTTTAATGCATGTAACTCGGTGAGTTTAGATGTAAGTATACACCCACAGAACCATCACCGCATTTGACACATAAACATATTCATAGCCACTAAAAGTTTCCTCTGACCCTCTTTATTATTTACGTATATATTTTGTGTTAAGTACAATTAACATATAACCTATTATTTTAGCAAGTTAAGTCTACATTATACTGTTTTTAATTATAGGTAATAGGTTTTAAATAAATTCATTGTTTCAATTTAGTTATGAGTCACTCAGAACTTTTTCCACCCCAAGCAATGCGCTAGGCACTTAAGCTCTATCCCAAAGAATTCACATATCCACTTGAGTCACACAGAAAGCTTGTTCTCATTGCAGAGCATCTGCATTTGCTGTTTCTTCTACTTGGAATGGTCCTCCTCATAGACTTTAAACCATCGGGTCTCTTCTCCAATGTTGGCAAGGTACACAAGGTTGCCCTTATGAATTACCAGAAACCATCTATTCTTTAGAACTGAGAATGGTTTTCTGTCAGAAAATCTTGATTGTCATTTGGATACCTATGAATCCCACAGAAATACTCAAGGTCAAGTGATATATCTCTTATAATTTTAATTGAAAAATAATTACAGCTTTTAATTTAACATAAATAATACGGTAACAGAACAGTTCAAGGAATTCTCCAATTTTTGCAATGCTATTTATTTCCTGCTTAGTTAATTGTAATTATATAAACTCTACAGCTGTAAAACTATCTATAAGAGGGTGACATTGCATTGAACTTTCAAAAAGTATAGTTGCTGCTGTCATAGAATTGTGAGTTCTTCTTGGACACAACATTTGGATGAACTTTATGTAAAGATGCTGTGTTAACTCTTTGTTCCTTAGTCTGTTTTCTTCTTGTTCTCATTTTCTTTCGCCTTCCTTTTCTCAGAAATTTCTTTCTTTCCTTCTTTCTGTCTTTCTTTCTGTCTTTCTTTCCTTCTTTTCTTTATTTTTTCTTTCTTTCATCCTACATATACATTGTTTTTTGGAAATATTTATATAAATCCTCCTTTCTTATTTATAATCAATTAATAAGATGTTTGAAGTAAGACAAATGCATGCAAATTTTCTTTCTACAGTTCAGGTTCATATTAGAGGGAGACTATACAATAAACAATATCATGTGTGATCCAGGAATTGATTCAAATAGTGTTATTGGTGTTGCCTATTTTAATCCATGGTAGACTCACAATTTTTCCCAAAATACAATTACAAAAATTACTAAAAATATAAAATGAAATACAGACTTTCAAAATGTACTTCCTATTCTAAAACTTAGGCTCCATAAGCAGTAACTTTCCCAAGTTGCTGTGTCAGCAGGTGCTTCTTTTCATTTTCACTCCCTGCCTCGCCTTGAACTAGACAAACAAGAAGTCACACTGGTCTGTTATTGCAGAATAACATGTTTTCCTTAATACAATTGTGGGGAGCAAGGAGGAGGGTTACTGTTGGTCTGGAAAGTTAAGACCATTGAAGAGAAAGGAAAAAAGTTGTCTGTGTCTCCTTACACAGCAACAAAAGATCGCGGAAGGTAAAATCCAAGGACTGGAAAGCAGAGAGTAGTAGTTACTTCAGGCCATAAAGTGAGGCTCCCTCTCTAGCACTAAAAGAAAACATTTTGATAAAATGTTAAAATTGTCATTTTAAATTAATTTATTTTTATTAAAATATCTATGCAAATTTGACAGCAACTCCTGTGCAGCCCTTGGATGGTTAGATAAAAGGCAAGTTTAAGCCAGAAGTCACACAAATTAACTTCCACCTAGAGTGCAATGTTCATTAAAGGACAGATAATAAAAATGCTAAGTTTCATCTCATAGACATTATTAAAATTCAACTTCTTTTGAGAAAATAAACTCTAGTTTCCTCAATAAACCTGATATATTCACATGTTCTTGGGTCATATGATACTAGATTTCTTTTTCTATTGTTACTTTATTGACTCTGACCTCAAAATTACCTTTCTTTGGTTGGTTTATGACAGTAGAGCTCAACTCTGTATTTTCTTTTTGTCAAATGGCATAAAATGTAAAATAGATAATAAAGATTTTTCAAGATGGAAATTGCCACTGCCATTATTCAGATTTATCAGTACAAAATAAAAATAAAATTCAGACTAGTTTTGTTATTGTTATTAATTTGTAAAAATGATTGTTTTTAAATGTTCTACAAGCAAAACCTCTATTTTTCAAAACAGCTTTATGAAGCTGTAACTAATGTGGAAAACTTTGCACATATTTAACGCCTACAATTTGGTGAGTTTGGATACATGCAAAGAACATGAAACAAACACCATAATCAAGATAATGGAAATTGGGATCAACTCCTAAACTGTCCTGTCCTTCTTATATTTTATATCTGTATGTCCCTTAAGAGCCTTACGTATTCATAGAGGGGCTTTTGCAGAACCAAGCTGTAGGGATGTTACGGCTGATTGCTACGAGAGCCTGGTTAGATGCAGGTCACTGGGGAAAAGACCTGGAAGGGCAGCTCTCTCTGTGCTGCTCCTCTTGTCACTTTCTGCTTCTTGACTACCATGATGCAAACAGTATGTCCTCCCTCTGCGCTCCTGGTGGGCTCTTTCTGTATTAAGTCTGCCCAACATGGATTAAAATTTATGAACTGTGAGCCAAAATAAAACTCTCCTCCTAGGAAATTATAAAGATCAGAGCAGAAATTAATGCAATACAGACTAAGAGAACAATACAAAGAATCAATAAACTGAAAGATGATTCTTTGACAGAATAAATAAAATCGATAAACCATTAGCCAACCTTATCAAACAGAGGGAAAGAAACCACATACATTCGAGTAATTAGGAATAGAAAGGGGGAAATTGCAGTGGATGCCACAGAAATACAGGCGACCATCAAAATCCCATATCCTAGTAAGATGGAAAACGCAGAAAAAATGGCCAGATTCCTAGACACAATCAAATTGCCAAAACTAAATCAGGAAGATAAAAAATTCTAAATAAGCTAATGTCAGTCAATGAAATTGAAAATGTAATTAGAAATTTACCAACAAGGAAAAGCCCAGGCTCTGATGGATTCACTGTTGAATTCTACAAAAAATTTGGAGAACTAAAGCTAATAATGCTGAAACTATTAAAGAAATTGAAAGGGAGCCAGTAGTTCCAAAGTCATTCCTGGAAGCAAGTATTACCTAGATTCCACAACCAAAGAACACAACCAAAAAAGAAAATTACAGACCGATCTCCCTAATAAGCATAGACACAAAAATTCTTAATGAGATAGACTGGTGCAACCACTGTGGAAATCAGTGTGGAGATTCCTTTAAAATCTAGGATAAGAGGTCTCATTTGACCTAGATATTCCCCTTTTAGGTATCTTCCAGAAGAATTAAAAACATCATATTACAGAGATATATATGCACCTATGTTTATAACAGCATAAATTGTAATAGCTAAATTTTGAAAAAAAAAAAAAAAAACCCAAATGCCCATCAACAGAAGAATAAATGAAAAAAGATGTGTTCTTTTATATAGGGATTACTACTCAACCACAAAGAAGGATAAACTGGAGACTTTTATAGGTTATTGGATACAATTCAAAACCATACTCATAAGTGAAATAAATTGGACCCATATGTTTAAACATTGTATTGTCTCACTAGTGAAACTGAACCAGTAAAAAGATCAAAACTGTACAACAGATACTGTGAACTGTGAAGAAACTGTTCATAAGAAAAGAAACTCACTGGGGAAAGGAGAACAGAAGAAAAAGAAAAATAAGTATATTTATACACAAGATAGTTAAAATAGTCATACAGCTATATTATCTTAGCTCGTTGGAAAGATAGGTTTGTGCTAATATTGTTTGGACAAGATATACCTATAACTTGTGCTCTGAATAACTACTGCAAAGACAACAATATGCAATGTATTAATTATTGTAACTCTCCTACTAACCTGTTTTGAAACTCTGTTTTATTTTTTTCTCTTTAAAAAAGAAACTCTCCTTCTTTAAGTTTCAGGCATCAAGTTTTGGGCTCAATAACTAGTAAACTAACTAGGACAGATTGGGCAAAAGAGAAGTAGTGTCATCCTTGACTGGTCTACCTTATACATTATTTTTATCCTTTCTTCTAAGTAGAGAGTGAAATAAAGTGATTTTGAGAAACAGAGTAAGTAGACTATCAGGGAATATATACTAAGTATAATTCTAAAAGACATGCTGCTCAGACAATGAAAATATTCTAAAAAAGAAATGTGAAATATGAGAAGGTGAAAATATCAAAACTATACTTATTAAATGTTGAAAATATAAATTTAAAGTATAAACCTATGTATTAATAAAATGGTTTTATATAAATGACAAATTAGAAATTGTGTTACACTTAATAAATGTTATTTTAACTTTAATAATTACTAACAATGGTTTAGAAAGACAACATTAAAACACATAAGAAAGCAACATAATTTGGCAGAGCCATTACTGGATTTAAACTGCATTAATTTAACTTTCTAAGAGAATGGTTAATAGTACTGATTAAATTCACATACTCATAAGTAAATTAGACACATTTTAATTTCTGACATGACTGCTAAAAGAATGAAATATAGTATATAAATGTAGAGAACAATTAAAATGAAATATTTAATAATAAACATGAATTCCCAAAATACAATTTAATTTTTAAAATGAACACATAGAGGAGAAAAAAAAGAGATAATGCTACTTCTACATAACTAAATATTCCAGATATTTTTAGAATAAATATAAAATATCCAATCAATTGCTTCTTTAAAAGATTTACCCTATTAGTATAAATAGCTCTAGAAGGAGGTAGGTACATGTTTTGTGAGGCTTATAATAAAATGAATTAGTGGAGTGTGAAATGCCGAAAGAAATACTTAAATACTGCACATTCTCAATGTGTAAACACTACAAACATCATATATTAAGAGAAGCCAGTCTTTGGTATTCTGTGTTGCAACCTATTTTATGATATCATAATATTGTATTACATCATGGTGGTTTTGCTCATTAATAGTTTAAGAGTAAAATCTTTTAACTTCACACATATTAAAAGTGAAACATCATCTCTGCATTTCTCCACCTTTTCCGGCCCCGGTGTGTGTCTTTTGTCAGTCCTCCCGGAGCTACAGTCCTTTGGTGTGAAGACCTGCACCCCACCCGCCAGGGTGCTCACCCAGAAGATCCTTACAGAGAACAATAAGTTCTGAGCCTCAGTCTTTCTGGGGGTGGTCAAGTTCACGTTCTCAGAGCCTGACACGGTAGGTTGTTACAAGGCTCCAAGACACAGTGTCCCTCAGCAGTAGGCCTCCCTCAGGCCGGCAGCCTTGATTTCATCACCACAGTGTGAAGAAGGACTCCAGTCAGCCCAGCGCTCCGCCCTTACAGAGGAAAGTAGGGGCACAGGTGAAGTTTCTTGCAAGCTTGTATCTGTCGAGAACATCACAGACTGCCTAGACTCATAGCGGAAATCCATACCTCCCTGAATGTGAAGTCCAGCACGGCGATGCGTCCCTGTAACTGCAACACTCTGAGGGGCTCGGGTAGGAGGATCCAAAGTTCCAGCTCAGACTTGATAACTGACTTGGCCGGACCCTGTCTCAAAATCAGAAATAGAATATAACTAAGTAAATAAAGAAAAGAAACACTAAGTAGATAAAGAAAACAGAGAAAGTAGGTGAGTGCTCAGGCCCTGGGTTCAATCTCCAGCACTGCAAACAAACAAATAAAAAAAGAAGAGAGCCCATTTCAATAGTAACCAAAAGAGTACTGTTGTTCCTCTATTAATATATTAGACAAAGGGGCTGGGGATTTAGCTCAGCAGAAAAGCACCTGCCTGGCAAGCGCAAGGTCATGAGTTGTATTCCTGGTACGGAAGAAAAACAAAACAAAACAATATATCAGATAAAATAAACTGAAGGTATAGAAGAATTTCTCAAAGAAAACTAATTCTTTATAATGATCAAAAGTTTAGCTCATCCACAAATGACAATTTTACTTTTTGGCATCTAAAGATAACATTTTAAAACTATAATACATTCAAGGGTCTGGGAATTTAGCTCAGTGGTAAAGCGCCTGCCTAGCAAGCACAAGGTCGTGAGTTCGATTCTTGGTACCAGAAGTAAAACAAAACAAAACAAGACAAAAATATAATACAATCAATACAGACAAATTTATAACCATAGCATGAGATTTCAGGGATTGTTAGGTCAGGTAAATAAAAATTCAATAACAATAGAAATGTTGAACAACATGACTGTAAAAATTACAGTGCAGAATAAACAGTTTCCCATGATGCACATGACATTGAAAAATGACTCACCTACTAGATCAGAGAGAAATTTTTCCTAGCCATTCGTGTTCTTTTCAATGTTTCAGAGGTCTTATTTGCCTTGTTTCCTCCCAATCTCTTCACCACTAGCACACACACACACACACACACACACACACACACACACACCTATATCTTCTCATCAGACATTCTAAGAAAAGTAGTTCTGAGAGAAAAAAAATTGCAATATTAGAAACAGATGAATTGAATTTAAAAGTATTCAATACAAAAAATAAAAGAAATTGCTCATCTATTCTTTTATTCAAAATTCTGCTATTAGGTATTGGTGGAGCTAACCTGACTAAAATAATTATAGAAAGAAAAAGCATGCAGATTCCAAGGCTAAGATGTAAAGTACAAATAGTAAAAGACATCATAGAGATATAAAAGCCCATTATTCTCTTCAACCGTTTAGAAGCCAGATGTTCTCTGGCAAATTCTCTGAGCTCATACCCCAGACATTTACAGTGTTCCCCAAACCTCCCTGCAACCACCCTTCACAGCTATTGCTGCCTAAACCTGCCAACTCCTTCATTGTAAAGATTCTTGTAATTTTCAGATTGCTTCTATTAGAGACGGAGTAATTGTAAAACTCCCTAAGGGAAGTGGCTGGGAAGAAACTGTCTTTGGTAATAGCAGGGAACTTCACCGAATTGCTAATGAGCCTCCCCATAGATGGGACTGAGACTCCCCTGAAGCTTAATCTGTAATGGCTCTGATACCTGGACCAGAAAAGGCTCAGCGCTCAAGCATTTGCACACACGCATATATCAACAAAAGCACATTTGAAAGCTACTTTTCTCCTTTATAAGCTATAAATTACATCGCTTTCCAGTATTATGCTTGCAGCACTTATGTGGAATAAGGTATTGTTTCCACTTTCTTTCCTTTCTTTTTTCTTTCTCTCTTTTGTCTATTACTGAGTATAATTTTTTTCAAGAGCTAAAACATTTACTTTCAACATAAGAGGAAGATCCTTAAGAAAGTGTTTATGAAATCAGTGAAAAATGTGGACATCACCAAAGGCAAAAATTAAAATCCTTGGATTCAGTTTAATGCTTCACAAAAGCTGAATGTGCATTACAGACGTTATAAGAAATTTTGATTTTCAAAAGGCACACATACATACATACATACATACATACATGCATATGCAACCAAGAAATTGTCTGGATCTAAACTGACAGTAAATTTTTAATTGCCTTTAGTAGCTTTCTTCAAGTATGTAATAGTACAGTAAAAGCATTTTGAATTTAATTTATTATTTTCTGAATAGAACCTTTTAAAGGCGGTGATAAAATAGCATTTTTCCTTTTAATCTTGGTTACTTATCTTTATCTTATATCTTACATTTTGTATGAAGCAATTACACAATAATATTAGGCTAATACATTCATATCTAATTTTATTATAAAATACCCAGAAAGTAAATAAATTCACTTTTCTGCCAAGATTCTGTAAATGATACTGACATGAGCAGAGTACATATTTTTGTTCTAGACACCTGGTAGGCTTTCAAAAATATATTTTTACTAAATCTTATTTTCTATAGTGAGAGAAAAACTCATAATGTTTTGAAGATTAGTGTACAATTGTTTTATCCTACAAACTTGCCCTCCACCTTGGCCTCCCCTGTCAGGAAGTTTTCTTGTCAATTACTCAACTCGTCCACTTGGAAGTCTAGACCTATTATGAAGCGAATAAAGAATGACAAATGTGACTGGTCAACTTGTTATTTTCTACTCATCTGTCAGGATTTTCTGAAGAAAAGTAATCCTGAAACTCTTTTGTAAATGACTGACTTCCCTTAGGTAAAAATAATGGAGCTGTTCCTTCAGAATTCTATCACTACATTTTTTTATAAGAGGCCATATCACAGAATGATTTTTCATTTTTAATTAGTCTGCTCATTTTACTTTTAATGTTTTTACTCACTTCCTTCTTCTATCTTTCCTTCTCATGGAATGTTATATGGGCAAATCTATTCCCAGGCATCCTGCTCTATTAGTGTTCCATTATTGAGGGAGCTGACTTATCAGATTTCAGTCATCTGGGAACCAGAGAAGGTGGCAAAAAGCCTGGTGACTGCCACCACCATGGTTGGGTTGATATTCCACAACGCCTTTTCAGATGGATTACTATCTTGTGTGTATATTCCAAGTGACAATAAGAACTAGATTGAGAATTTTTTTTAACATATTTCTTCTCTGTACACTAATGCTAAGCATATTCCATAGCTCTACAAAACATCAACTAACTACAATATTATCCACAAATGAGAATGAACAAATTTTGGTTGAGTCAAAGTAATTTAGATTAATTTGAATATGGTGTTTAATTTTTAGGATATAGGCGTAAATATAATACTATAAATATTACTATATAATGTTATATGCAGTATTATAACATGTATATTTTTACATATTACTATCTATATTACCATGTATTACTATACACAGTATAATATTATGTATATTGTATTGTACGTAATACTATGTTTTATATATATACATATGTGCATATATACATTTATGGAAATTATATGAAGTTATATAAACAGTCCCATTGCTACCATTAAAAATAAAGAAATTATCCACTACCCATTTCACAGGAGAAAGCATTTGGTGGCCTTCTGGAAAGCAGATTGCAGTTTATTGCTTATTATATGTATTGATTGTGTGAATACGTTTTCCTTGTAAAAAATTATTTAACCACTTATAAAAAAAATATAAACCTCAGGCCAGAGATGCAGGATAGTATTTCACTGGCACAGTGCTTGCCTAGCATTTACAAGGCTCTGGTTCAACCTGTGGCATAAATAAATAATAAATAAACAGGCAGGCTCTGAAATAAGCCTTCCAGAGAAACTTCATAGGAAAAATATTGAGACATAATAATGGTAATCTGATAAATAAGTGTAAGAGATTAAGTATATTAAGTAAAATTCTAAAATAATTGAATAGAAAAATATAAACAAGCAAACACTCAGCCGTATATATATATATGTATATCCATAATTTCAATATTCAAACAAAATTATTAGCTTTCATGTGGTGATAAATCTTAAAAAATATTTGTCTGAATGGTCTCCCATCTACAGTATATATGTTATCATGACTTTCACAAAGAATTACAGTATTTCTTTGTAATTACTTTATACATTGTTCTGGGTGTTGATTACTAGTATATACATTTATAAAAATGTTCACACTTACCTATGAGTTTTGTCCTTTGATATACGTTAATAGTGCTGCTCTAGTGTGTTTGCATTAAAAACAATAGAGAGATTTTATAGTTGACTAAGTTGACTGGTTTGGCTCAAAACTAAGTTTTCTAGTGCTCGCTTCAGCAGCACATGTATAAGTTTTCTAGAGAAAAGTGAATTACCAAAGTCAGTAGTGAGACGGGAAGGAGAGATAAGGGGAAAATGAAAGAAAGGGAGGAAGACAACAAGAGAGAACAGGAGTAGAGAAATATAGTGGAAGTAAAGGATAATCCTCAAGAAAGAAGTATAGTAAACTGTTATGAAGACAATGTTAAACAGAGTAGAGGAAAAGGACACGTTGAAGATAAAAGACAAACACAACAAACAAAACTGGACACTAGTCAATAATCCCTCTTTATCGGCAATTTTTCGTACCAGCTTCTATTACCCAGAGGCAACTGTGATCTGAAAATTTTGAATGGAAAATTTCAGATATAAGCGGTTCATGAGTTTTGAATCTACGCTGTCTAAGCAGCATGATGCCCTCTCTCCCTCCCCCAGCGAGTGCATCTCGAACGCGGATCATCACTTTGCTCACCATCTCCCCTCAGCTCTTTGTCATCGCCCCTCCCGGTGTCCCTTGTGTCCAAGTCACCCTCACTTTTCTTAACAACGTCCCCAAACTGTGCATGTGTGGATGCTGCCAAATGTGTTCACTGAAGTGAAAACAAGGAGATTCCTCGTACTTAAGAGAAATACAATCACGTGCGGAGGTTACCGAGATCTACACTAACAGTGAATCTTCTGGCTGAGAAACGGTGAAGAAAGAGAAAGAAATATGTGCTGCTTGCGCTATGGTGCCCAAAATGCAAAACTGGTGGCAACACTGCTTGACAAGTTCTTAGGAATGATGAAATCATTACCTATCTATCTATCTATCTACCTACCTATTTGGAAAAACATAGTATATGTACTATTATCTGTTGTTTCAGATATCTACTGCAGACCACAGGACCAATCCTCTGCAGATAAGGAGAGGGAACCATACAAAAATAAGTGAAGACAATGCCGGGACCGTTAATGGTGGAATAGAAAACCAGGACATACAAACAGTGTCATCAGAGGGTTTTACCCAGTGACCCAAATAAAACAACGGAAAAGCAGTGATGAAGACTGACAAGAAATTAAAAAGAAAAATGTCTAATTTCCAAATGAAGAAGTGAATGGTTAATAGCACAGCAACAGCTAGTCATTTGCTGTTATGTCAAGAAGCTACTTTTTTGGAAACCATAAACATGTTGTTTTAATTTATAAAGGTTATTTATTTAAGAAATGAAATTCTTCTCTAAACTTTCAAAATGCAGAGTAGCTAGATTAATGTTTGGAATGCCAGTAGACAGTGTAAAAAACTGGATGTTTTCTAGTAATTAGAATACATTTTATTAATTACATAGCTCAATGATATGTATTTTAAATGAGAAATGTCATCATTTTGCAAGAGTTCTCCAATTCTTTAAGCTGAACATACAACAAGGAAATGTGGTTTCAACACGTTCATTTCATGGAAAAATGACATAATTTGTGGCTGACATAAATCCAGGGGTACAAAATAAAGCATGTACTTTAGGAAAAATTAACTAAAAAAAGGAATCAGATTTTCTTTGTAGTCATTGATATCTGTGTAAAAATTACTTGCTAAAGGCCTCCCGTACATTTGTCACTTCTTTTGTCCTAAAGATTTTTAGTCACCATTGAATAACTAGGAATTTAGTAGAAAAACTATAACAGATGATTATATTAGGAGAAAAAGGAATAAGTGATTGAGCTACACCAAGTATAAGTAAATCCAGGTCCACTAAAGAAAAACTAGAATAAAGACCATATTTTTATAAGCAATAGATGAGCATAATTTTGTGTATTTAACTACATTATTTTATAAAAGTGTCAAAACATTTATAATGTTTTCTGCTCAACATAATGTAATAGGGGTGCATTTAATACTGATTTTCTATTCTTTGCTAAGTCATTTCAATAGTGCATAACAGACTCTCACACAGAAAAAGGATAATCATTTACTCCTAGGAGAAATCCACAGAAGCTGTTCTTTTAAAAGAAATATGCCTGTAAAAATGATACATTCTTAGTAGTGACAATCTGTGCTCGATTCTTCCCTCTTAGGAAATAGACATTTTCAATGTAATTTGCTCAATCTTATGCTACTATATAAAACTATTCACCTCTTCTTTCTTCCTCAATGAATATGAAAGTACTCTGCCGGATTCTTCACTGTATTATCTTGTGTCCTACACCAGAGGATCACACGACTCTTAAGTCAAAATTTTACATAGTTTTCTCTAGCATCTTTGATAATTTCCTGCTCTAGCATTTTGAGTCTCTCCATTTCTAACAACATAAACTGATCCCCTGCTTTCAGAACTTGGCTTTATAACACATGATCAACATTCAATATCTTTTCAAGAAATGGTATGATAAAAATGCCATTCTTGAATAGCTGTTTGTGGATCACCACAGACTCTGTCCCCAGGGAAACTACCATAATAATTGAACATTATAAAAACAGCTGATCATTAGTTGTTTCTGACAATTGTTGTGGGTAAATAGAATTTTACTCAAAATCCATTATAATATTGATTACTTAACTATTAACTTCATCCTTTAGTTTGGAATGAAATGAAGAACTATAATTACAATATCAGAAGCATTGCAATGTAGCAGATTCTAAGAATATGTAATATTGGAGAAGATGACATAAAGTTAAGCAAGTCACTAAATAAAAATGCAAAGATGAGGTGTTCACATGGTTGAGTGAGTTTACCAATAACCAGTCTTATTTCTTTTATTCTTCTTCAGAATCAAAATTGCATTGTACCAATAACAATAAATTTCCCATTCCTTAGCCCTCTTATCTACAACATTAAAAACCTATCCAATTCTTACTTATTTTATTATTGCTACAGCTGCCATGGTAAAAGAGACCAGAGTCAATTTCTATTTAATCTTGCCTGCTGTAAATATAAACCCTTGCTTGACAAGCAACCTAGACATCGTTATCTTTTTCAGACACTATGAAATCCCCATACTTAACAGCTTGCAGAGATCAGAATAAAAATATCATATAAAAATTTCATGTTCACAGGAAGATGAAGTTCAATTATAATAAATGTAATGTCTACTGCCTAAGAGACAGGATATAAGCAGGCAACCATGACTCAAGGGAATAATATCTAAAATCAGAATATAACAACAAACATAAAAGTAAGAATTACTATGAAATGGAGCAAAAGGATAACTTTTTAACTGAGTTTTTTGGATACTATCAAATAAAAATATTTAGTTCTGGTTTAAATTCTAAAGTAACAGAATATTTTACTATAATTTTATAAACAATTTAAATATAAAATTTCATAATTATTCTGATGATTTTTTGAAATAGGATTTAAACTTTTAATTTTAACAAACACGTTAAACTGTATATATCCATGAAATAAATAAGTAGTTTTGGGGCCGGGAATTTAGCTCAGCGGCAAAAAGCGCCTGCCTGGCAAGCGCAAGGTTGTGAGTTTGATTCCCGGTACCGGAGAAAAACAAAACAAAACAAAAAAAAAAAAAAAAAAAAAAATGAGTAATCTCTTTGGTGAAAACTATGAACATATCAAAATCACCAAACCTTGAAATATGTTTGTTTTTTAGTAACCCATCGTACTTCATTTTGGTAAGTTGCTTCCCTTTCAATGTTTTTCCTTTGTAAAAATACTTGAGAAAATTATGGATGACAAAGAAGTGAGAAATAAAACTCGACCTAAGATTAAAGATTCCAACTAAAGAAGAAACTATGTTTTAATTTGCTCAACAGGAAAAGGGGTGGGCACCAATTATACGGACAATGGCTGTGATACTCGGGCTAATCATCCTCTCAGTGATTCAAATGCCAGACCTCAAAGCTTCAGACAAAAATCAATTTCACTTCATAAAATCTTGAAGGGAGAGAGCTGTTCACTATTTATTTTGTAAATTAATTAAAAGTGTTGGGAAATTTGTTGCAATTAAAATATTTTATTATCTTCATTATTAACTTATCAAAAACATATGCCAGTTGATAAACTTGTCTTCACCTAAGTTGTAATACAAGAACAGTTTAAAAGTATATTAAGTATGTTTTGTCTATATTCCCATGCAGAATTTAATAAAACTCATGTTAAGGACAGAAAGATAATGTAAAATTTGAAGACTTGTTCAAAATCTTCTTTTCACAGGTTTACAAGGACAAAAAAAGTAGCTTACAGAAAATTTGGAAACCTATTAGTAGACTGACCACTGTGTGGAATTTAATGTTGTACATTGATTTCTTTAAATGGGATTAACAATTAGACTTTTCCAACAATTTGGGGAGAATTTATTTTTCTCTAATATAAATTTCTAGATTGTGATTTCACTTAAAGTTAAATATTACTCATAATAGCTGTTTAATTTTTTTCCATTTTAGTGGAAGAAATAAAACTAGTTAATTTTTTTCATGTACATGTGTATGTAGGTGCCTGAATTTAGAGAGAAAGAGTGAGACAGTGTATACGGATAACTCACTACATTTTGTTTTTATTTACCGTATACATTATTCTTGGTATGCACTAATAAGTGCTTGAAACATTATAATAATATTGTTTGGCACCTGAATATATATTGTGCTTATGATGCACGGAGCCCACTCCCCTCCTATAACTTGTGACGTCTGATGATGGGACTCTGATTTTTCTCAAATGCAGCAGATACGCTTTCTCAGAGTGCTTAACTTGCTAGCCCCTGTCCTTCGCATGCTTCCCCCATGCATCCCATATTGATCTTTCATTTTATCTCAATGACTGTCTGCTGAAAACTAATCAGTGAGACCGGCCTGCCATATTAATCAATTCAGCACATGTTTCCCAAGCTCTCATTCCTCACTCTTTGGTTTTATCTTTTTCTTCATGGCACCCCTATTAGTGAGCTATGTTTTATTCCCAAGCTCTCTGTTTTTCCCAAACTCTCATTCCTCACTCTTTGGTTTTATCTTTTTCTTCATGGCATCCCTATTAGTGTGCTATGTTTTATTCAGTGTCTTTCTATGAACACAGTGCTGTGTGAAGCCCACGAAGATAACATTTCTGAGGGAAATATCTTCAGGGCTCACTTTGCACCTCAGCACATCCCATAACTGTGTGTCAATGTGTGGCTGAATTGTATTCACTTTATGTAATGTTTTCTTATGATCTCAGACCTTTTCTCAGTGAAAAGCTACTGTAACCACTAATATGCCATACATTTGAAACCAGCCTTCGCTCATGTTTCAACACCTTTGGGTGATTACTTCCTTGTGCGAACCAGAGTCTCTTTCTCAGTGTCTCACTTGGACCACAGCGTTTTCCCTCCAGCCACCTCCTATTTTCCATGTGCCTTCCTGCCGCATCGGCAGCCTTCTGCAAGGGCCGGTGGAATGATTTCCTTGTGATGCCGCTGTATTCCACATCAGTGAACCTGCGCTCGGTCATTGTCACACATCATTTGCTGCTCTTCTCTCGGAAGTTTCAGCTATGTATCAAACTGCTTTGTTAATTTTCATTTTACACCTCTTCATGTGATTATCCACAGGTGAGGTGAGAGAGGACAAAGTGATGACTGCGTGATTCAAGTGAAACCTCAGGAAGCAAAACTTTGAATGTACATTGCCATTTGACCATGCATCTGATGCATTAGCAATCACTGTTCTCCAGAAATTCCATTTGACAATATAATCCATTTTTATAGGATAGAGTCTACAAAGCTCCAAGTGCACTTGTTAATATTTAAATATATTGTGTGAAAGGTCAAACCGAGCAAGACTGAATATATTCACTGATCTTTTGCTAATTCTTTCGCTCCCATTACATTCTGATCAATAAACAATTTTGTCCATGTTAACTTTGAAATCTCCACTGAAAAGCAGTGCACATTTTTGAAGAAGTAAAAATAAGATCTTGTAATTAATTTTTGAATCATTTAATTTTACTTCCCTTGTCTTTCACAGTGTAGGTACTGAGGATGATGACAATCTCAGTCACATTATGTTGAACTGCATGACATTGCTTCAGAAGGAAAACCATTTCGAAGCCAGGATCTCTTCACTACATTCTTTCTTCTTATTCATATCTGTGTAATGTTCTGTTAGAACTGACTAAGTGGATATCATGAGTCTACAGATTTTTCTGAATGAGAAATAGAGTAGCAGCTGTCTCCGGTACCATGAAATAGCAGCCCTGGAAAATTTTGTTTGTTCCCACCTTGTGTGACTTTGTTACCAAAAAATTTTTGAGTTAATTATTCTCTCAAATGCAGCAAGCAACATTTCCCTTTGTGTCAACTTTGGTAAAATATCTTCTTGGGCAGTCTTAGTTTTCAAATATTCTCCAATATCTTTTAAGTGATAATCACATTCTCTCAGGGATTTCTTTTATGGCTAACAAAATTAAGAGTATAATTAGTTGTTCACTTTGTTTGAAAATATTTTAAGGTTCACACTGATATAAAATATTGTGCTTTAAATTGTATTAGAGACAATGAAATATTATGCAGCATTCATGTTTGCAAAGATTTTCTGGAATAACTGGAAAGATGAGAAATTTATAAAAAATGAAAAAAGCAACAACTGAATGTAGTTTATGCAAGTACATGTTTCAATAATTCACAAAGTGAGATTATTAAATAACTGGACAATTTAAAATAATCTTTTGAGTTAGACCAAGGGCCACGCAAAGTGAGAAGAATGCCCATAGCCCAGTGTAAGTATAAAAGCCACGGTAGATGAGTATAGTGGAAAGACAGCTACAGCTGAATATTCAGCAAGGAGTGAAATGAATACAGCAGGAGGACAAGGACTGGAGAAGGTATAACAGGAGGATTATGATTCATGAAGAGGGCAATACACAGACCATCTAGTTGGAATAGATTTCACTCAATATTCTCTAGGTGTTAAATTTGGGATAATTTTTAATAAATATATCTGCAGACTCTTACATTTTCCTTGCTATAGCCTATGTACTTCCCACTGTCCTCTTCAAACACAAATTAAGCCATATGTAAGCATGATTCCTAAGGCAACTGTAAATGTTGACTCTGTTTGTTTAGTTATTTATTTTCACAGTACTGGAATTGAATCCAGAGCTTTTGTACTAGGGTGGGCTGTAACCCCAATTCTTTTAAACAATTTTCATTCTCTCCCCTGTCCTCCCCAACCTCCTCTCTCGGCAGAGTCTCACTAAATCAAACTGTCCATCCCTCTGCCTCAGGCTCCCAGAGTGCTGGGATTGCAGATGTGAACCGTCACACTTGGCAAAGTGGGAATTTTTGAAACACATAAGGAGGACGTATGTGTAAAGGAGCAAACATGCAACAGTAACTAAGCCCGTTAGATAAACACAGTGGTACTCTCTAATTCTATGAGACTGAGGTTTTTATTCGACAGTGGACTGAATGATGCCCACATTTTCTCAGTATCCATGGAGGATTAACTGCTGGACTCCACTGTAGATACCGAAATTTGCAAATGTTCATGTCCCTTAAACAAAATTGTGCAGTATTTACATGTGTCCTATATACATACTCTTGTTCATTGTAAGTTGTTTCTAAATTATGTCTAATGCCTAATACAGTTCACAGACTAGATAAGAATTTGTTATACTATAGTGTTTAGGGAGGAATGGTGAGGTGAAGGTGAGCAACTGGCATTCACACAATCTTCTCCTAGTGGTTGTAATCTGTAGTTGGTTGGCTACAGTTATAGATTTAAAGAAAATGTATGCTGTATACCTGTGATGTATAAATATAAATCTATTATTTAGCTCTCATTACTGGCAGTGTCTGGGAGACATTGTACACCAATATCAATAAGATATACTTAAAAGGAGATATTGGTTTCCTAATATTATCTCCACCAAAGGAAGTAGCCATGATGGACAAGTGGCCCATTTGGTACACAACACAATATGAGAGGCAAGAGGGTAAGAAATAGTATTTAAGTTTTTTTATTTGTAGTTTTTCATTTTTAAAAATACTGCATTATACTTTCCCCCCACCTTTATAAGTTGAGAGATGAATGAAAGTAATTAGAATTCTTATTTTTGGATTACAATATATTGCTACTGTTTTTTAGGGTAGTCATGATTTTTACAGTAGAGGAGTTGATTAATGAATTGTGTTTCATCCTAACTATTGTACAGAAGTTTGTAGCAGGATAACACGTCTGGAGCAACTTATCTCACATCTATTTCTGTGTACTCAAGAACAAAGGAAGGTAGTCAGTCAGGACTCTTACGTTTAAGCCATTAACATTAGCACATTGATAGAACTGAAGTGGTAGATTTTTTGCTGTTGGTGTTATCTTATATTTCACAAAAATATATGAAGAAGTCAGGTTTTATTTTGCTATTGGCTGTCAAAAATTCTAAAGACTGTTGACTTTTTATACAGTCATAAGACACATTCCATCAGAAATTGAATCTATGAGTCCCATCATTGTACTTATCAAGCTGCTGTGACTTGAGTGATGGAGATCTGAAAGGTACTGCACAGAGCAGTACAGGGAGAAGCAAAACCTCTGGAATTTTAATGATCCCTTCTTTTTTTCTTAGCCACAAGGTTGATAGATTCAGCAACTGGGTCTTCACTGTTTATGACATTTCTCTTTTCCTTCAGGAGTTTATCCATTGGTATAAAACTCAATTATTTTATTTATTTAGTGCTGAAAATACACAAAATCCTCTCTGACGGACAACAAGAAAGTAACATCAATCAGATATAAAAACATATTACTCTAAATATGTTAAGAAAAACAAAACAGTTTGTGAATTTCAGCTAGGAATGCATTATGTTCAAATGATAGAATCAACAGTAGTTACATGGTACATAGATTGGACCTTGAAAAAAATAAAGATATGAAGTTCTTGAATTGTAAAACAATGTTATACTAAGTGGTGGAAAGTATAAGAAAAAGGAAACAAAATTGAAAACAAATTGCTACAATGAGCAAAATGTCTGTGTCTTAGTTTGATTGCTGATGCATCAAAGACCACCAGAAGAGATATCTAAAAAGTTATGTTTCAACCAGGTTTTAAAAGACATGGAATGCTAAATTGGGGTGTTTAAACCTCTACCAGCTTCCAGAAGCTGTTCGTGTGATATAATTTCTGTCCTATTTCAGCAGGATCATTTTGGCACACGTGACATATCCAGTATAAGTCATATACTGGAGAAGGAAAATTGTTTAGATGCTTTTGCAATAGCCTAAACGTGAGACATTGTGGTTAAATGAAGTTCTTAACATATTAATAGAGAGAAAGAAGTGGAGTGAGGTGGAGCTCACCTGTAACCCCAACACTTCAGAAATTGAGGCAGTAAAATCACAAGTTCTAGTCCAGCTGGGGCAACTTCCTTAGTGAAACTGTCTCTAAATGAAAGGTGTGGAACTCAGAATGAAGCTGAGTGTGAAGGCCCTGGGTTCAATTCCCAGTAGCATAAAAAGTCAACAAGGTAATTAAGTGAAAACACAAAGAGAAAAGAGAGAGGACTTGGCATCTGCTTTGAAGTGGAGGCATATGTGAGGTACATCTGAGGTGTAAGCAGGATCTGCATACCAGAATGACTGGAGGATGATGATACCATAAAAGGACATTTGATTTAAAGGCTTAGAGTTCTGAGAAATAGAGAGATAGTGAATTCAGTTTTGAATATTATTGTTTAATTATAGTTCCTAGAATATGACGATTGTTAAACAACAATGAATCCCAACAATGATAGTAAATCCATAGAATCTGACTGCTCTCATCCAACAATGCTTTCCGGCAACCCTCACCCCTGCTAACTCCAAACCTGGAAAGGTGCGGTTTCCAGGCTTATTTCCACAAGACATGATAAATGACCTTAACCCACTGGAAACTTCTCATTAATAAAATTCATGACAGAAGTTGATGAGGTGGCTGAAATTCAGATATATTCATTTAGGGACTGCAAAATCTACTACAAACATAGATTATTAACTATGTATACATTTTATCAATATATAAAACAAATATTTCTGTTATAAAAAAATAGCTGGCAAAAGCAGTTACAATGTCTTTGAGATTAAAGCTCAGAAATTTCTATTAACAGAATTAGTTTTTGTAAGGAAATTTCATGACCAGGAAGTTAGGAAAAAAAATTTTGTGTTATGTATGATTTTTAATATTGTATAGGTTAATGTGAGTTTTGCATGAGGATTGTAATTATATATACATCTTTAATTAAAAATATAGAAATGCATATTAATAGTTTATTTTAGCATACATTCAAAGATTGTTCTATCAGCTCACAAAATGAGAAATTAAATCAGTTTCATTTCAAAGTCTTGTTTTCCCAGCCATTGCTGTTATGCCTTATGCCAAATTTTTGTTTTAAAAATAATTACTTTTTTCTTTATCAGTATCATGGTAAAGAGGAAAGAACAGATATTTCCTAAAATTTTAAGAAAATATTTAAAATTTTTTCAAATTTCAAATATATTCTTAAATATTATTTTATCAAATATGAACACATACTGGCACAATAGAATAAGAAACTTTTGTGATTATGAGCTTTTTATAATAGCACTATTCACCAAAAAAGTATTTTGTTTCTGATCTACTACATGCATACATAAGTTATAACTGAGAATTTCATCAGACAGTAGTGTATATCAGTCATTTAATCCTGGCTCATTCAAATGCTAGGTCTGCCAAATATTAAATTTGTGACTTTGAGAAATTTACCAGTCAATCTTCACTTTTGAGCTTCCTTATTTAAAAATAAAGATAACTACTTTAGAAAACTGTAACAGATTGGATGATATGAAGCTATTACATACTAAATATAATTAGCTTTTTATTCTGGTAATGCTGATTACATCATTATCATATGTTACATGAGCATTGTTTTCTAAGAGTCTTTCACCCTGATTTTTGTCAATCAAATTTAGGCTATTATATCATGGCCTACATTTTAAATAATTTTGAATTACTCTACATCATCTCCTGCCCCTAAATGCTGTTGTTGCTTTTGTGTAAGTTCTAGTGCCCTATAGGTAAGAAAATTTGAACTTGCAATTATCAAACCCTGACATATTGTTTTATATGCCCATATTTTTCCTTACTAGAGTTGGAAACCGTCATTTCAACCCTACTGTATGACCTTACATTGATTTTATGCAATTCAGAGAAGTAAATTCAAAAATAGAAAGGTAGGTATAGCTTAGCTGCCTTATACACACAAAAAAAAATTTCCAAAGTAAACTCAGCATTTCTTTCCCCTCAAATAAAATCTATCACCATGAAATTTTGATTCCAGTGAACCTCTTCTAGATCAAAGTGATACAGAGACATAACTTCATCTTGAAAGAAAACAGAAGCAAAAAGTCCTTTAGGTGGAAATTTAGAACTAATTCCCAGGCTTTGAAGTCCCTCAGTGAGATGGATGATATTTGGTCTTTCCTATTGAAACAAACAGCAATTACATAAGAGATAATTGCAGACTGGCTTTGCCTTCTCATGTCTGCTCCCTTGTGAAGAAGCCAGAGCACCAGAATAACTTCGCTGGTTATAAATCAGGATTTGGCAGTGAAAAAAAGATGCTTGTGATGGTTGGGAGATCTCAAGTGAGTCTTTGGTAATTTCAGCACGTGTGACATCTTTGAATTTGCTTTTACTTACTGTTTCCTCTTATTTTTTGCTTTTTCCCTTGCTTTGCAATTTTGGTTATGTGCCTGAATTTTGAAGCAAAGAAACAGTAGGTACTGAAGTGAGTTACATTTATCTCTGGAAAGTGCTCCCGTTGTTTTTCTGCCAGGCTGCTTAATCTGCTGTTGAATCGGTCCACTAGAAGTCTCTGGGCAACTCTAACTTGTCCAGCTTCACCACTGGAGTTATATATTTTGGGGGCTGAATCCATAGTTTCCCTTCAGGGCATGCGAAAGTCTGAGCACTTCTGAGATTTCAGAGATTTTCCTGTGCTTCTCAGTCCTCTGCACTTCTGATAAACCTTTCAGGTCGTCAGGTCACAGGGAGCGCCCTGAGCTCTCCAATACAGCATGCAATGGGAGAGTTCTTCCAGCTGCACTCCCTCCAAGCACAGCGCTATAGAATCTGTGTCCGACTGACTGGAGTTTTGCTTTCTGGACTTCCATCTTTGGGAACTAAGGCTCCGGAGAACCTAGTGGGAAGAACCCCCAACTCTTCTGATCCCTCTTCCCCAACAATACCTTGGAATGCAAAGAAGCTGGATGCATCTAATGGGGTTCTCTGACGTATTTTATCTGTTCCTTGACTAGGGGAAGGGCGACTTGCACTTGAATTAGACCCCACATGCGTCATGGGAAAGCTGCCCCAGCCATCCTTCTGTTCCCTTTTCACAAATGTCTGTTCAAATTATGTAGAAATCGATGCGTAAGGGGTTGTTGAGCGACACCACAGCAGTTCTGTCAGAGGATAGCCTCTGGTTTCCCATTTGTGAACACACGGAAAACTTTAAACAGTGTTCGCTGGTTTCTACTTGTCGGTCACTTCCATCCCATCTAATCCAGAGTGGGGACTTCCGTTTTCATTCTATCAGCTGGGAGAGCCCGTCTTTTGATGAGAGCGTGTGCACTTTTTGATAAGTGTAAGTGTATTTAGGGCCTCAACTCTCTCTGATGATGATTATTTTCTTTAATAAATGTTGTAATTTATGAGTTTCTTAAACCATTCGAATGGCATAGAGGATCTCTGTAATTTATTTTTAAGCAGAGTAACTTTTTTATTTGAAGCATCAAAATCTTTATGCTTTTGAGGGACATCCATTGTGAAACCCTTATTCAAACTCTTTCAAAGATCTTATAGATACTACCCTTTCCTTTATGTCCTTTCCTCACATCCTCCTCTGATACTCTTCCCTGCTGCTGTTTACACGCTTCAGTAGGCTTTATTTCCAGCCTCCTGAGCTGCAAACTTTTGTCGAATTGTTAACTTGATACTGCAATCATGGCAAATGTAGATTCCAGGTTTTTCCCAGCTAATTAATGTGTGCTCATCACACACAAGACCAATGCCTGCTTCTTGGAACATTAGCTCCAGATCAGGACTCTATCTTGAAAGCTTAAAAGTTATTCTGCTTCTTATATTAGAGAAAATGTCCACAAGCACTGCAGGGCTGAGACTGGAGATCATGGTAATAATTTATTCCTCCTTCAGTGTAACAGTTTCCCACAGCTGTAAGCAATGAAACATGGGAACAGGAAGGATGATGAAATCTCAGAACTCAGGGTTTCTGTTTTTGCAGCCACTAGCAATACAGCTGTGCCACCATTTGTGAGTATTCAGTAGGGAGGTGAGACCTCAAGTTCCCTCCAACCTCTGTGTTTGTCCAGGTCTCTACAGGAGTAAGGAGAAGGAACACATATGTCTTCCATTCCATCATATCCTTTTGCTAGATGGTAATTTCCATTTATAGCAGT
Organism: Chinchilla lanigera; assembly: GCF_000276665.1. NCBI lineage: Eukaryota > Metazoa > Chordata > Mammalia > Rodentia > Chinchillidae > Chinchilla > Chinchilla lanigera. The sequence goes on along the minus strand of NW_004955479.1, from coordinate 6,720,643 downwards.
ATTGAACCATACAATAAACTACCCACTTATAATGCACAGAAAGTTTGATAAGGAGCAGTCAGTAACCTACTATAGCACATATTAGTTCATTTCAGAAAAGCTGTTCTGGAATTATGCTAGTTTATTGACACTATTCTGTATAGAACCCTGAGGAAATTACATAACATTCTAGCCAACTCTTCCTAATATTTCAGCCTTGGAATTCAGTCTTCATTTATGATGAAATAGTGACTGATTATCCAAGTGTAGTGTCACAATCCTGTAATCTGAGAATTTGGGAGTATAATGCAGGAGAATCATGACTCAAGGCCTGCTGGGCTGCATAGAGAGTTCAAGGCCAGCCTGAGATGTCCAGTGAGATGAAACTCCACAACAACAACACTAGTGATAATAATAATTGCTAGTACTTAATCCTCAACTTCTTTAAACTGGTACTACTTGGTTTCTGAACTCTGTTAGGAATATGCCTATTTAAGATCCAAGGGCACATATACATGACCCAGTGGTATCAACAAAAGCAGATTTTATTTTTTTGTTATTTTAAATAGAGAAAAGTAAAACAAAATTTCAAAACAATATAATAGGAAGGTAACAATGGTTAATACATTGCTTATAGTTATCTTCAAATTATTTATTCAAAGTACAAGATATTGGCATTTAATTGTCCAAACTATACTAACACAGATTTTTTTCAATGAACTAAGAGAAATTAGTAGTATAACTATTTAACTATCATATACATGATATATGTACATACATATGATATAAATATGTAACTATACATGATTTATATAACTATCGTATATATCAGTACAGATCATATATACATATATTATATTGAATATACATCATATATAATATATATGTATAATTTTGCTTTTCCCTTCTTTCTCCAGTTTTTTTTCAATGAAATAAAATTTAGCATAGAGCACTTTCACAGTGGCAGTACTCTGCATTGATTCTCTCACAGGTTCTCATTCTGACACTCTGTGATAGGCACTTTGCTGGATCCTTAGTGGTCTGTTCTTTGCACTAGCTCGGGGTGGGAAGTGTACACTACATCCAAGTTAAACTTCACTCTCAGGGCTCTTCCTCAGACTTGAAGCAGTAATCAACTCAAGACACCATGAGTGATCAGTGAGTCCTGTTCTGTTCACCTGCATAGGAGGAATGTTATTAATTCAGTGGTGCCTAATAGCATATGAATGCTCGTCACATGGGTATTTTTCAGTTGTGTTTCCATAACAACCATCTGAGAACATGTAATAGCCACCTCACTTTTCTCTCATAACTTTTAAGACTTCCTTTTGACTTCCATCTGATTGATCATACCGAGTCTAAGCATTCTAGAAATATGTAATGCACATGAGTATTAATAAAGATTCAGAGACTGAAAGACCACACTGCTTTTCACTTCATGTTTAATATCCCTAGTTCTTGTCAAGTGTGCACTTCCTCCCTAAGCAAAAGAGCGAGGCACTCTGCAGGTAAGTAACTCCCTAACTCTCCCCTTGTCAAGATGTTACCTACATTGTTTCCTCCTGTTCTGAATCAGCTTTGTGAGGCATATCGTTATAAAGTTAGAACGCAGATATAGCTCTACATCTCATCATCATAGAAAAACATGATAACTGCACAGAGTTATTTAATATCATGGTCTTTTTCATATTAAGGTTTATTTATCAAGTCAGTATCATCAAGGCTTCTTCACTGCACTCAGAATGAGTTATTTTTCAGGAGATTTCCTTGGCCCACAAGTAGATATTTATTTCTTGAGCATATCCACATATTGCTCAGAGGTTAGGCATAAACTAAGTCTTCTACTACTGCTTGATTACACATTGTTTCAGTTAGCAATTACTTATGTGATTCTTTTACCTTTCTTACTTGAGAATAAAACATTTTAAGGCACATATTTAGTCATTGTGTTATATCCAGTTCAAGCTCAATTTGTTGAATACGGCAAGTAACGATGAAGGAGAAAAATACAGAAAGGAAAGTAAAATTGAAAGGAAAGCAAGAGTAAAAGAGGAGAAAATAAGGCAGAAATAAAGAAGGTAACAAATTTTTTCAATTGTTTCTAAACTTTCAGAATGAGTGTCGAGATATAAGAAAACATAATACTTATAATATACTCCTCCAAATAATGGATCATTTATTATCAAAGTAAAACTTTCCACTAAACTAAATGTCATTGCAGAAAAAAAAGCAATAGAGTTTAGGAATTAGGGCAATAGAGAAATCTTTAAAGAGAAAATCAATGAGACCAGAAAATGCCATGGTCTGTCAGATTCATATCATCCATTAAGAGATAAGCAAATAAAATCCTGTCTTCCAATTCCTTTATATCATCAGTCTGTTAACATTTTATAATTTCAGCCAGAACACAGAAAAATAATGTTTTATCTAACAGTTATTAAAGTTGAAAGTAAAACAATGGGAGAATTTGTATAGGCATGCTATGAATCTCACACACAATTTTATCATGTCTTAATTTTCTGTATTATTTATAAAATTGATGTCTTGAGTACATGGATATAAAAAGAAATCAACTTTTAAAACTTTATTTATTTCACCTCTAGACATGTCCAGTCTTGTGATTTTCTTGAACACAGAGACAGTTTATCCCTTTGGCAATGTAAGTGGGTAAAGGTTATACCTGTCATTTAAAGTCATTTTCTTTCATACGGATGACATACTTAGCAAACATGCTCTCACCTTTCTAGACCAATTATTAAATCCATATTAAATAAAGACTCTATCTCCTTATTCCACTTACAGTGAACAAAATTTTTTTGGACTGAGGACAGGGAATTTCTTTTTCAATCTAAGGATTGAACACAAGACCTCTGAACTGAGCCAGCCGTTTTTTATTTATTTTGAGGCAGGGTCTTGCTAAGTCACTAAGTTGCCCCAGCTGGGGTTGACCTGTTAATTCTCCTGCCTGAGGTTCTCAGAGTGCTGGGGTTACATAAGCCATGAGGCCCGGGCTGAGGACAGGTAATCTTTATTTAAAATGTTACAAACAAGTTGAATGCTGCTGTCCTGGTTCTTGTCCTTGTCTCTTTTCCTCAAACTGACATTTAAAATCAGTCCTTATAGTTTTATATTGCCAGTATTAGTCCTTATTCATAAAGTTCAGCTCTTGTAGCCCTGTTTTAATGTGCGTAGGCTTCCCCATTTCCTACCCTCATCCCAGTTCCCAGGAAGTGGCATTTTGGCGAGGCCATCAGTGTCCAAATTCAGCAAGTAATGCGCTGCGCTGTAGTTCGGTAGTCATGGAGCACGAGTGAACCATACCTGACATAAATGAGAGCTTAGATCTTGACCCCAGTAAAATTCATCAAATAAACAAATTGCCAGATCTGAAATCTATTTCATGATGGGTTTGTGAGTCAAACAATGAGCGGATTAATGCTCGTGACACTGCACGTTCTGCACATAGCTAAATGTCCGTACATGGAGCTCGAGCTGAGGCGCTGCAAATCCAGAAACTCTTGCTGGAGACTGCACTGTGCTCGTAGATAACAGAGCCCATATAGTCATGGAAGTGTATCTAGACGTGTTAGAAGATTATCCCTCTGTACCTAACTGCAGCACAGTATTGGATGCCTTTTCTCTGTTTTAGTACTTTCTCCTAAAAATATGTGCATCTAACAGCCTACATAAAATAGCATTTTTTTTAAAAGGAGGAAAGTAAGTGCTTCTATGATATTTTATAATTATTATATGACAAGACAGTGAGAAGTATGACCATGAATCATTCAGTTTTGGTCTTCTAACTTAACATTTTAAAAAGCTCAGAGCCTCTTGAAGACATCTGAAATTTTAAGTCTCCTGTCAATAAACACAGAACTCAAAGATTAATGTCAACTTTTTTAAAGGGTAAAAATAATTCAAGTCCCCAAGAAATGTTTAATTGAAAATGAGTAGGTATTGCTATTGCATTAAAGGAAAAATATAATTAATTTATTCTACAGTTTGAAAGGCCAGATGAAAGATATCAAAGAGTATGGGAGTAATATGGAAAAGAAGCATTTTTTAACTAAAATTACAAAAATTTAAAGAACCAACACAATTTCCACTGGAAAATAGATTAATGTGCATAATATTTGAGGAATAGATCAAGGATGAGACACTGGAAGTGGAGAGATTTTAGGATGCTATAGAACAAGAGTCAGACAACATGGTCTTCTTCTTAGAATAAAAGGTCCTAATATTCCATTGCTTAAAATTTAAAAAAAAAGAAGGTCCTTCACAACTTGGAGTCACAATTGCTTGGTCAAAAAAACAATGTGGAAGAAATTTTACTTTATGTGGCAAGAAGCAGACTAATGTTACTTGAGTGAATAAATGAAAATTATAAACAAGATAGTCTATCTCTTTTTTTTACAGGATTATTTATAATAGTCACCCAAAGAATGGTATACAAGAGAGTGCAGGAAATCTGTCCACACACTAAGACCAAGGAATCCAGCTGAGGGCCTGGATCCCATGGAAATGTCCCGCACGAGTCCAGCTAAAGACCTAGAAACCGTAACAGTGCCTCCCTTGAGTCCAACTGCAGGCCCAGAGCCTATAATAGTATCTCATGCAGGCCTGTTTCACAGATTTCAAGTGGGTAGGCCCAAAGGTCAGTGGTGGAATCTAGGAAGTCTGTGCCAGACAGATGAAGGATCTGTGCTAGCAGGCTGAGGGATCTGCACCGGAGCCAGGACATGATGCTCCAAGTAAGAACCAGAGCTCCCCGCAAAAGTACCACAGCCATCCTCAGCAACAGTGAGGTCCCGAGCTCCTCAGAAGGTGAGGAAAGCTGAGTTCCCATCAGGAAAGCCAGCGCAACAAGCTTCTCCAAGAGATTGAGCAGCACACCATCTTCCCCTCCAGAGCCAGGAAGCAATGCTCAAAGTGAGGACCAGAGCTCCCCCAAAGTGAACTGAAGCTATTCTCAGTGCCAACAATGGCCTGAGCCCCTCAGAGGATGAAAACAGCCAAGTTCATCAGGAAAGCCAGCAAGACAATTCCTCCAACAGAACCAACAGCTTCTTACAGCTTCTATCAGCTCCCAACAGGCTTGCTTCTTCTCTAGTTCTATGTCTAATAATTACATAAGCTATTCTCTTCATAGCTATTAAGTATAAGATCCTGTTCCATTACCACTTGGGAAAGACTTCTAAAGGGACTCAACAGTGACCTTTAAGTTAGAAATACATGTTTTAACAAGCACAAGTAGAGAATACAGGATTAAGATGAATGAGTTCATTGTATATGGCTAAACAGTCATTGGATTCAGCTAATTGGAATTGTGGAAGTTTATTAGGAAGGACAATTAAACTTTGGTCACATACATTGAAGTATCACAGTCACCACTCATTTATTTCCACTCACTGTGATCTAGTTCAGCTGCTTGGTGAATGCCCTCACATACAGCCACTCAAATTCCTTCATCTTTACTGTATCATTCTTCACTGAGCCCTTGAAGTTCATTTTGCTCCAACAACAAATGGTGAAAACTCGTTTTAAAGCTAGTCCCAAAGAAAATTTTTAAGAAAAGTAAAAAAACAAAACTAGTCTCTGTGGGCTAATCCTAGCAGTAAAGTAAATGATTTTTGCCTTATTTCCATAGATTCACATAACTAATAGTGGCAGGGAAAAATGCTCTGGTCTTGATCAGGAGAAAGAGCAAAATAATTTGGAACAACTATACCCAATTAGCCATAGGGAGAAAGCTAAATGGAAAGTTTCTTCTTTATTATGCATCCTTATTAGATAAATATTAAATTTGATGAGTTAATTCAAAAATGATACATTAGAAATCACATGCATCGAAGATAAATTGCTTCATATGCACATCTAATTTAGTTCTAATATGCAGTTTCCACACTCTCTTTTGGTATCAAGACAAATGGTTCACAAAGAGTATTACTTTATTTCTTGAATATTTCTTCACTAATAATTCTCACTTTTTACATGTGTGGAAGGTTACCAAATATAATTCTATTATATCAATTAAACATACTGTCTTAATATCTTGCCAGAAAATTACAATGGAGGTTGAAATGAAGAAAATGACGTACCTCTGTTTAAAGTCAGCAAATTCACATTTAAATATAGAAATGAATTTAAGACATATGGTGTGACTGAAGAACCTGAAGGATATACAATATTTAGAGCTATATACACTTGATCCTAATTTTCAGTTCTCTGCAGTGGTGAGAGTAGTATGTTTAATATCATAGTAACAGTAACCAACAATCTGTTATTTGTGCCAAAGTTAAGAAGGGATACTTCTAGAAAATGTTTTGTAAATGCTAGCTAAAAAAAAGAAAAAAATGCTAGCTACCAGAGTTTTTTCCTTCTCTAAACACATAGCTAAACCTTAGAAACAACCCAAATGCCCATCAGTTGAGGAATGGGTAAAAAATATGTGGTATTATTTTAAAATGGAGCCATAAAGAAAGATAAAGTTGAGAGACTTTTATGGTCAATGGATGTAACTTGAGACCATACTCATAAGTCAAATAGATCAGACTCACATATGTAAATATCATACTATCTCCCTTGTGTGAGAAACTGAAACAGTAAATAAGGTCCAAAATGGACAACAGATATTGTGAAATTGGAAGAAATCATTCAAAAAAAGAAAAAGGAGCTAGGGTGGGAAAGGAGAAAGGAAGGAAGGGAAAAGGGGGGAAAATACAAGACAGTTATGCTATTACTTTCTCTTACCTCATTGAAAAGACAAGTTAATGTCTTAGCTAATATTGTTGGGAGAATATTTTTATGCCCACATTTTGTACTGTAAGTAACTATTTTAAAGCTAATAATGCTCAATATATTGCCTATTATGTTATTAACAAAATTTTGTTTTGCTTATTTTCCATAAAATAAGAAAAGCTGATTCCCACCACTAAGTAGCTACTGAAGACCTAGAAGCTGAGGAAATGGCATAGGAGTACTTGTCGCACATTTTTCACATTTCAGTGGTCACGTTGTATTCTCTGTGTTGTTTTAATTACTATCAATGTAATGTTTGTGTCAATATATTTGACAGTCTATTTTAGAAAATACTCAGATATTTTCATGGTGTCTTGTAATTACTACATATTTCTTAGCTTCAATAAATATTTTAAAACCTTAAAAAATCTAATAAAAGTCATAGAACCTGAAAATAATACTAGAAAATACAGTGATACATTTTACTTCATTTAATTGAAAGATGGACAGATGGGTAACTATTTCCTGACAGTTTCAAGGTTTGAAAAAGCCATGAGAGAAAAAAAGCATAAAGTGTCATAAAGTTAGGGAAAATGAAAAGTATGTAAAAAGTAGTTTTGCCTTTAGTTCTGTGCTTTTCTCTTTTTGTAGGTTATCAGAGTAAAGTCATTTTTGTGACTTTCAGCGCTCTTGTATAATGTTGAAGAAAAATTTAAAAGCGTCCAGACTCTGAAAGATACAGACCTAAATATGAATCCTTGCTGAGGCTTAGTGACTAGAAAATGATCTTTCATCCTCAAACCTCATTTTCTTCATTTATAAAATATTAGGTACAGAATGAAGTTCCTGGGGATGCAGAAGGTTAAATTTGAAAGCACCTGAATGGATGAACAAGGGTCTTGAATCAAGCAAGTGCAAAATCACAGTGATAAAACAGTCTACATTACTTCATAGGATTAAGTCTGTGTCACTTCTGTGCTTTTTGAAATGCACGAACAAAATCATTACTCTATTTTTTTTTTACAAGTCCAATTATGAGTGCTAACAACTCCAGAATGTTATCGAATACAAAATGTCTTTGTGTTTCCTCAGACAGAATCGAACATGATCTTATAGCACGGTTTTCACAGCATACACTGAAGAGCAAGACCCTGGCTTTCTTCATGAAATCCTCTGCACCTTAGGAGAATCCCTGTACCACACTGAGTTGTACCTGAAGTCCTTGCTAATCACTCTGGGTTGGCACAGGGTTAATCAAATTTCAATCTGTGCTTACTTCACAACAGAAGGCTTTTCAGAGATCAGATGAGTTTTAGCTAGAGTAAATACAGCAGCAAAGCAATGAACGTTGCTGCTTGGTGTATAAAGAGAAGGAAGAGGTAATCAATTTCTTCCAATCTTTATTTTCTCACCCACTTGATTTGAAACTACAGATTACTTCTCCCAACAGTAACAGTTAAGGCATCTTGTTGCAACTCTACAAGCATTACAATGTACACTCAATTTTGTGTATATTAAAAATCCCATCATAAAAGATCTTCTGAGACATCTATATTTAAAATAACACCATTTTCTTGTTAAGCTAGCAAATTTAAGCACATAGAAATAAAGAAGTTTCTGGTGAATTAGTTGCACGATATAAGTTATACTTAACTACGTGCATATTTTTTCATTTATTTTACACAGTTTGCTCGTTTGTTTCAAAGGCAGACCGTCCAGCTTCAGTGTTCATTGTAAGCTCCATTTGGTTTTACTTCCTTACTATGTTTTCTTGGCATCTATTTTTATGGAAATATAGTTGGTCATTAGCACAGCTTTGCATGCCTTATAACTATGTTGTTTTTCATGCAAAATAGACATTTGTAAAATAATTACAGATAGAAAATTACACCCCCTGGACTTTTTTCTTCATTACAAAATTATCCTGTTCTGATCATTTTATAGCCACTTCATGATAATAGGAGAACACAGGGAAAATAAAACATTTCAGTTGTAATAGCAATCTTTGGAGTATTTGTTCTTAAAAAGTGAGAAGTGATTGGTTATATATAAAAAGAAGCATTACAGAACAATTTACTTAAGTAAATTATTTCCAGTTCACCTCCTCACCACCCACTCCATGCTATAAAAATAGTTCCTCTTAGCCACATATGAAGCACCTGATACGGATTTCAGATGTTACAGTGATGGTGGACTCACGGGTAGCATCTGGAAGAGGAGGACTTGCAAGGTAATATTGTTGGTTGCTTTTTGTTTGTTTGTTTTTGTTGTTATTTGATTTAGTTTACCTGGTTGTTTTTTGTTCTGCTTGATGTGGTTTTTCATTTTTGTCACTTTTTCCTTTCATCTTTGAGTAGGAAATCCCAGTTTGGGCATTCTTCCTGAGTTATTCCATCCAGGTCAGTTTCCTAGCTTCCTTGACTCTGCTCTGTTCCCCAGAAAATTTACCTGACTACATCACCTGTCATCCTTTGCCTTCTAATTCCCTGCTAGTGTTAGCAAATAGGAAGCGCCAGCAGGTGATTTAGGAGCAGGACAAAAGAGAAGTCAAGGATCCCACAGACTTATCACTGTCAGTCTTCAAGTGGTAGAACGTGCACAGGATACTGAAGCCACCAGCTCCTTCCGGGCAGCCCCTCCATAGCTCTCATTCTTTGTAGGTTCTGATCATCCTGTCTTCACGTTGGTCTATTCTTACTCAAGCCTAAGGGGGTCAATGGCTTCAAACTCCAGTTAAATCTGGAGTCCACTCTCATCTGTCGTTACCTTGTTTTGTTCACATACATGTGAATGGTCTTTTCCAGTGGCTTCATCGCATTTGTCAATGGTGACTTCCAGCTTTTGACCAATTTGGTTTCCATAGAGATAGGTACACAGGATTCAGATGCAGAATGATATACCAGTAGGAAACTATTGATGAGTTGGGACTAACCCAAAATCATTTAACTCCACATCAAAGACTTTTTTTTTTTTAACTTCAATAGCATCTGTACTTGGTTATCTAGAATCTACATGTTGAGATGAGTTTCAGCAGGAACATAAGCTTGTCTTTTATTTAATTTACTTTTATTTTTAAATGTATTTTTAAAATTTTAGTAGTTTTTGAAACTTTTATTAGTACATAATGAGTACATTCAATACAGGGGATTAGAGTTTCCTAAGAACAGTGGAAAAATACATACAGGGCACTTTGCTTAATAGCCAAGATATTGAAACAGCTCTAAATATCCACTGACATTTCTTCTTTCCTCCTTTCTTTCCTCTCTTTCTTATTCTTTTTTTACTAAAATGTAATTTGTATGGGAGCAAATATTCTTTATTTTGTTGACTGCTGTATGCAAGCACTTTAGAGCATGGCCTGGTAATATTGATACATTTTCACTAAATGGATTGGTAAATGAATGACTACGTGAGTGAGCAGAGGAATTTCTCAGGTCTCATTTTATGGAGATCTTTGTTTATCTCTCTTTATTATACCTTTGTTGCTTTTCTTGCTGAGTTATTGCAAATAGTTGTGATGAGTTTGTGAAAATCCTTATACAAATCGGTATGAACATGGAAGTCATTCAGTTACTAAGGCTGAAGAAATTGATTAGAGCTGTGTGCATGGAATAGCCACATAGTGTAATGAAAAATACAGAAATTGTACTCATAGACAGAACTTTTAAATTCAGGATTTATTTCAGTTTTTAAGTAGCAAACTAAGGGGCTGGGGATTTAGCTCAGCAGCACAACACCTTCCTGGCAAGCCCAACATCGTGAGTTTAATTCCTGGTACCGGAAAAATATGGAAAACAAACAAACAAACAACAAAAAAAAAAAAAACAAGAAGAAAAATATTGGAAATTCCCTATATTATTAACATTGATTTAAAATTCTAGGCTTTAGTAATCAGAAAAGAAAAGCATGGAAATTACTTTGCCTTTCTGAGTACTTAGAAGCCAGGGATGTGTTAAAAATTCACATTGTATATCACTGAGGCAGTATTGTTATTTCAATTTATAAATAATTATGGACATTAGGTTTGGATGTTTCCAAATCCAATACTTTCCCTGCTGTGTGGCTTTGCCCACGTCAGTGGCTGTGTACCACTGGATGCTGGCCCTGTCCAAGTGCTGCCTAGACAACTCCCATTTCCTGCCTTTCTGAAACCCAGCATGGCCTTAACCTAGCTCCTCCAGTGTACACACCTGGGACCAGAGGCTCCTTCTGTGAACTGCTTTAAAAGAAAGCTCTGACTTAATTAGGTTACTTTCATGCGATCTAGTGTTAAGGAACCAGAGAGAAGAGTCAATTATCTGGAGGTTTTGGAAGAGTTAATTTATGAGGATGATTATGTAGGCCCTAATAGATAAAAATGAACCTATTACTTTTTGTTTTTTGTTTTGTTTCATTCTTTTAGCTTCAGCCCCTGCAAAACTATGTCGAGACTCTTCAGACATCTGTAAAATTAGCTGTTATACCTTTATAAAAATATACTTCTCTTCCTTTTTCTGTAACTACATCTCTCTTTCTTGAAGTCAAAACAGTTGTAACTGGAACAAATTATGTTGCTCCAAAAAACCCATTCTTATGTGTTGTGTGTGTTCAGAGTAGTGGTTTGTTTCCACCTCAAGCTATGAGTTTCTATGTTATTTTTAGGTATACCTTTCTTTGCTACCATCACTGGAAAAAAAGGGAAATACATTTTTCTTTGGATTTTTGCTTTTAAGAAAGGAAACATTTCAAAAATAGAATAAGAAATAATACAGGTCATCTTTACTCGTTACTCCCAGTTTTAATCAAATAGACTGAAAACTCAGCTTTATATAATGAGAACTACATCTATGCATGGCTAGCAAAATAACTGAAGAAATTTAGTTCTATAAGAACAAGCAATTACAAAACTAAGAGCAAATGGAGGTTCCTTCAGCATATCTTAAAGATTACATTTCACTTTGTCAACTAATATAAGATGTTCCTATTAGCATTTGGTTCAAACTACCATTTTAGTTAAAAATGGAACTTTTCCCTATGTACACTTGTAACTTACAGTTCTGATGACTAAGTTTTGGTAGAAAGTATCCTTATGTAACACAAACATTCGTATAAAACTAATTAAGCTATGGTTAACCTTAAACTGAGAGATATTATGGAAACTGAGAAAATTTTGCTAATTGTATGTAATGATGCTAAAGGAATAAATTAAGTGTCCTATTATGACTTCCTAAGCCTGATTTCATTATTTTGTGGTCACACTACTGTAATTTCACTACAAACTGGAAACTGCTGTTATACTAGTTAATGAAAAGTAAGGTTTTTGTACAGGTATGAATGTCTTTAGATATAAATGTGGTTGGGTTTAGCAGTACGTTCAGTTTAAGTATGTGAAATAGATTTAAATGTCTAAATAAGATGAGCAAAAATTATGAAACTTCAGCTCAACCTCCATGGAGCCCCAAGGATGTTTCAGTAGGATGTGCTTAGTCAGTAGTCAGCCACTTATCATTTTTATTTTACCAGGGATCAAAGCCTTTCACTTGCCAGGCATGTGCTTGTGCCACTGAGCTACCTCCCCTGCCCTCCACTTCTCAGTTGTACAACCTCATTTCTCTTGTTAGGACTTCCTGTAAATGCAAAACATGGGCTGCATTCCCATGGACACTCCCCTCCTACAGTTCTTCTGTGCATCCCCAGCTCCTTTGACTACTACTGCTCTATTAATTTCTCAGTGACCCTTAATACTATCCAGCCAGCCATCACCCAGACTCCACTGCCATCATGTGCCTCCTACCATTCAGACTCTTTGACTGATGGCCCTTGGAAATATAGGCTGAAGGATGTAGCTTTTTTTCTCTGGTGTCATTGTCAAGGTTTCTGTATTCACCTCACATCTTCTGAATAGCATCTTCTCTGGCCCACAGGTGGGGCTCACATTATGGAGCACAACTTGACTCTGGTGATGGATGCACTGTGTGTTCTGCCCCTGAAGTCCTCAAAGTTAACATATCTTACTAACACTTTTCTTTAATACTTGTAGCAACATTCTTCTATGAGATTTATTGTGCCTCACTTTGACCTTTTTAAATTGATTCTTGAATTAGTTGAGCTGATGTGTATGTAATGATACTCCTCTATGAGTACTAAGCTATGTCCTTTCCCAAGGAACTGTCAGATTTCATACAAGTAATGGATTTTAGGGTGATAACACCATACTCCCAAGTATACCATGATAGTTAAAAATGTAGCCCTATTGCGGCAGATAAAAGACATGGGGAATGGAAGTATGTGCCAGGAACTTGATGTTGCAAATTTCACACAATGCACTCCCTGCAGATGAAATTTTCAAAAAGGAAGAAGACTGGAGAATAGATAAAATTCTAATTTGAAAGCACATAAATAACTTCATATCTCTGTGTACAACACTGCCATTTTTTTCAGCTGATGAAATGTGAATTTCAATACTTGCAGTTTTCATATGAAAGCAACTATTAGAAATGGCTTTATAGATGACAATTAAACATGAAATTTATAATTCTTCCTACATTTTATATTTTTGATTTCCTCTACCTGCACTTTCTCAAAACCTGTGTTATGTGCTGAGTTGTTTTTAGTCTACTAGCGATTATGCATTAGCAAGTGTTTACAGTTAGCAACTTATGCAGAAGTAGCTGTCTTCATTGTTTAAATGTAATCATAAATGAATGTATATGGAAATGTGTGTGTATTTATGAATAAAATTAAACACATCTTATAGAGTTAAAATGTAGAAATTACATAATCTTTCCTGGTATATAACTTCTGTAGATATCAATGAATTAATATGTAACACAAGATTCTTGAATGGCTAGTTTACTGATTTTTGGCATTTTCCTAAATGTACAGAACTGTTTATAACGATATGTTAATTATCTTCTTTCTCAAAACATCTTCCCTCCAATAGTTCCTACTCACCCTTACTACTTGCATTTATTTCATCAGTCTCAGCTTCATATATCCAAATCATATTTGATATTTCTTCCTTCATGTTCAGTAAAGCACCAAATTGTCTTCAAAATTTACTTCAAAAATGTTGTACATTTGCCTCTTTCTACTGTATATCCCTCCTGCATTTTCAACTGTCTTGGTACTTGAAAGTTAGAATCTCTTTTCAGATACACCTTATTATAGGCTACTACAGGTTTCCACAGATAATACAATGCTTTACCTTCAGAAAAAATATAAGTTCAAATGATTTATTGCACTTCCATGTTCTTCCTCTTTTTTCCTACGTGTTTCATTCTTTTGTGTTACGCCAGTCATTGTTTTTACTGTTTTCCATCATATTATTCCCTTCTTAAAGGACATTCAGAAGCTTCCTGCGGAAGTAAGTCTGGATTTCTCTGCCAACTCTTTCAGTGTTGACAAACTCAGTCTCCATCATGCGAATTTAAACTTATTTTTCACAGCTTCAAAGCTCTGCCTGCTTTTGCCAAACCAAATGTGACGACATCCTGATTCCAGACTCCATCTTCTCTTTCATCAAGCGGTTTCTTTTCAACTGTATCATTCATGGGGAGGTAACGTTCAGTATTCCAAGATGCTGCTTTAACACTTGCTTCAAATTTTACCCTATTAGGCATCATATTTAGTGATGTGCTGCTTTATATGAGTTCATAATGTTGAATTCCCCAAAAAGAATGTGAAATGCACTAACAGCAAGGTTTAGTTTGCATACTGGAAGTACCACAGAACCTCATGGCTAGAAACAGCCCTCTAGGCACCCACGTTAGCCCTTCATTACAAAGATAAATCTGAGACAGGCAATCAATAAGATTTTCAAAAGGCCATGGAACCCTTACCAAAAGAGTTGAGAATAGCATTCAGTTTTAAACTCAGCACATAGCATAGCACACTTTCTTATCACTTCATTATGGATTTATAGTTGACTAATTCTCAACAGATAGGAAACATTTCTTTTTACAATGTAATAAAGTCCAAAGCCAACTAATTTCATAATATCCTGATGTGACTTGAGATACAAACATTCACTAAAGGAAAATATGTCTTATTTATAGATAGCTGCTTTACTTCTCAAGGGAATGGAAACTCCAGTAACTTGTTTGTTGAGGAGGGTGACATGCCTAGAAAATGAATTTAAAGACTGAAGGTAAAACTGTGGAGAAAAAGTTGAGAAGAAAGAAGAGGTGGCTGGAAAGCACAGAGGGAGGACGAAGGTTCTGAGCGTCGGAACGCTGAGCTCTGTGACTTGCAGCGACCTGCTCTTCCTGCATCACTCCAGAAAGTCATGAACAGGTTAATCTCATTTCATTAAAATTTGAAAATGCTAGTTCAAGGTGCACTAGTCCAAGGTGGACAAAAAGCGAGAATAACCAGGGGATCTCACTCGTATATACATCACTTTGTAATCATCCAGTTATCAACAATCTTTTAAATTGTCAAAATATTTGTTGTCTTTATGAAGCTAATGAAATCTTATTCTGATTAAATCAGTCTTGCCTGTGTAAACATCGCATTATCTCCCTAGTGTAAGAAGCTGAAAGCTTAAATATGACCCCAAATGTACAATAAATATCACAAAATGGGAAATACTGCTTGAAAGGAAAGAGAAACTGGAATAGGGAAAAAGAGAAAAGAAGGAAGGGAAAAGGAAAAATAAATAAATAAATATTGATATATGGTAGTTAAGATTGTTATACTACTAATTGGTAGTAGTTCATTTAAAAAGATTTGTGCCTGTACTGTTTGATCAAAATTTCATGCTTTTTTTTTTTTTTTTTTTTGGTTTTTCTCCGGTACCAGGAACCGAACTCACGACCTTGCGCTTGCCATGCAGGCGCTTTTGCCACTGAGCTAAATCCCCAGCCCCCTTCATGCTTATAACTTGTAATATGAGCAAGTATTTTGAAGATAAAAATATGCAATGTGTTAACCATTGTTACTCTCTTACTCCTGCTATCTTGTTTAGAAGTTTTATACCATTGCTTTTCCTTTCCTTTTTAAAGAAAAGGAAACTACAAAAAAAATCCTTTTAATGAAAAGTAAACTGCAAAAATATAAAATAATATGATGTATATGTCAAATATTTACATATTTAATAGAATACAGGGGTACCTCGGTTTATGAACTTAATTTGATTTACAATTTGGGGAGCATGGCTGCATTTGTGTTTGCTTGGGGAGGCTGGCCGTAGTTATGTTTGTCACCCAATGTGGAGTCTGTGAACAGAGGCGAATTTTTTCTGAATGCTTTTCTTTGCAAATCAAATGTTTGCAAACAGAAATTATGTGAACCAAGGTATTACTGTATATTGAATATACAGGAAGTATATTTCAACAATTCAAGAACATTTCTCAGTAAATTTTAAAAGTAGAAAGAAGAATGACATTTTCTGAAGAAAGGGTAACCAGGAAATTTCTAAAATGAAAGCTTTGATTCCAGTATAGTGTTTTCACAGAGCTTCACTGAATGGTTA
Organism: Chinchilla lanigera; assembly: GCF_000276665.1. Classification (NCBI taxonomy): domain Eukaryota; kingdom Metazoa; phylum Chordata; class Mammalia; order Rodentia; family Chinchillidae; genus Chinchilla; species Chinchilla lanigera. The sequence continues at coordinate 6,704,472 of NW_004955479.1, read as the reverse complement.
CATTAGTTGCTGAGCACAGTTAAACAGTAGAAACATTTGAAAATGTTAATTATGGATGGAAACTTTTAGCTCGTTTACTTTCAATATATCTTTACCAAGTTGGTACAAAGTAGAAAAGTGTACACTGACTCCAAGTTTTTACTTGCTTAGTGAGTAATGCAGTTCTCTGCCATTTAGGCATAATTATAACTAAATGGGAACTCCTTCCACACAAATCTTCATATACCAGGAGTATTTGCTGTGATATTTTTCTAAAATATGTCATTTGTGTTTATCATTTTCTTATTGCTCATAATCCCAGGCAAAGCAATGCCCTAAACATTTCTTGACTGGGAAATGGTTTTACTTCAATACAGTTGTTCTTGGAAATATAAATTGTTAAATGTTTATATTTTGTTTAAAGTTAGGCTTGTCTTAGTCAAAGTATAAAGTAGTTTCCTATTGCTGATTTAGCCAATTACTACAAACTTTGTGGTTTAAAACTCAAATGTATTACCTTACACTTCTTGATGTTAGAAGTCCAAAGTGCAGCTTGCTAGGTTAAAATCAAAATGTTAGACAAGTTAAAATGCATTGGAAATTTTAGAAGCAGATAATTTCCAACTTCTAGAGAAGCTACAGTTTTTTACTTGTGGCACTTTCTACAATTTACAAAACTAGCAACATAACAGCCTCAGACCTGACAAATTCCTCTCTCTCTCTCCCCACTTATAAGTCACTCCCGTCAATATTTAACAAAGTGAAATAATCTAGGATAAATTCTATTGAGTATTTTAATTCTACCTAAAAGCCCATATTCTCATTCTCTTTGCCATGTTAGATTAACATATTCACAAATTCCAAGGTTTACAACATGGATATCTTTGGCATATGACGTCCAATCTCTAAGATAATTGATTTCCTTCACTTTTTAACCTCTAATGCTCTATTTTTCATGCATTCATGCCTCATTTTAGATGGATATCTCACCAAAAATTTCTATGTTTCAATAAGCATAGGAAAAATCTCATGTTTGAATGTAATTGATCATTTTGTGTTCTGAAATTTCTAGCATCTTTCAAATGTTAATAATTGCTACATGATATTGAAAATTTTGCAGTTGTAAATGTTGACCATTTAGGGAAGAAGATTGGCTAAGAATTTACGATAAAATCCAATGGCAAATGCGTGGCCAGTAGGGATAATCTTCTCCTATACTAGTAGGGATGATCTTCTCCTATACTCCGGCAGCCTTTGGGTCATACAAATTAAACTGTATGTGTCAGAATCTGCCTTCTACAGTTCATTTTTTAGTTTTCCTTCCATGGTATTGAAATTTAACAACCAGTGAGGCACACAATAAACCTAAGCCTTATAGGCAAAAGTAGCTTTCAAAATAATGGAATTTTGGTACTGAAATAATAAAACACCATTATATTGCAGAAAGGTTTTATGATATTTGTGTAATACTGTATTTCATATTTGACATTTACAACTTATAAGTAGAAGAACAAATTTATTTTAAGTTTCAGCTCACATTGAATTTATATAGTTCAATTATGCCTAAAATCAGACATTACTCTCTAAGCACAACTGACAAAATAACTTTCACAATCATTTACAAAATCTAGAAGGAATACTTTGTAATAAATATTTTATATGCTAATATTCTCAATGTTCAAAAATGGCTATTTGTGAGTGATTGAGGTTAAAAATATTTTTGAACAGTGATTTACTTGAGGGTATATTGATTCTAAGGAGACCAAAATATTTTGCTCTATTTTTCTGACTAATCCACCCTTAGATATCAGTTATTTCATCTAATTTAATTTTAGGTGTTCTATCAAGTAGATGCATATTCTTGAATTGGAGAACACTATATAAGTAATATTAGCTATTAACAATTTTTGGCACTTTACAGACATGAAATATATGCATGTAAACTCCCAGACCTGCTTTTTGACTCTATGTATATAGCTTCATAACTTTTCTTACTTACAACTACTAAGAATAATGTATGCATTCCAAGAGTCATTGAATTTGAAATATAATTACAAGTACTTAACATGTGCTCGTGTGTTTTGCTTGCTTTAATGGTTGTAATTTATGAAGTCAGAAATCCTGAATCTGTATTCTTTTCGTTAAGGGAAGGCTGGAAACAAGTGATGGTAAGTATGGATGAAGAATGTACTTGCCCTTTCTTCTCTGTCTACAGTTGTAAGATTAGTCCTCACTGAGCCCGTCTATACTAAAACAAAGAAATAAAACAAAAATGAATACAAAACTATTTACAATTTATTAATCTGTGTATTTTTGGCTTATTTTAATAATATTTGAAAATCATATCCATTATACTTCAAATAATTTACTTTCTCACTCTATACATTCTTTCTTCTGGGTCAGTCTTTTGGTAGATTGATTAGACTGTGAAATCCTGAGACTATTTCATTTTAATGTTTTTTCTGTAAAGCTTCATTTTAGTTCATTTTGATTTTCTAATTTTAGTTCATTGAATTTTAATATCACAGCATTTCAATATTTCATTTTAATTGAAACTCATAATATTTTATCCCGTGAATTTTTCCCTGTAGCTTTAGTTTGACAATTTCTAAAGACATTCCTACTGTGTGTCATTGCCTATCAAACTCAACAAGTGAATTAATTTTATTTCAAGTAATGAATCTTTCATTTTCTACTTTGAATTTTATTATTGTAGAAGTTTTATACCTCTTCAGGAAGAGTCTATATACTATCTCATTATATACACATTTAACTGTAGAAGTATTAATTTATTGCATGTAGTTTAGCCTTTCTCTAATAATTCCATTTGTCTTCTAATTTTGTATCCTTCTAGATTATAAGTTTATTTACTTCCATATATAATCACTTTTACTTATATACTAAATAATGAAATTCCCATTGTAGAGATTCTGAATTTTGTTATTCTTTTGTGAATATGATTTTTTCCTACTGGATGATTAAATTACTGAGATAAGAGGGAGTTTTTTTAGGGTATACATATTTTGGCTTTACATTTATTTCTAGAGCAACTTCTTTCATCCTGAGTATTTCTAAAGTGAAATCTTTCTCAGATCTTTACAGAAACCTGCATTATTAAAATATTCCCTCTAACATGACAGTATTTCAATTCAAACATCTGTATTCTTTATGCCTGGAAGCTTGTGAACAATTCTCTCAGCTCCTCAGCATTTATGTTTTCTTCTTTTCTGAGCCCCTTGGAGGTTCGGCCTTTTTTGTTCCCTTGCAAATTAATATTTATAATAATTTTCTTTATAATTCTTAAAAAGAGAACACATGTAATTTTCAGTAGATGAATGGGTAAAGCACTTGGTACATCCACACAACAGAATAGTATTCAGTGAACCAAAAGAAAGAGGTATGATATGGCAACATTTGGATAATATTAGGTGAATGTTGCTAAATGAATGAAATCAGTTTCTAATAGTTTGTCATGAAAAGAGGCAGAGAGTTGTACAGGTGTCACATAAGAAAAAATGTATATATAGGACACTATTCTGTATGAGACTGTAGCAATGAGCATGTTACACACTGTATGTGTCCAAGTCCATAGAGCTTTCCCATGTAGATAATAATTTCAAAATCAGCAGGTCAGGAGATTTCAGAACAGAATGTGGAATATTAAAAAAATCATCTTAACTTAGTGGAATGCATGAAAAGAATTCACTGAGTCAGGAAAAACATGCTGACCTAAGACACTTTGAAAATAAATGAAAAATAAAACACCTGGAACAAAACAAATGAGTGCAAGGATTACACTGTAGTGATGAAGTTGATTCCCATTTGAATATAGATGAACTATTCTGAACTTTCAGTCCTTATATAATGGAGTTGAACAATTAGGTGAATGTTGGTAAATCCAAGAGCCAGTTTTCTTCCTGTTAGAAATGGAGGGGCAGATAAACAAGGCAAAAGTTTTCACTGACCTGCATGGTGATGGATTAAGAACTAAAGTCATCAGTAGAAACTCATGTGTGGCTTAATATAGACAAAGATGGTAACATGAATATATATCTACAAAGATTTCTTTTACTTGGCACTGGAAATCAAACTCTGCACCTCTTGCTTGCTAGGCAGATGCTGTGCCACTGAGCTATATCCCCAGCCAAAGAGTTCTTATATATACTTCACATATGTGTATTGTACACATTCTTTCTTTTTTATATCCATTACGAGAATCTAGAAGCAATAGCCACTTTAATAATGAGCACACTCATCACCTCACTTAAAAACCAGTATTCTTTGGAAAAATCCATGATACACAAGATGAGCTTGGAGCATTTGTAGTGCCTGAAAATAAGGAAGCGCTAAAGAAAATAAAACACAGAATGAATGAATGAAAGAAAGAAAGAAAGAAAGAAAAAAAGAAAGAAAGAAAGAAAGAAAGAAATGCTGAGAATATGTCAAAGAGTACAGAAGGCAACAGAAAGCATTCCCAGTGGCTACAGCTAGAACTGTTTAAATAAAAATGGGAAAAAATAATTAAAGCAATACAGGACTATGCGAATCTAGATTTATGATTTTATAGATAATTTGATACAGACACATATACTGATAATATTAACAAACAAAGAAAAAGGGGAAATAGACAAATCATTTTTACAAAAGAATTCTACATAACGTAAACACTCTACCTACAAAATAGTGGGGTATAACTCCTGATTCCTTCTGTTGAGTATTCTGTAGAAAGAAGGGGAGAGATGACTTCACAGAGGACAAAATTGATAAAAACCTCCATAAGCCAAGTACTTAGGGTGAATATCAACAGTGACAAGTCATGCACTCTTAATACACTGAGGTGAGACTAGCACTACTTGTTTGAAGTCAGCCTCTCCACAGTTTGAAACATGCATATAATCACGAATAAAACCCTGAGACAAATATAAAATGAGGGACAAATACAAAGCCCCTATAATGTTCCAACTATCAAAATCATCAGAGAGCAAAGAAAGTCTGAGAAGCTGTTAGTATCAAAAGTATCTAAGGTGACACTTTATGACTAGTAAATATAATGTGTTAGTCTAGTTAGGATCCAGGAGGAGAAAAAATGGAGAAAAACTCACAAATTCTAAATAATGTTTAATGTTGTAAGATGGAAACTCAGCTGAAGATACATGGAAATTCTTTGCATTACCTTCTCAATTTTTCTATTAACCTGAATTTATTCTAAAATAAAATTTATTTTTTTAAATCTAGTATCAAAATATTTGTAAAGATAATATTTTAGTTTTTCTTTGAAAACAATGTATTATAATTATTTCAATATTAGTTATCATCCAATTTGCAAAGTATAGAATTGGCTTGGTCTTTATCTCTCTTATGTTTGAGACTGATAAGTATATTTGTGAATGTGTCAATTTATTTATTTAAAAAGAATTCTAATTGTTCAGTTTTGTTAAATGTTCCTCATCTGCTCCATGCAAAAATAATACATATCTATGAACCATGTATATAAAAAGCAAAGAAATTGATGACTGGCATTACTGAGAAGCAATAGTTTATATGCATGAATCTATTATGGTCATGATAACAGAGAATAAACGTTTGATAAGCTAGTTTTTTCTCTTATGCAAATGCTTCCTCTGCTTACATCCTTCTCACACTCCAAAGCAGCTGCTGCCCTCACTATTGGCAGCAGGCTTAATCTTTGGGCCTTGTGCATTTATCTTCTCACTTCTTAGGATTTAAGGCCACAGGTGAGTTGAAGCTCTGGCTCCCCTTCGATTTCAGTGGCATTCATCATGAGAAGAAGTTTACAAGAATGAGTTGTATTAAACCTGCTTTGAGTGCCTGATCTAATGCCAAAGATGACAGTGTGATCTTTAATAAAGTTGTCTGTATCTTCTTGTTTCTTTGTAATATGTGGAGTTCTCTTAAGTAGCGCTACACAAAATAATTTCCACACCTTGATGACAGCTTGTAAACTCTTGGCCACTAGATATGTAAAAGCTAAGTTTGGGAGTTGAGAATAAGCAATTAGAAATATTTATCAATTTTGAAATTGACATAATTCTATTGCTACATTTTATGAAATCTTTATCCACAAAGAAATGGAAATGCAAATTCAATCCTTGATCACAAATATGTCAAGCGTAATGCCTAGGGCAGGGAACCCTCTTGCACAAGTCTAAATGTGGCGTTGGTCATGAGGAAAATTGAAGGTAGCACCTCTGTCTTTTCCAGTCTTGCTTAAGGTTATATTTATCTTAAACTCTCTAAGGGAGCAATTATTTGTTCAGATTTCTCTGTATCACTTATGGATGTTCAATTACTAGTTTTATAATAATATTAACAAATTTCTAACAACAATCTAGGGGAAATATGAAAGAAAATACACACATGCCATTTGTAAATTTAAGGAATTGGAATAAATGAAGGAAAAATATCAGAAAGACAAGACTGAATTGTGGGATTGCAGGATGAGCCATTCTTATTTTTCATAGATTGATTCTTGAATTATTATAAGCTATAATGGTGAGAACTAAAGGAATATATGATTGCTTTTACATAATTCTGCAAACTTGAACTGTAAAGAAAACTATTGAGATTTTAGTCTTCTAGTATATTAGGACTTTAAGTGTAATATTTTATTTGGAGAATTTTCTACCTCAGCTATTTGATTCCATAGATAAAATTCTCTTTTTGGGCTATAAATATCTATTTAATGGTATATTTATTTTATGTTAAGTGTGTACATATAGTTATTTCTATCCTTTATCATCTCTCAAATATTTTTATTTCCTAATATATATATATATATTTCATTGTGATGCCACAGGACTCCCTTGCAAATATAAACTAGCTGCTCTACTGCTGCTGTGATTTGAATACGATCTGAGTGTCCCCCAAAAATTAATGTGTTACTTGCCATTGTCTGATAATAAGAGACTGGAAACTGAAGACAAGTATCACATTTAACAGTAAGACCTTTGAGATGTGATTAGGATCAGATAAAGTCATTAGGGTACAGCCTGCATTGTTAAATGCCATGGCTTTATAATTTCTTTGAATTCTATATATATTCTAGATATCAGTTCTTTATCTGAGGAGTAGCTGGCACAAATTGTTTCCCATTCTGTAGGTTGTATCTTCACTTTGTTATTGGTTTCCTTGGATGTGCAGAAATTTTTTAATATGATATGATCACATTTGTTGATTCTTAGTATTTTATCTTGTGCAGATGGGGTTTTGTTCAGAAAGTCATTTCCTAAGCCTATGTCTTCAAGAGTTTTAAATTCTCTTACCTTCTACCAGAATGTGTTTCTGTTCTAATGTTTATATCTTTGATCCATTTTATTTTCACTTAATGCATAGTGAGAGATATGGGTTAGGTTCAACCTTCAGCATGTGGATAGCTTATCTGCCCAACACTATTCATTAAAGAGTCTATGTCTCCTCCAGTAAAAAAAGTTTTGGTCCCTTTATCAACAATAACTTAATTGAATGTGACTGTAGTTGTTTCTCTATCTTCTGTCTATTGATCCATGAGCCTTTTCAGTGTGTTTCTTTTTTGTTTTGTTCTTTTTTTGCTGATACCATGCTGTTTTTCAACCTGCATCTTTGTACTATAATTTGAGGTCCGTGATTGTGATGCCCTGGCCTTGCCCTTGTTGCCCAGAGCTTTTCTTGCTATTCTAGGTCTCTTCTGGTACCATATGAATTTCAGGATTGCTTTCTCCAGTTCTCTTCATGACATAGGGATAGGCCAGGGCTTTCTTGGTTGCACAGGATTAGTACAAAGAATCAACAAGTGGGATAATATCATGCTAAAAACCTGCACAGCAAAAGAAACAACCCCACTGTGTGAAAAGACACCCTGTGGAATGGAAAAAAAGATTATTTTGACCATCAATTAATTCCTCAGAGGATTCATGTCTACAATATACAAAGAACTAAAAAATACATACCACTCAAAATAAAGACCAATCAAATAATGGGCAATTGAACTTAAAACACCGTTTACAAAAGTGTCTTAGTTACTTTTCTCTCATTGCTGAGACAAAATGAGTGAAGCCAAAAATTAAGGAAGGAAAGGCTTATTTAGCTCACAGTCTGTGGAGGTTTCAGTCCATACACGACGCTCCAAGGCAGAGTGGCACATAGCAGAGGGCAACAGTTCATGGCTACAGAAAACAGCAAAACCAAGAAGAACAAAAAGGAGGAGGGCAAAGAGCAAGCTTCGTTCCCTCCCTTGTACTGAATGAAGGTTACCCATTTCAGGGTGAGTGTAGCACTCACATCCATAATCCCAGCATTAGATGATGAATCAATCAAAAACTCTTGAAGCCTACCCTATGATTACATGAGGCTTTGGGTGAACATCTAGACACAAAGCAAAACAAAGAGATGTACAATTAGGTAAAAGTATGAAGAGATGTTCAATATCACAGTCCATTAGAGAGTGCAAATTGAAAGAACAGCATGATTTCATCTTACTCGAGGAAGCATGGCATCATCAGGATATCAGTAGCTAATCCTGGAGAGGTTACAGGCGTAAAGGGACTCTTGGAGGCTCTTAGTGGGGTTGTAAACTTGTACAACAGCTATGCAAATTGGTAAGGAGATTGGTGGAAAATCAAAAGTAGACATCCCATTTGACCCAGCTATTCCCTTTCTAGGTACTTTTCTAAAAGTGTTGAAGACATCATATTACAACCATGCATCCATACCCCTGTTTAAGGCAGCACAATTCATCACAGCTAAATCTTAGAAAATCCTATATGTCCATTAACAGGTGAATGGATAAAGAAAATGTGGCTTTTACACACAAAGGATGACTACTCTGCCATAAAGATAAAATTGAGTCATTTGTAGGAAGATGGATGCACCATGAAACCATCATTTTAAGTAAAATAAATCAGACATGAAAGTTTAAACAGTGCATGATTCATCTTCTATGAGAAAACCAAAGTATAAATACAGACAAGGATAAAAACAGATGAAAATAAGTAGGGAGGTAGATCATTATAAAAAGGAAAAAAGATCCAAAGATGAAGAGCGGGAGAGAAAGGGGAAGGAGAGGGGGCAAGCAAGGAATTAAGTATGATGAGCACCAACTCCATAAGAGGAATATAAATACTATGTATGGCAAATATGTGCAAAAAATGAAAGAGATCAAAGATGAATGGAGGGGAGAGAGAGGGAAGTGAAAAAGGGTAAAAAGGAATTAAGATATATTATGTAAACATACTAATATTTTGTCTTACAAACGTGAACTAATAAAAAATAAATCAAAAACTTGTCTTTCAGTGAACTTCAATAAAACATGAGAGGAGAACAATCGGAAAGGGTTGTTCCACTCTACATCTCTACTGTGGCACAAGCAGATAAAAGGGAAATTGGTGAGCATAGTCCTTCTTGAAAGAAGGTGCTAGGTAGTTAGAGGGAAGGGGGCTTCTCAAATATTTTATATTATGGTATTCTCTTATTGCAGAGGCCTGATTCTAATCTGATTTTTACCAGTGAGGGTGAGGAGATTTTTGAATCATTGAAGACCTGATTCCTGCTGTCCCAGAGAATAAAATTCAGTTAGAACTAACACAAACAGTGAAGAGATGGTGCTGTCATTTATTGTTTTACCTATAAGAGTAAACACCAACCTCAGATACTCAGAAATACCAGAGTGGTGAAGGGACTTGATCGAGGATGGGCAGCATTTGAGTTGGGCTTAATCTGGGAAGGCTCTTTGTTGTTAATTCCCTGAGTGACTCAGGTTTTCCTTGACACAACTTTGCTTCTTTGCAACTGCTTGCAATGTAGGGTTAGTCTTTATTCCCTATGGTTCTTTATAAAGCACATACATATATACACACATATGTATAATGTGAAGGGCAGAAACAATTTATCTAAAGTTGATAGATAACTTCAGAAAAACAACTTTAGAAAAGAGAACAAAACAACTTTAGAAAATTTTCTAAGAAATGTGGAGAAAAAAACAATTTATCTAAAGTTGTTAGAGATTTCAATTATTTTCTCTTATTTTCCTGATTTACAAGGGTTAGTCCAATTTACTGATTATGCCTTTTCTGTTTTTCTTTAAATTTGGAATAGGCTCTATTTGAATGTCAGTGATCTAGGGAGAGAAAGTACTTTCTGAAATGGGAAATAAAGCAGGGAAGATTGGGCACTAAATCTTGAGTTTAGGAGTTGCCATAGCAACACCAATGACTTGGTTCTGAATGCACCTATGAAAGAAACCCTGAGGGCATCAGAAAAGATGGAGCATAAACATGCAGGGGAGAAGAAAGAGGAAGGGAAAATACAATGCTGTGGGATGGCAAGAAGAGTTACACTTTTGCTGAGCCTAGAAGAATTATATTATACTACCCCTTGGCATTGATTCAACATGATTCAAAAATATTAATTGTCTTCCATGTGCTAGACACAAAGCTAAATTGGAGAGTATAAAAATGTTTCATTTTTTCTTTCAAAGTAGTAATGACTTGGCCAAGTAATATGATATTTATTAACCTCTAACAAATTATCAATGTGCTTTTAACTGTTACTCTTGCCTTAGAAGTATCTTTCTCTGAAATTGCTTACTGTGTGTTTCCACCAAATTTGTTTTTCTTACTAGTATTAATTTAATCAACCTTACTTATTAGCACATCCATTCATTTATTCAAAATGGAGTAATTGATTCACATATGTATTAGCCAGTGAAGATTCAAAAATGAATAAAATATGCATATTTGTCATATTATTTTACATAATCCCTATGAAATCTCATTACAAGCTTACAATTAGGTAGAAAAAGAGATATTTAAAAAGAAGATCATAACCGGGAGTGGTGGCACACACCTGTAATCCCAGCACTTGGAAGGCTGAGCAGGAGGATCGTTGCAAGTTCAAGACAAGCCTGGGCTACAAAATGAGCTCAAGGCCTGCCTGAACTGCAGAGGGAGACCCTGACTCAAAAAAGACAAAAAGAAGGGAAAGAAGATCATATAAATAAGTAACAGAGTTACCATCTAGTAGTTAAGCGTATAGAATATTCTTCCTTCTCTTCTTTAGGTGAAGATTATTCTTTACTCCCTAATTCTCTTAGTTACTTTTCTCATTGGTGAGACAAAATACCCAACACCCACAAAGGGGTAAAAGTTTATTGAGCTCATAATTTGTAGAGGTTTCAGACTCTAATTGGCTGGCTCCAAGACAGGGTGGCATGGTAGACAGACATTGCAAAGGAGAAACAGTTCATTGCGGGCAAAAGGGAGCAAAAGCAGCCAAGGGCCCTTAGCAGCATTTTTCTTCCCCTTTTATATTCTATCCAGTGGATAAGGGCTATGCCAAACCAATCAGTGTGTTGATTTAATAATCACCAACCCTTAATCCTGGTACACTTAATTCTAGCATTGTACCATGAATCAATCACACACTGTAGATCTGGCCACCACTGAAAAAGCCCCACCTATGACCACATGAGGTTTTGAGGGGACATCTAGACAGAAGCCATAACTTTTCACCCTTGCTACCCCAAAGACTTATGTACATCCCTTTATCAAAAAGGCATTTAGTCTATCTCCAAGGTTGCCAAAGTCCTAACAGTTTCAGCATTGCTGAAAAGTTGAAGTCCAATATATGCTCTGAGATTTAAGTCAAACTCTTAGCTCCAAGTCCCTGTGCAAATGAAAAAATAGTTAAATATTTCCAACTTTGAATGATACAAGCTGGACATTATAATTCCAAAAGGTACAAATAGGGGGATACAAAGGAATGGGAACAAAACAAGTGCAAATCCAACAGGCAAGCATTACATCCCATAGTTCCATATCTAGCATTCCTGGAAATGTCTGGCAACCTCTGAACCACAAAGGGCTTTGGTGGCTCTACCCTTATGGCACTTCTGGTGCTTGTACCTTCCTGGCTTCTTTCTTTGGCTTGTTTTCCTCACTCCTTTCTGCTTTCATTAGAAGATCCATATTTCTGGGTCTTCTAAAGTTTCCACGGCACCTTTGGCTTCACATTCACATCTTCACACACAACCCTCTCAGGAGCCACTGCCTGGCCTCCCGGGCCTTTTTCTTTAATCTGGTGGAAGCTTTCCTGACTCTAATACTCTTGCATTCTACATGAGCCTAAAACCAGCACCAGGTTAATTATGCCAAAGTCTGCCACTAGTTGAAGCAGTAGCCAAGCTTCCTTTTCTTTTGAGAGTGGGGGCTGACTTTCTATGAACCAAATCCTGAGGAACAACTTCCCTATGGTTCTGCCATTCTGGAAGATGGTGCTGTGGGCCTCTCTTCCCAAAGAAAGTTTGAAATTTTGAGGCTGCAAATGGTGTAGTCTTGCTACTTCTTCTGATGCTCTCAGGCCATCTTTTCAATTCTCCTGTTCTTTCTCAACAGTCAAGTTTTCCTCTGCTCTGTCTCTGTAGTCCACAACTGTGTTGGAGCTTCCTTTCTGGCCAAGCTCAAAATGTTTTAGATCATTCTTCTGGACTTCTCATTCTTGATCTTAACATAAATCTGGCTAAAAAGCCCCCAACCGTAGCCATGCCATGACCTCAACATTTTCTTTCCTGAAATTTCTTCTGCAAGATTATTTAGTCTGCCACCCTTAATCTCAGTTTCAGGCAAAGTTTCTAGACACAAGAAAAATGCAGACAAACTTTTTGTCAAATTATAACACACATGGTCTGGAGTCCAGGAGCCAGTGTGGTCCTTCTTCCCAGCAGAAATCTCCTGAGCCTGTCTTTAGCAGAATCATTTCGATTAGCCAAGGTCTTCCACTTCAGAAGGTCTATCACCTCAGAATCTTTCTGGTCTTCTGACCTCTGACCAGAATCTCCTATCAAGTAAAGACTAAAGCATTCCAGCTGTACTTTTTTATATGACATTTCTAAACCATTCCTAACTCCTCTCCTCACAAGCCAGATCTAAAGGCTCCTAAACCACATGATCAGGGACAGTCACAGCAATGTCCCCACTTATCTTGTACCACGTTCTGTCATAGTTACTTTTCTTGTTACTAAGACAAAATACCTGATGCCTAAAGTTAAGGGGGGAAAAATTTATTCGGATTATGGTTTGTAGAGGTTTCTGTCCTTAGTAGGCTGACTGCCAAGCAGGGTGGCCTAGCAGACAGGCATCACAAAGGAGAAACATTTCATTGTGCACAAAAGAGCAAAGTAAGCAAGGGACTTTAACAGCTTCTTTCTGCCCTTTTTATACTTTATCTAGGCTACCAGGATTAGGGCTATGCCAAACCAATCAGTGGACTGATTTAGTAATCATACAGCCTTAATTACAGCATCATACAGTCTAGATTCAGCTGCCTCTGTTAAAGTCTGCCTACAACCAAATGATTTGAGGAGATGTCTAGATACAACACCTGTATAGTGGTGGAAATGCTGTATAGTATGTGCCTTTGGGTTGTGTACTTTTAAGTGCTTGATAAAAATATAACTTGTATAATGGGCTATCCTTCTCAAAAGTGTGAAATCAGTAGATGTATATTGCCATCACAATTTCAAGCCTCAGTAGCTTGAAATTTGCCTTGGAGATTTTCTTCTTGTGGTATCCAAATGATATCACTTGGCCTTGACTTCAGACTGGTATCTTCATCTCCAAGTGAAATTAACTTTGTCATTCACATCTAGAATCACTCCTTCATTCCATAAATTGGTATTGAGTCCTTGCTTTTTATAGCTATACAACTTATACTAGGTGATTAGAAAGAGAGCAGTAATTGATGCAAATTGAGCTTTGTGCTCTAGAACTTGTTTTCTTATTGCAGGGAACAGATTAAGATGGACATTAAATTATTAATGGTGATACCATTTAAATAAAATTGTGATAAGTGACACAAGGGAGAAATATAGAAGGCCAATAGAGATTACATGGGGAAAGTTAAATGGGAAGAAGAGTACCAAAACTCTTCTTGGAAAAAGCAACCTTTGCATAAAGGCCTTTGTGCAGACGTAGTAACCAGGAAGACATTAATCAGACTCTGAGGTCAAAAGAGAAAATGTTGTGCATGGAAAACTTATCCTATAAATTCACATAAAGAAACATATCAATTTATATCTCTTTTTAAAGCAAATAAAAATAATTCCAACCCACCAATCCTTCAGGTTGGTAAGTAATTCATTCTCTATCCCTAACCTTGTTTCCTGACATATTTCTTATAACTGCATGAAAGCATAGAATTTAACTTAAACAGAGTATTTTGGAAAGCCTCTCCAATTATCAGTTTGCTGTACTCGTAAAAACATATGAGGGAATGGAGCAAAGAAAGAAGGAAGGAAGAGAAAAATAATATATATATATACAAGGATAACTGGGATAACTGTACTGCTTGTGTCTATTGGTTTATTGAAAGGAACAATTAATGCTTAAAATTTTTTGACCAATTTTGTATGCTTGTATCTGTAATCTGAACAATTAATTTGAAGAGAATAATATGCAACATAACAACCACTGTTGAATTCCTATCATCTCGGTTAGCAAAGCTCTGTATTTGTTTCTAGTGTTTTAAAATTATTTTTTAATCTCTAATTTTTTGATCAATCTTACATTCTTACATCTGGTAATCTGAGCAACTTCATGAAGATAACAATATGTAATATAACAACCATTGTTAATTTTCTATCATCTTGTTTTGAAATTCAGTATCATTTTTATAGTTTTTGTGTTGCCTTGTTTTTGTTTTTTTCTTTGCTGTTCTTATTTTGTTATTGTCTTTTTCTCTTTAAAAATAAAAAAAAAATATGAGTAACCCAACCTTTAGTAACCAAGTAACCAAAGGAACCAAGACTTTAAAGTTCAACTACTTTGCTAACGTTGTTCCTTATTGAACAGAGGAAACTGTTCATGAGAAGGGATTATAGTGCCCAGATTAAAATATTCTCACATTTATCACACATATTTCCTGAAACCTTAAGAGGAAGCAACATATGGGATCCTATCATTAGCCCAGTTCTCTAACACCTATTAACTTTCCAAACTTATAGGTTTTGTATCTCCTTATTCACTTTCCACAAACCTGTCAAATAACAGAATGTGGTGGAAGTAAGTGGCTTGCAAACTTTGTTTTTGATACTGTCAAAGCAAGGGAACACAAAATTTTGATATTAGATAAATTGAGTGAAAAAATCAAGAACAAACTAAAATTTAACAGTTCAATAAATCATAATGCAGCACATATCAAACTTATAAAACTGAAAATATCCTTCTGTATCCAGACATCGCAGATTTAAGAGAGGTTTGTTAGGGAAAATATTATGTGGGGATTTGAGTGCCACCTAAAACCCATAGCTCTATGAATGTTTTGAAGTAAAATTAAATCATTCTTTTCTATGTATACTTTATAAATATTCATATTCATTTACACTCCACTTGCTAGCCTTACCTACAAAATGACAAAATCAGTTTATGTTTCCTAAAGTTGCTCTCTCCAGCACATTATTCACCCACGAATTTCCTAATTTTATGTGTACATTGGAGGTAGAATTAAGCTACAAAGAGTTTAATTTGGTGTATTCACAGGATCACAGTTCAAGTCCAGGTACAATTAGGGGATGAAATACTGAAGCTAGAATCCTGAAGTCAGGTGAAGTCATAGGTATTAATTATAATCAGTCTTCTGCAGAAGTTGATTTTAGAGATTAGGATGGACACTTCTCCATGATTTTTCTAAGCAGATTTCCATCCCACCTGGTCTGACTTCCCTGGTTAAAGTTCCCCTTCTCCATGATACTTTGCAGCGTGAGACAGGCTGAATCATCATAAGGGATTAGTGTTCTTTGAATCAACACACTTCCTTTTAGGCATGAGAGAATTGGACTATGATGTAACATAACACACTTTCTGCCACAGTGTCTATCCCATGTGGGTCCCAGGCCAGTTTGCTTAGGTGAGCGTCTCTATTTTAGCTGCTATAGGGGTCCTGAGGTAGAGCCTTTCATTACAGTTGTTTGGGGAAAGGGGTTCCCATGTGCTATTCAGAAATAGCATTCTGCTTCCCTGGCAATCTCGGACCTCAGATGTTGAGCCCCACAGAGCACTTCTTTCATACTCATCACTACCTGAACACAATCCAACCTCTACCTGGGCTAAGGCTGGCCTGAAACCTGCCTGCACAGTACCTGGGATCTGCTTGTTTAAATTTACTTTTGGGGTTAATCAATTCCCTCCAAGAGAGGAACAGATTTCCTCTTAAACCATCTCCAAACTAAGGATTTTGTAGTCAATTTTTTGAACCACACATTTTATTTTTCTTTATAAAAGAACATATATCTTACAGAAAGTAAATTACCCTTTTGCCATTATATATAAAAATACCCAATCTTTCCCTTGCCAAATACTTTTAAGTATATTTATTGAAATAAATAAAAGTATAATTGTTTCTCTAAGGTATAGTGACACTTAAATTACCCAAGCAGATTAAAGGAGAGACACTTTGGATATGGAAAGGAAGGTAACTACTGAATAGATTTATAGACTCTCTAACTATAGACTGGCTGATTTTGGAAAAAAGATTTCCAAAGTAAATATGAAAAAAATATGAAAAATTGTGCTTTAAACAATGGAAGAAGGACACAGTATCATTTTATATTTTAGTACTTCTTTTCAAAGTTCCAAACAGACACTAATATCTTTGAAAATGGTAGCTACATTTTTTTGTCCTTTATTATATTCCCAGAGCTTACCACAGTGTTCAGTGTTTATTGTGAACACTCAAATACTTGTAAGGAGAGGAAATTAAAAGGCTATCCAGGACATGACACTTCAGATAGCACATTTGCCAGTTTTCCATCACTATAATGAATAACTGATATAGTCAACTTGTAAACAGAAAAGATTTATTTGGCTAGCAGTGCTACAAGTTTCAGTCCTCATTTGATGGATCCCATTGTTTGGGGCCTGTGGTGGGAACATGCTGCAGAGCAAAACCACTCATTCTGTGTCTAGGAAGAAAAGTAAAACTGAGCAGAGACCTGTAGAGTCCAATGATCACCTCCAAACACACAGCCCCATCCTATGACCTGAAAGCATATATCTACTATGAGACAGATACTGTTCCAAGCCCTGAAGATAAAATAATAAAAAGCAGTTTTGCTCATGTGTTGGTTATCATCATGGGAATGATAATAAATAAACAAGTGTTATGTGACTGATGGAGAGATTGGGAGAAGAAACTGAAAAGGTACAGGAGAATGCTACTGTAAACAGAAGTCAGGATAGTTCTCAGAAAGCAGATAATGTGTTTGCAAAGAAATAACTGGCCTCAGAGCAGATTTTCCCAACCCCTGAAACATATAGGTTTATGAACTATTAGGAAAAGGGCCACACAATAAGAGGAGTAGTAGGCCAAGGAGCAGAGCCTTGTCTATATTCACTGCTGTTCCCCACACTTCCATCACCACCTGAGCTCCACCTTCTGTCAGACCAGCAGCTGCCTCAGATTCTCATAGGAGTGTGGCCCCTACTGTGAACTGCACAGGTAGGGTATCTAGGTTGCACGGGTCCTTTTGTAAATGTAATCCCTTAACATGTAACGTAGAGCTGGGCTGGGGATTTAGCTCAGTGGCACAGCGCCTGCCTGGCAAGGGCAAGGTCGTGAGTTTGATTCCCGGTACCGGAAAAAAAATACCAAAAAAAAAACAAATAATGTAGAGCTGAAGTGGTGATGATAGTACTGGGCAGTGGCTGCATATGTAAATATTAGCAGACACTTGACTCCACAGAGACCATACTAAATCAATTGCTTGCAGATTCACGTCAAAACTCTACCAGTGACAAGAATCATCAAGACAGAAAGGTTCTGAGGATAGAGTGTGCTTGGTGTGTTCAGGGAGTTTCAAGATGAAATTGCACCGGGAGTAGCAGGAAAAATGGGAAGAAAATCTGGTGTGATATGAGGTGATGCTCAGTTTCATTTGATTGCAGCAAGAGGATAAGGTAGGAAGCAGATGTTCCCCAGACATCAAATTGCCAGCACCTTCCTCTTGAAATACTGTCTTTGGAATTGTGAGAAATAAAATTCTATTGAGTATAACCACTCGTGTACTATGCGGTATCTTTTGTGGCAATCAAGTAGATTAAGAGAGTCGTCTATCCTTCAGAGTGAAGTATGAACTATAAAAAACACTGTGAAACCATAAAAAAATTTAATGGTAAATCTGAAGTTTTCTCAGATACCCCACCCTCTTTAATTTTCAGAGGACACTTTTAAATCTCTTGTCAGCTACTCCTCAGAGATTAAAGGAAGTGGGAAATATCCAGTCATCAACACTGCCATTTTTCTAGATGATTTGCTTCATCCCCAGCCCAAATTCTAAATATTTTTTAGGCAATGTCAAATGTAGAAGCTTTCATTTCTTTTTTATTTTCACTTGAAAAGCATTTAAAGTATGTATCCATATATTTTTTTGCTAATTGACATGGCAGCAAAATGTTTTAGAAAACAAAGTACAAAGATCATCAAAGGTTTCTGTAAATGTTTAAAATTTTAAAATTACAGTAAAAGACACATTCCTATTAATCTACCTCTGATACTTCTCCTCCCTTTGAACACCCTTATCCCATTATTCTTGCAAATTCCCGAAACAGTTCTGGAAGTCTGGTATCATGTGTGCCTTTCATTGTCCTACCTCAATGTCATGAATACATTCCAAATATTTACCTGTCATAGTCTTTTTGACTTTGGGTAAGAGTCAGAAGCACACAGCACCAGATCAGGTGAATAAAGTGAGTGAGGGTGCACCGAAACATTTCATTCGGCAGAAATTACAGCACCGAAGAGACATGTGGCAGAAAACATCGCCAGGATGAAGAAACCACTTGCCAGCTTCACAGGCACTTTTCCACACACATCATTTCTTAAATATTTCCAGTAAGCCCTTAAGTGTTCAGTGTTCACCATGGTGCTCCTGAGTACAAACTCAATTCACAGTTCCATCGAAGCCCAAAACCACAGTCAACATCATGTTGATGCTGAATCTTTACTGATGTGCTTTTTTCACGCAGGAACTGAGCAATTTCCACTCAGAACTATGAAACTTGGCTTCAGCGTCATAACCGTAGAACCAAGCTGCATCTTCCATGATGTCATCTCTTCATGCAAAGCAGGAATTCAAGCAGGATGGAATCCAAAGACGTATCCAAGGCAGGATGATCGTGCAACTCTGTTGAACTATGTTATTTGTGAACCATGAGTTATGGCACACATAAAAACACATATTCTCTTAGCCATAGCTCACAAATGATTGACTGCTCTAAACAAGTTAAAAGTTTCCACACACACTTACAAAGAAAGGTTCCTGGTGCTAGTTCTCTCGTGTGCATTTGAATTGGACTGCACTTAGCAGCAGCATTCATTATATTTTTTACTGAATATTGTATATCAGTACAGGGATTTGGATAAAATGTCAGAACAAGTGGAAACGATACATTTTACTCTATTTGTTTTTCACCACATGTACACCAAGATTTATCTGGTTTAGAAACAAGTGGATACTATGAGAAATGGAGCTTGAGGTTTGAAAGAGCTGACAATAGAGAAGTTAGACTGAAGCTACATGGATTGATGTGGATGCATGTGGTTGGCAGACTGAACTGCTGATCCCAGGACACTCACGGTTTGGTTTTGGGGAAAATTATGTTAATGTGAGCAAGAGGAAGACCCAGCCAGGGAAACAGGGTCATGAAGCATGCGGAGCTTACTTGTCTAGGCAGTATCTGCTCGGCTACTTAGGAAGCTTGGCACGGTGACAGAGTAATGTTAATGAAGTATTTATGTAACAGATGTTTTCAATGAAACTGAGACTTTGAAAAAATAATATATTAGTACATGTTTACAGCACATCAGAACTACATTCATCCTGGAGAGTTGGTACCTGTACATAGCATGTCTTAATTTATGCTGCCATAAACCAAAATAGAACTAGACATTGAGGCAACAAGAGTGAGTAAAGAATATATCTGTTACTCTTCTCAGTCAAGCAAATAATGTGATGGTTTTGCACTTAATGGATTGAATTCCTATTAGAATTGCTATATCTTAGGTAACATTTTTATATAAAATGTGTCCTTCCACTATTTTTCTTTCAATTAAGTATAACAAATCTATTTTTAACCACATTTCTCTAGTCTGTTAGTAAATACGCTTTTCGGTGAATCAGCTACAGCCCAGTACAACTCCCCAACATTTCCTTTTATAAAACCTTGAGCATGTATTCTTAATGCTCTCTGAATATCTCAAAAAGGTTTCTTCTCATAATAACCACAGGTAAGGTCATTTTGAAAAGTTATGATGGAAAACCTATAATAACAGGAGGCGTGTCTTTACCTACTATGAAATAGGAATCCATTCTTTAAGATCAAAATTAGTGCTCCTTTTGGCAAAGTCTGTCTGCTCTAAACTGAACAAGAATTTGGAAGAGCAAGGATTGAGAAGCAAGTATGTCAGGCAGGAGAACACAGAGAAACTCTGCTGTGAAAACACAGCCTCTTACGCCGTCTGCAAGAATGCTGCAAAAGAATAGTTTGAGGAAGGTAGGACTTTCGATTCATCTTGCTCCTTGAGATCCATTTGTCACTATAATAAAGACTCTTGTGTGTCTTCAACCTATGTGGGCACATGTTTTGAATGACAATGAAGAAGTTCTCCAGGAAGCTATTATCAACTTTCTACATCATCTGACAGAAGCTAATAATCAGCCAAAGCTGGACAAATAACTTGCCATTCTGGCATTACTCTGCAAATTCAAGTCTGTGTATCTGAAATGCTCCACAGATTCAGAAGCCAGCAGCTGCTGCAGCTGAAAGAGCCATGGCAACCACAATGTCCAGTAAATACCCTCACAAATCCCTACTGCCAAAGATACTAACGCTACATCCCTTGGTTAGACCACACAGAAAATCAGAACAGAAATAAACAGTGAATGTCAAGTAATAGAGTTTCCTAAACATACTCTATCATATTTACCTATTTCCTTCAGTGAATTTCACCATTATCCTTTCACTTATTATAGAAAACCTAAATTAGTCAATCCCTAAATTTAATGTTTAGGTAAAAAGCCAATCTTAAATAGTTTATTGAATCAAACAGTTTCATTATACAAAATATGTATATTTTTAGTTACGCAAATATGAACACATATTGAATTTTTGGTGATATTTGGGAACATTTTCTAAGAAAAGCACAACTCCATGCACATTTTCTGTTTACTATATGAGATTTTATTTGGCATATGATTAAACATCCTTTGATTATGAGTAAGAGGTTTCAGAACCTTGCATTTGGCTCTCAGAGTTTTGGCACTTATATTTTCTTACAGGAAATGGTTACCTTCTTAAGAGATATCATGGCATCACTTGAACTTAAAATATAACTGACTATATGAAATATTAATTCAGACATTATTAGGCCTCTCTAATGGATATTGATAATATATTTGGATTCTCCCTTTGTTACTAATATTAATTTGTCATTACAGTGAAATGTAGCATAACAAAATAACTCATATCTAAAATTAAGTCATAAAAATGTGTAGTTATATTTTATGAGATTAATGAAATGAAAAGAAAGGTTATACACTTAGCTAGTCATAAATTGTAGGAGTCAAGCTTTGTATTAAACTGCTGTTTAATTGTATTAAAATGCTGGGGAAATGTTCTGCATGTCATGGCTGTTTAGGAATTCTAACACAGTAACAGATTTTAACAGTGTTCTACTTAACTGGTTAGCTTTTCCTTTGTGATATGGAGAGTATAAAACCTTACCCTAAATCTTCCTTTTCAAACTGAGGTTACTCTTTTTTCCACTCACGTCTTTTCTTTCCCAACAAATTCTCTGTCTCATCTCTGTCCATCCTCTTCGGAAACCATAACAATTTAAAATGTTGTAAAGACATGAACTGCCTACTTTTAGTACTTTTCTAAAGATTCTTAAATATAAATATGTTTGGGGAAGATTGTGTGCAATGCATGTCATTATTTTTGGGATAACAGGTACAACTCACTTCTGTTCTGTGGTAGAATACGAGGATGGGACTCACCGTCTAAAGGATAACTAGCATCCTGAAAGTCAATTGACATCCCCAAGACTGAGCACTAGAGGAATGGGAAGTACCCAGAGAAATGCCTTCAAGAGGTAAGGAAAACTTGTAGGAAAATGAAGACAGAGTAAGCACACTGATAGTTCCTGATTGCTCCATAATTCCATGGCTACCCATTATTTTCTACTCATTTTCCCCCCTATTTCAGTTCTCTTTGCCACTGTGTATAACTCAGAGCTAATGATCAGTTTCTCTTATTCTTCAGAAACATGCAGAGGAAGGCAAAAAAAAGGGAAACTCTCCCCAGCAAGGGGTAGTTGTGGTGTCAACATGTATGTATGTAGGTGTGGAGAAGGGAAGGGTGAGAAGTAGGAGGAGAGATAATTCTAAACAAAAGACAATTCTTAAAAAAATTTTACATGCAGGGAAACATGCTTCATTGACTATTCGGTGCTAAGACCTCCACTAGTTTCAAATGATTCATTAGGAAATAAGATGTGGATCCAGATCTCATGGAACATATGCTTGACTCTCAAAGCAGATATTAGACAAGTACCAAAAATATCAGTAATATTGTGCTCAGCAGTAAAGCAACAAATTGAAACAGATGTAGCACAAAAGCTGCCCGAATTCCCAAACTCCATTCTTATGGCCTCTCTGCAGATGCTAACAATACCCTCTTCCTCCTAACATACATGACTTCGATGAAACATATCCTGCTTAAAAGAAATGTCCACACTCTGATACCTCCTGATTCTGAAAGTTTTATGTTAGAAACTAGAGCCACAGGGGATATTTGAGCTGAGAAACTTGTTCATTAGGGAGTATGAGAAGTTGAATCTGGCCAGAGACATGTGACAAGATGCCGACTTGAGAGCCCTCCTGAAGGAAGCCAGGGGAACAAACCCCTGTGTATTTACATTTACATCCACCTTTCCAACCTGAATCTCCACTTGCCTCCTCCATTCACTTCTGCCTCTTGGGTACATGAGACCAGCAGAACTGAATAGACAGTCCTCACGCAACCAGCCAAGGAGAAGCCTCAGATATGCCAGGAAAGCAAGAGATTTATAAAGCAATTGTCAATAAGAACTAATATGAAAATTAATTTCTGTAACACTTCACTCTAAGGAATTTTTGGTGCCTAGTAGTATAAGCTGCTGTTTTGTGCACATAAAAAGTAAACATGTCAAATATTACAAAACTGTCATATATAGTCTTTGAAACTTATTTTTCCAAATTTGCTCTGTCTTTATTTATTTATAAATAAATTCCAAATAATATTTTCCAAAGAAAACTAATGTCCTTATATTTTTATTATCTATTTGTTCCTTGACTGGTGAAATTATTCCAGGGAGTTTGTGAGGAATTTGAAACTAAGTAGAAAATGTTAATAATACCTTTGAGGAGCTCATAGAATGTCACAAATGTTATTTGATTACTTCTCAATATCCATGAGTTATGGCAGGAAAAAATGTGTCATTAACCTCAATTTACACAGGCAAAAATGAAACCAAAACTGATTAATCAGCTTTTCTAAGGTCAACACCCACAAGTGTGTTTACACCCATGGACATCCAGGGAGCAGGTGATCCCCTGCAAATGATCCAGTCTCTTTCTGTCCTGCTAGTCCATCATGATTAAAGCAAAAAACGCACTTTTGGTCAGACATGGAAAGAAAAATTGTTTAAATTCATAAAATAATTTCTATAATTTCATTCCTGAACTAATTTTTTTGTAAAATAGCTAGTTGCTTATCAAACTTCTTACCCATCCTACTAGCAAAAATATGCTGAGTTCTATGAAATTAGAAATCAGTTTTGAGCACAAAAAATGAAGTAAATAAATTCATGAAGATGCAATGTATGTGTGCAAGAGATGTGCAGCTGGTTGCAATCTATTAAACAGAAATTATATACACACACGCCAGCAGCCTACATTTAAGTTACGTGCATGTCTCTGTCCTAAAAAGAGACTTTTAGTTTAATGAAGTCATTAACTTACCACTCTCATTCACTTCTTCCCTTGACAAATTATATACCACCATTAAAGTATGGTGACTCGCTCAAGAGAAAAAGCGAGTAACAATAAAAAAGTAAGATTTAAACAAATTATGTCAGCAGAGCTATTGAATTTATTGACTTTAACTATTAAAACTTATGTGAAGTCAGAAAAGGGTTATGAATATATGATTCTGCCCATGACTTTGCAACCTAGTCTCAACAGAATAACAAATAGACTGAAGTTTTAATAATCCAATAGCACAGAAGTTGGAAGGAAAATAATCATGAACTTTATGTGATTGAAAAAAGATAATAATCATAAGTAATGAATAATATGTTTATTAAAAGTACCTCAAAGTAGGATTAAGTTCTGGTAATTGTAAGAAGTCTTGTAATGATTAACTTCCTGTAGATATTAATTATGAACCATGGCCAAATTATGTACCTGTATATAAAAATGTATAATGTTGTAGAAAGACAGTGTATGAAATATATTAGAATAATAAGTAATTAATATTTATATTACTTTTTATATATAGATAAATCTATATCTAGACAGATTTCAAAAACTGCAGAAAAGTTTTCATTAATTAATTGTCCCAAAGTTATTAATTTTAAGATCTGGTCAAGATTTATGGATTTGAGATATAAAATTTTGGAGGAAGCCATCAAAGTAGGCAGAAGCTGGTAGGTTTAATCCTTCAAAGGTGTGAGCCCTTAAAATCGGGGCGATATCTGTGCTTCTCATTGTTCTTTCTCTGAGAACCATTTATGGTCACATGTGAGAGTACAGCTAGGACTCAGCAGAAGTGCCACTCTTATTAGTATTGAATGATAGAGGATAGGCTGTCAGAATGGCCACTATCAATGGAAGAAAATGGAGGTGGGAGATAGCTTGAAAAGGAGTAAGTTTTCCAATGTCTTTGTAAACTCTTCT
The DNA here is from genome assembly GCF_000276665.1 of Chinchilla lanigera. Taxonomy (NCBI): domain Eukaryota; kingdom Metazoa; phylum Chordata; class Mammalia; order Rodentia; family Chinchillidae; genus Chinchilla; species Chinchilla lanigera. The sequence goes on along the minus strand of NW_004955479.1, from coordinate 6,679,511 downwards.
CAATCTCATGGCTGATCTATGAACTTCTCATATGTAAGACAGACTTGAAAATAGAGAGACTCAAACATAAGCAAAAATGTCATTTCTTCATGGCCTGAAACCCAAGCATAGATGTCAGGTTAGTGCTTGAATCCTACTAGTTAAGAAGGTATGAAAGATGGCTTCAAATTTTCAGTGAACCCACATAAGGATAATGTTTTCTTAATAAATGCTATGCATCAAAAATAAGGATTAACATGAAGATTAGAGGAAAGTGAGATATGTCTGAAATGACCAAATTTTAAACTATAATTCTACTAGTTTAGGTAATATTTTCAATATTTTCAAAAGCAATAATAGACACCAGATTTCTGTGCATAGTATCTAGGAAAAGTCTTGACATACAATAAAAATACATTATTGCCAAGTAGGCAGTTTAATGTCATTGAAGAAAAGTGGATCCTAAGATGATTCTATGTTTGGAATTAGCAGGAAAGCCAATTTATAAAAATTCATTTTTATAAAAGGAATTTTTAAACGCTGCATATAAGTAATATAAAATAATGTTTGCACTGAAAGTAAAGGTAAAGAAATCCAGGGTCTTTTCTTTACAATTGAAATGTTTGGACTTAAATGGTAAATAAATGCAATATGAATAAATTGGAATTATTTAATATTAGATGAGATAGATAAAAATACAAAGAAATTTTCAAAAAATTAAATTTATCCATTGTAGAAAATTGATAAACAACAGAAAAATAAAAATTGGAAAACCTGGGGTGAAAAGGACTGAAAATGAAACAATAGCATCATGGTCCTGTGGGAATCTACTAAATAGTCTAATAGATGACATGGGAAGTATAAAAGAACAGGAAATGTACAAGTGAAATAAAAATGAATAGACTTATGACAACCAAACTGCAAAATTTTGTAAAACATCTAATGTATCGCATGATGAAGTTCAATAACATAAGTCAAAGAAAAAACACAGGCATATCATCATCAAATTGTTGAAAAGCAAAAATAAACATATGCAGAAATTGAAAAAAAGACATCTGAATTGTCAATTCAGAATTCTACCTTGAAACATATTCAGATATAAAGACAATATGCAAACATTCTTCAAATACATTATATAAGACTTAGAAAGATATAGAAATCAAAGCAGTTTAATACAGACAGAAAGTTTTATATGGAGAGATAAAAACAATAAGGGAAGTCTATAAATAATAAGGCCATTATAAATCATTAAGAATGTTTTGTGTTCAACAAATATTACTGGAAAATTTGAATACTCATTTACTGTAAAAAAAAATGAAAGAACCTCAACTTTTACATAGAACTATATTCAGAAATTAAGGTTTTATAATCAGAAACCTAAATGTAAATATTAGATGTAAAAATTTCTAGAGAAACCAAATATTTGAATCTCATTTTGAACAAAATACATTAGTTGAACAAATGAGGAACAAACACTAAATAATGAAATACTGATTAATTTGACTTCAACAGAATTTCAAATCTGCTCTTTGAAAGATACTGTTACAAAAGTAAAAAGACTAGCTAGTCATTAGAAGTAAATATTCGTAATAGGCCAAACTATTCAGTAATACTATAGCATCCATAGTTTTAACAACTCAACAATAAAATAAGCAACTCAATGTCAATGAAATACAAAAGGTTTGAAAATACACATTAAATTATAAAAATAGTCAAGGAAAATTTTAAAATTTTATGAAAGAAACATTTGTATACCTCACTAGTCATTAGGGAAATCTAAATTAAAACCACAGTGAGAGACCACACTGTTGAAATATCCAAAATTGAAATGATAGACATCACTAAATTAAAAAGACAGATGAGATCAGCAGCAAGTAGGACAGTTTTACAACTTCACAGAAATACAAAATATTACTTGTTACTGTCTTTGATTGTTTGATCAGTTGGACCGAGTAACTTCGTTGAAGATAACAGCATGTAATACAGCAACCACTATTAATTCCTATCATTTTGTTTTGAGGTCATGTATTGGTTTGTTGTTTTTGTTTTGTTTTGATTTTGTCTGCATTTTTGGTGTCTTGTTATTTTTTTTCTCTTTAAAATAAAAAAAAATTAAAAATAATCACTACCACTTTGAAGAGTGTTCCAGCTTGGTGTAAAATTAAACATGCATTCTCCATACTAGCTAAAAAAATCCTTTCAGTTGTTTACACAAGGGAAATGTGAAATACTTCCCCATGCAGATTTTCATGTGATTTTTTTTTTTAAGTACTGGGATTTGAACTGAGGGTCTTAACACAGAGTTGTAGCTCTAGAACTATTTAAATGATTTAACAAAATTACTTTTCATTTATTTATTTAGAGATAGGGCTTCACAAAGTCACTAAAGTTCCCAGACTGGTCACCAATTTGTGATCTTCCAACCTCCCAGAATACCAGGATTAAAAGCCTTCCTCAACATATCTGATTTTATTATTTTGTTTTGTTTTGTTTTTTTCCGGTACGAGGAATCGAACTCAAGACTTTGCGCTTGCCAGGCAGGCGCTGTGCCGCTGAGCTAAATCCCCAGCCCCAACATATCTGATTTTAATGTAGATTCTTATAGCAACTTTACAACCAGTCTAGGTCACAGTCCACATGTCCCCAAAATAGATAGACTGAATAAAACTATAAAATAGGTAGCCCGTGGCACTTACTGTTGATGGTAAATGGGGTTTTACTGCAAAGAAGTAAGCAGAAACTTTTGTGTCAGTGAAATATGCCTATTCTTGATTAGTATGTTGGTTAAATGACGGAAATAATGTGCTGTAATATATTGGATTGACTTGAGTGAATTTCATCATATGTAAATTATACTACAAGATAATTGACTTTGAGAATGGGTATAATTTACTAACTTTTGAATAATTAAATGAAATCTTACTGAAGTCAAACACTCCCACTACTTTCATTCGATAAACAAAAATCAAGAAATGGCAGTTGCAAGTAAATAGATTTTATCTGACTACAAGCCAAATGTTGCACTAAAATGAACATAGCTTTTTCTGGTACCTAGTGAGTTCTTTATTACCTAACCAAGGAAAAATAGAAATTCTCATATTTGAAATGATGTAAAGGATTTTTTTATGGTGCATTCTGAAAGTTTCTGGTTTTATAATTCACAAAATATAAACTGAAAATATAAAAAAGCTTATTTCAAATCTTACATGTAGGTGCTATAAATTTTGATATTATATCAATTAAAATTGACAAATAAAATACTTAAGGCTACTTTACTACTACTACAAATTAGAATTGATATACTAGTTATATAAAATCTCAAATGTTCCACTTCATTTCACACACCAAACATGACCCCCATCTGAATTTACGTGTTCACAGAATAAAGTAAATTATTTGCAATTGTTGTTTACATTGCTGATCATATCACACAGAAGTTTTATTTGCTTCTCTGAAATGTGGTAATTATACACTTTGAACTGATTGATTAATGCATTTGATTATTTAATGTAATTTTACATTTTCAGTTGTGCATATTCCTCTGTCCCTTAAATTTTAATAATGGGAAGATAATATTCCAAACACTGTATTTTTTATGAAAGTTAGGATGAAATATCTACCACCATCATTATGATAATTTTCTTTTTTAGATTCTGGAGACAAACAAAACAAATTGTTATTTACTTAGAAAATATAAGAAGTTTGTTTGTGAACAGCTGCTACATGATAGAATAGAATAAATTACAAAAATGTTTGCAAAAATCTGTCTAATAAAAGTTTCTTTCAAAATTACCCAATATCTGAAAGGAAACAGAGACCCTGATAAAGGAACTATGAAGCAATGAAGCTTTCTTAGTGAACATCAGTGAACATGGTTGTATATTGTGAGGTTAAACGAGAAAAACACTTTTTAATTTCTATCAATATTTCCACAATTCAAATTATCTGTATGCTAATAACTAAAAATTATTAGACTGCACGGTATTCAGCAACAAAATTGTTTGTTATTTGGATACCTCAAAATACAAATGTGATGTTTCAGAAACAAAGATTGAAAAGCTTGAGTTAAGAAGAAATGAAAAGATATACTTGGGTTATAAAAAGAAGGGGCAAGCAAACAAAAATCATAACACAGAAAAGCAAAGTGCAGCACACACTGAAGACTTGAAAAGTGAAAGTGGCGATCGGTCATGTCTGGTAAAGAAAGGAGCTAATGAAGAGCAATGGGTGGAAGAGGCAGGAAGGGCTGCTTGCGCTGAAGATAAACAGCGCAGAGGTGAGGTAAAAGAAGACAAGGTAAAGCACATGGAATAAATGATAATACCTGAATGGGGAGGATGTTGATTACTGAAGTAGTTCATAGCACTATAGATAAAAAGCAAAAGTGTATTAAATCATTTAACAGCTCTCTATGAATTACAGATGAAGGTCCATTACAGTGGTATGTTGTTATATAAAGCTATGTGTTACAGAAGAGAGATTTGCAGCCTTCTGCAGACTTCCCCTGGGGTTTCTTTATCAATTTAGAGTTTTCTCATGTGAACCAGATCAAATATTAAGTGTCTCTCAGAGGAGTGACAAATCGTGTATGCTTCAGAATGGTGCAATAAAATTTAGCCTCTCAGAGACATATTGATTAATCACTGGATCTATTAAATGTAAAAATCAAGCTCGTGAGATGCAAATTTAAATGACATTGGCTGTGTGCCTTAACATAAAAAAGGAAGATAGGCATGGAGGTACACACTTCTAATCACAGAGCTCTAAAAACTGAGCCAGTACAATCACAACTTTGAGCCTAGCCTGGGCAATGTAAGGACATAGCCGTACTGTCTGAAAAAAAAAAAAAAGATCAGTGGGAAAGCCTAGCGTTCAGTTCCCAGCAACACACAAAGACACACACACACAAACACATACACACACATACACACATACACACGAAAAACTTTGAAAAATTAAGGTAATTGTTTAATCAGAGGAAGGAAATTTTGAATATCAATTTATGAGTTAATATCTAAAATGAGGTACATGTAATAGGAATACCTTTTAATATTTAAAATAAGCATTGACATGTGAGTATATTAAATAGTAATAAACAGCTAAATTTATGCTCAAGAAATAGAAGCTACTCAGTTATATATTTATTATCCATTAATATCAGTAAATTGGTGATTAGGCTGAACCATGATACAACTGATTGAAAGTTTTGAATGTAAATTTAGGGCTTTGAAATAAAAAAAAGTCATATGTCTAAATTACTTGACATTGAGATGAAGCAACTAAATTTTGATAAAAATTTCTTTCTTATTATTTGCACCCTAGACATAAAATAGTGTGAGTTTTTGAAATGTGATTTAGTTTTCACTGATACAGAGAGATAAGGTTAGACACTGCAATTACATGTATTTTAATCAGTGAATAAATACATCAACATATGTTGGCTGGACAATAATGGGGTTTACAGGAGTGTACAAAAGAATTAAAAGTATACAAAAGAAGAAAAACATTCAATTTGTATAATATAAACTTCAATAGCTGATGAGCACCATAACCTATTGTGATTTTCAAATTTTACTAGAGAGATAAGAATTTAAAATGTATTGCTATTGAAAATGGTATTTATTTGTAAAAGTAAATATTTTAAATAATCAGAATCTAATTTTAAACAATATTGATTTTGCCTAAAAAACTACTTTAACATCATTATGTTTGCTACTTCATCATTTACAGGAAAAATCAACTTTTTAATGGATTATCATTTCTACTAAATTGTTTAATTCTTGCATAAAGTCATTTACATTTATAAGACTAAAGGGAAATTTCCAAATGAAATTCTAGCCATTACTTTATGTACTTCAATGCATGTTAAGCAAACCCAGTGAGCCTCAGAAGAAAACAGACCCTAATAAATGTTCCTGATAACACTTAAAATAGATGCATAGACTATTATTTTATTTTTCAGTGTGTATCCTGATGCATATATCATCATATAAATATGTGAAAATTTTTATGAGTTTGCAGTAAACTCATAAATGGAGTGTTTTACTTTCCAGGTAAGCTATTCTTGACTGTAAGTATTATTTCAAAATATATTGAAGCAATGATTATACTTATAATCAATTGTTCCCACAAGTTTTATGCTATTATCATTGAGAAGTGATTTTAGTTTCTCCCAAAGTTGTATTCTCTGGAAGTTTGGTCACAAATTTGTTGATTTTGGAAGGTGGTTGGACTTTCATGGAGATGGGTAAATGGAAGGTAATTAGATCACCAGGGTTGTCCCCCTCAGAAGCGATTAGTGTAGTATTCTTGGAGCCCTGGTTAGTTCCAGAGAAACGAAATGATGGTTATAAAAAGTGCATGCATGGCCTCTGAGTTCTTCTGGCTTTCAGCTTCACCAGATAATCTCCCTCTTTTTCACACATACTATCTCCATGATGCCATCTGCCTGTTGTAAGGTTCTCTTCTGCCTGCTATCAGAAGGCTTTCATCAGAGCTGTGTGGATGCTCCTGGCACCATGTACTTGAATCTCCAAACTGCGAGCTAAGTAAATGTGTTTTGGTATATACCCAGCCTACAGTATTTTGTTATACAAATGCAAAATGGACAGATACAGTACCAGCTTAAGACATAAAATAAGAGAGATATGACTTTTAAAGATATTAGATTTGTCACCAAATTCAACTTTCTAAAAAGAAAGTGTCACTGAAATATTTATTTCCTTTGTTAAATTTTCTGCAAAATTATTACTTTCCCTTTCTATTCCTCTTATTAAAGACTATAATGATTATAAACATATTGTTCAATGTTTTCTATATACTCACATTCTGTAAATAATTTTAAGTTACTATAGCAATATAGTATATATCAGAGATAATTTTAGATATTAACTTCTATTTTTCTAAGAAAATTAAAACAATACAAATATTTTCTTCAAAAGGCTCCAAGTGTAAAAATAATAGTTTATATGCATTTGGTGACAAGGAGTTTCTGTTTTTCAGGACAAATAACTTTCTACACTTTAGAAAGAATAAGTGATTTTCTAAATAGGAACTCACTACTCATTTCAAGTGATGGTATTTTAACAATTGAAAACAAAATATTGTTTTTTCTATAATTTCAATCAATTAACTAAAAATACCTAGGAATTATTTCAATCTACCCATTTCATTTTCATTTCTCCTGAAAAACTTCTTCCTGAGTAAGCAGAATGCCATGGCCTGAAGTAGTACTGGGACACTGTACCCCAAGGGACCAGACAAAGTCACCATTTGGTGAGTGAGGTGAACAGATGCTGTGCTTTAGAACACAGACACATGGAACAGAAGTAAGTGGCAGGGGCTGCCATTTTACTTCAAAAGGCTCAAGGCGAACGCCAGCAGCAAAACAATTCCTAGTCCCTTCACTGCCAAAATCCCAGAGTAGAATAGGGAAGAACCATCCAGTCACAGTGGACATCTGGCAATTGGGAATCAGGCTTGGGGGGAAATTTTGCTGAAAAGTAGAAGCTGGGACCACCCAGACTCTGCTCAGCTGTTTGATAACCAAAAGCCATACTTAACCCTAAATACAAAGGACTGGAAGCATCCCCTAGACTGAGACCAGCAGAATGGCCTTTACAGAGACATAAGCAGGTAAGCAACCTTGTCCTACAGAGGGACAAGACATTCCTCTTGCCTTATGATCAGTGAGTAAGAGGAGCTAGTGGTGTGGAACAAAGGAAGCTGTACAAGGTCTGGAAAGAGATAATGGTACAGAACTCTGGGAGCAACCCGGGCTTTACCTACCCAAAAGAGCCACAGTAACTAGAATAGCACCATAGAGACAAATGGTAAAGAGGAGTGAACACCAAAACATTGTCAGCTGAAGAACAGTTCCAGCAAGATCAACCTGTCATCCAGCACAACCTACTACACACATGGCTGGGCTGCACAACAAACTTCTGGGAATCAATTTGGACACTACCACAGAACTGTGGACATTAGAGGTATTCTATTATTTTGTTTTTTCTTTGTTTGGATTTTCTTTTTCAGGCTGATTTGGGTTGGGTCTTTTGTTTGCTTGTTTGTTTTTCTTTAGACTAGGTTTCTTATCTTTACATTTATTTTGTTCTGTATCACTGTCTCTCTTCCCTCAACTATCTCTCTTAATTTTATGATACTTTCATGTGAATAAATATTGTCCCCTTATTTTCTGGTTCCTTCAATATTCTTTTTTTAATTTTAAAGAGAAGAAAACCACAAAATAACAACAATGAAGGCAAAAACAAAACAACTCAAAAGCAATAAAAATGACACCAGATTTCAAAACAAGATGGTAGGAATTAACAATGGTTTTTACATTACATATTGTTATCTTCAACAAAGTTGCTCAGATTACCAGATGTAAGACTGCAAGGTTGATCAAACAGTTAAAGACTGCTTTCTCTTTCATTCTTTCTCTTCTGCACTATTCTCCAGCCTCCCAAAACTTAGGTGATCATTTTTAACCTTATGACCTTGCTTCTGCTATATTTATCCTTATGTATCTATCTGTTTTTCCTTCTATTCCTAGTAAATGTATCCAAAAAGGGTAAAAATCAGTCTACCAAGGGGTAATTCCTTGCATACAAGCTCCTGGTATATGTTGGATTTTGTTATATGATTGTAGAGCTTACTTCTGTGGTTAAAGGTACCAAATTAATATTTACCAAGTTTGTCAGTTGCTAGATTGTGCTTGATGCTATTGTTATTGCTAATTGTACTCTAGCCAGGATATCATACATGTAGTAATCATTTTTTCTCCCTCATATGATAACACTATTATTCTCTGGGGTAATAAACATAGCCAGAGTCCAATACCAAAGGATAAGATGCTGAGCCAAATAAATACCAACTTCTCATCATTAATAAATAGGAAGGAGGTTCTTTGAATACACACAAAGCCCAGGATAAGCAACAACTGGAAAACATGTATTAGCAATAGACATTTCCTAGGGAATGTTCAATAATAGGGATAAAGCTATCAACCATAGGAAATCTACAACCAGCAACACAGAAAATACAATAGGAAATGACAAGACACAGAAGTAAAATGCAACACCAGACATCAAACACACCCTGGACAAGTCCAGAGCACAATAAGATGGAAGAAATTAGAAGCCACACGCTGAATCTTCCAAAATGATAGAAGCAGATGTGAAGAAAGATGGACATGATTAGAGCAAAAATAATCTCTCAGTTAAGAAAATAAAATGATCAAAATGAATGACACGCTGAATTAATCTAGAATAAATACAGATAAAAGTAGGGTAGCTTAGGAAAAAAAAGTGAGGCATGAATGCCCAACACAGGAAAAAATGAAAGTCATAAAACATCCGAACATATATTCAGGAGATTAAAAATTCCATTGAAAGTGCAAGCAATAGATTGAATAAATGCAAAGATAAAGTATCAGATCTGGAACACAGGATTGAAGTTAGCAACCATGAATGTATAATATTTTAAGAATAGGAAGAGACAATGAAAAACCAATTCAAAGGATGTAAGATGAAGCACAGAAGAACAACATAAGGCTTTGGAGTTCAAGATAGGTGGAGGTAGCACAAATGCCATAAAAAGCCTCTTTAGAGGAGTAATGGCAAAAAATTATGCAAACATGGGTAAAGAATTTGACATACAAAGAAGTGAGCCATATAGAACTCCAAGGAGCCATGACCAAAAAAAAATCTACACTCAAGCATATAATAATCAAGATCCCAAAAATTCAGCACAAGAACAGAATGTTAAAAAGTAGTCAGAGAAAAGAAACAGATCACCTATAATGGAAAACACATTAGAACCAGAGCAGACTTCTCAATACAAACTTTCAAGTCAAGAAGAACTTGGAGTGAAGCATTTCAGCCTCTAAAAGAAAACAACCTCCAACTCAGGATAGCCTGTAAAGTTAACTCTCAAAATCAGTGGAGAAATAAGATACCTTCATAACAAAGAACAACTCAAGGAATTCATAACCACCTAACCATCTCTCCAAAACGCTCTGAAGGATGTTTTCGAAAAAGATAAGGAAGATCACAATTGCGAGAATATCAATAAAAAGAAGTCACAAGGCAGAGCAAGCAATTAAACAGTGGGGGAAGACAGGGTACCAATGACAAGAACATAATATGAAAAGAATACGTATCAACACATATCAGTTATAATCATCTGTGTAAATGGTCTCAATTAAATAATCAAAAGAAACAAACAGGCAGAATGGATCAAGAAGAAAGATGTGACAATATGTTGAATACAGAAAACATACTTAACACAAAAATAAAGTCATAGAATAAAAGTAAAAGAATAGAAAAGGACACTTTATATGACAGGGACCGAGAAAAAAGCAGGGGTAACTATTCTATTTGCCAACTATATAAACTGGAAGCCAAGAATGATCAAGAGATAAAGAAGGTCCATACATACTTGTTAAGGGAAAATTCCAATAGGAGATAACAATCTTAAATATATATTCATTGAATACTGGTGCACCCAACTACCACAAAACAAATATTAATGAACATTAAATGTATAGTAAGCACTAACATGATTGTAATGGGGGACATTAATACCCCACTGTCAAAAATAGACAGAAGTAAACCAATGGATAATGGATGAAATTAAAGACGAAATTAAACCATCTATAATTTAATGTTAATGCTTTTAGAGCCGACCAGAATTTATGAGATGCAATGAAAGTAGTCCTAAAAGACAAATTTATAGTGATGAACTCTCACATCAAGAAAACAATGAGCTCAAATAAATAACCTAACTTTGAACTTCAAACTTCTAAAAATGAGGAACAAATCAAACTCAAGCCATGTACAAGTGAGGAAATTGTACAGATAAGAGCAGAAATTCATGCAATGGAGTCTACGAAATCAATTCCAGAATCAATGAATCAAAGAGTTGTCTCTTTGAAAAATTAAATAAAATTGATAACCTCTTAGACAGCTTTATCAGAAAGAGGAAAGAGAAGACTCAAATTCATGCAATTAGGAAAGGAAAGAGTGCAAGCAAAACAGATAATGTGGAAATCCTGATCATCAAGAACTACTTTGAGAAACTGTACTTAGGGGCTGGGGAGTTAGCTCAGCAGCACAGCGCCTGCCTGGCAAGCGCAATGTCGTGAGTTCAGTTCCCGGTACTGGAGAAAAACCAAAACCAAAA
>NW_004955479.1:6662794-6664149 GCF_000276665.1 Chinchilla lanigera | reverse complement strand
TTACTTTAAAATCAGGAACAAGACAAAGATGTCCACTGTCACGAGTCCTATTCAACTTAGTTCAGGGAGCATTACCCAGAGAAATTGGACAAGACAGAGAAATAAAAGGAATAAAGATAGGAAAGGAAGAAGTGAAATTATCATTATTAACAGGTGACATGATACTGTACTTAAAGGACCCCCAAAATTGTACCAAAAGACCCCTAGAATTAATCAACAAATTCAGTAGTGTAGATGGATACAAAATCAACACTCAAAAATCAATAGCATTTCTATATGCAAATAAGAAACACACTGAGAGAGAAATTAAGAAAACCATACCTTTCACAATAGCATCCCCCAAAATTGAAATACATAAGAATCAATCTAACAAAAGAAGTAAAATATCTTTACAGTGAAAACTACAGTACTCTGAAACAGGAGATCAAAGATGATTTCAGAAAATGGAAAGATATTCCTTACTCATGGATAGGAAGAACCAACATTGTGAAAATGGCCATACTCCCAAAATTGCTGTACAGATTCAATGCAATCCCAATTAAAATACCATTAGCATACCTCAAAGATCTACAGAAAACATTTGTAAAGTTCATTTGGAACCAAAAAAGACACAAAATAGCAAAAGCAATCAGGAATAACAAAGGCAAGGTAGGTGGAATCACAATCCTTGACTGGAAATTATACTACAAAGCTTCTGTGATAAAATCAGCATGGTACTGGCAAAAAAAAGAAGTGAGGATCAATGGAACAGACTGGAAAAAGCAGTCACAACCACAAAAACACTCAGCCACCTTATCTTTGACAAAGGGACCAAACAAGTTCATTGGAAGAAGGACAGCGTCTTTTAAAAATGGTGCTGGAAAAACTGGCTAGCCACATGCCAAAGACTAAAATTAGACCCACATCTACCACCATGCATTAAACTAAAGTCAAAGTGGATTAAATATCTAAATGTTAAAATAAAAGCATTAAATCTACTGGAAGAGAAAGTAGGTATAATTCTTAAAGACATAGGGGTCAGAAGAGAGTTCAAAAAGAAAAACAAAACTCCATGGGAGACTCTTCAAAGAATCAAGACTTGGGTTCTCATCTTATTGAAAAGTTTTTGCATGCCTAAAGAAATCACCAACAGAGTGAAAAGAAAATCCACCAACTGGGAAAGAATACTAGCCAACTTTCCCTCAGACAAAGGTCTCCTATCTCAAATATATAATGCATTTTTAAAAATCAGGCACCTTCAAGTTGAAAAATGGGCATCTCAGATGAATACACACTGCTCAGATAAAGAAATACAAATTGCAAATAAATACATGAAATAATGGTCAATATCATTAGTCATTCAGAAAATGCAAATT
>NW_004955479.1:6650723-6662694 GCF_000276665.1 Chinchilla lanigera | reverse complement strand
CAAAATAAATAAATAAATAAATAAATAAATAAATAAATAAATAAATTATGCTGGAAAAACTGGTTTTCCACATGCCCAAGACTAAAACTAGACCCCTGTCTATCACAGTGAACTCACGTAAAACTAAAATAGATCAAAGATCTAACTACTAAAATAGAAACACTAAATCTGTAGGAAGAGAGAATAGGTAGAATTCTTGAAGACACAGATAAAGGAAAAGATTTCATGAACAAACCCTGATTGCACAGGAAACACTACCAAGAATTAAATTAATTATCCTGTTAAAAAGGTTTACACAGCAAACATTACAATAGGGTGAAAAGACAACCCAGAGAGTGAGAAAAAATTTCAGCCAGTTGTCCCTCAGACAAAGAACTATTATCACTATAACACATAAAGAATGAGAAAAAAATTGGACACCCAAATATAAAGATCCAAACCAAAAATTAGTGTCTGAGATTAATACATACTACACAGAAGAAAAAATACAAACAGCAAATACTATATGAAAAATAGTTCAGCATTACTGGCCGTTCAAGAGATGCAAATTAAGACAATACTGAGATTTTAAATCACCCCAGAAAGAATAGCTATTATCAAGAAATCAACCAGTAACAAGTGCTGGTGGGGGTTTGGAGAAAAAGAACCCTTATCTTCTATTGGTGGGAGTGGTGTCTGGTGCAACCATTGTGGAAAGCAGTATGTATATTCCTCAAAAAACTTAGACTAGAGGTCTCATTTACCCAGATATTCTGCTCTTTGTATCTTAAAACATTACACCACAGTGATATATGCACAACTTTAGAAACACAGTTTGTAGTAACTAAATTTTGGAAACAATCCAAATAACCATCAACCAAGGAATAAATAGAAATTAGTAGAAATAAATTAATAAATAGAAATTTTTAATACAATGGAATAGTACTCAGCCATAAAGAAGGATAAACATGAGATATTTCTAGATAAATTGGTGTATCTTGAGAACATACACTTAAGTAAAATAAACTGTACAGTCATGTGTAAATACTGCATAGTTTCTCTGGTGTGTGGCAACAAATGTGTAAATAAGGACCAAAGTGTAAGAAAGGTATTGTGAAATAGGAAGAAATTGTTCAAAAAAACGGAGACCCAGGAAGGGCTGAAGGGGAAAGGAAGAAGGGGAGAAGAAACAAAAGAGTCCATACTCATAAGTGAAACAAACCTGACACACATTTGTAAATATCTCGTGGTTTCTCCTGTGTAGGAGCCTGACAGGTTAAACAAGCACCAACATATATAGTAGATACTGGTAAATAAGAAATATCCAAATGGGAAGGGGAAAAGGGATGTTGGAGGGGGAAATGAAGGAACGGAAAAGAATAAAAGAAGGTAGAAGGAAGAAAATGGAAACAGAAACAATATTTTTTTTAATAAGGAGGGAAAGTGGAGATGAAGGGAGGAGAGTGGATTGCAAAAAAGAAGAATCAAAGTACATCATGTACAGGTACAAACTCCTCCTGATGAATGAGATCTTCATGTATATCTAAAATATACCTATAAAATTAACCAAAATTTAAAAGTTTTTCTCCTTCTCTCTCTTATGCATATTATTTCTTGCTACAGTTTAGATATGACATTAAAAGTAGCTATGAAATCTTTTTTATATACAATAAAAGAATTTTGCTATGCTCCAAGGAAAAGTACTAGAAATAAAGTAACACTAAAATTTATTCTTCCATTCAAAACAAAAATAAAAACTCATTCAAAAAGAAAAAAATAACATAAGATACATTGATTTTACTTTTTAAAAACTTTTCCATAAAGAAATTCCAGGCCCAAAACACGTGTGTCTACCTTTAATTAACTCAAAATGCATGATCAATTTTAATGTAAACATTAACACAATAAAAGCTCAGAAAGAAAGATAGGAAAAATTACTATAGCCTTGAGTAGACCAAGAATTCTTAGATTTGACATCAAAAGAATGCTCCATTAAATAAACTATAATTTACCACAACTGAAAACTTTTTTGCAAAATAAACTGTTAAAAGATTGTAAAGGGAAGTCAGACACTAGGAGAAAATGCTTGCAAATGAAACATAAAGGATTTATATTCAGAATACAGGGAATTTTTACAACTTAACTCTTAGAAAACAACCTATTTAAAATCAAATAATAAAAATAAATTTGTAAACCAGAGCTTTTTTGAGCTTTGCCATCAAAATAGCCATTGTTTTTATTCTGGTAGGAATGATACAGGTTTGTATAATCATCAAAACTCAGACAGGTGTATCTGAAATAGATGCATGCTATACTCCAATAAAACTGATTTATAGCAAATCCATGTAAATGCCAAACAATATTTTATAGCCAATTGCAGGAAAATGAAAAAATACTAATTTTTATTATTCAAAAATATTTTCCTATCAAATAGACAAATTTAAATTGCATTTAACCAAACAATGCAATATTCATTAGTAAAAATTTAAAATACTCAGGTATTGGTTTCTCATATTTTTACAAAATAATTTGATTTCTTGCCAGAATTATTCATCCCACTTTGGATTAAAAATATTAAACATTAAAAACAAATTTCTTAAATAGTAAGTGTTGCCAAAATAACAAATGTTTTGTTAATTTTCCTACAAAACTCTTCAATTTAATTCTCTTTATAATTTTCTTTCATCATTGGAGCTTTTCTCTTCTGCAAATGTTACCTAATCTAGCAATTTGGATCTTGAATGGTTTTGCTTTGCAAATATGGTGTTTTCACCTACTCTTTGATCTGAACAAGTTCTTCATTTCCTCTCAAAGTGTATAGTTATACTTTGTGTTTACTTGATTGCATTATAAACAATTTTAGAGGTAGATAGTGTGTTTGGCAGTATAAAACCTGATTTCATTTAGAAATTTATAGTGGTGGTCAGTTGATTAGTATATTTTTATGTTTGATAACTTTTGCAGACAGTGCTACAGCAACAGAGACATTAATTCAGGGAGAATAATGAGAATCTGGTGTCAATGTGTTTTGTTTTACTAAAATCAGGGCATGGATTCTACTACTAACAATTGTTTCATTATCTCAAATAAATAAAGCAAGCATGAGTCTTGTTGTTCTTTGATAGGTATTCGTAGTGTTTCCTCCATATGTGTATGTTTGTGTGTGTGTGTGTGTGTGTGCGCACATGCGCATGTGTGTATGTGTGCTTGTGTGTGTGTGTAGAGTGGAGTTTGAGAAATTAGGAAACCTTCATCATTTAAGAGTATTTCCCTAGAGTCAAGTTTTTTCATGTTTTCGTTATACAAAATTTAAAGTATTCTTTAGATTGGCTACTGAGTCGTTTTTACTAGTCTTCCCTCAAGACATAAAAAACGTTTAAATTGGGAAAATTTATTTTAAAAAATCTCAAGAACTCATACATACTTTAGTCCTAATGTAACAATCATATCTCTACATATTATGAATATTGACATTAATGAAACTAAAATATACATGATAGTGTCAATGTCTCATATACTGCATATTCTAAACATCAGTTCATATATGTAATTTTATCCCTTAAAAAATGAAAATAGAATTTGTAGCTTCATTTGAATTAGGATGAATATAAATAAACATGCAAGATTAATACAATAAGAAATATTCAGCTGGATTGTCTGCTCAATAGATACATTAATGCATGAAGCATGGCCAAGAGTTTGGTCATACGTTGTTACATTATTACATTAAATTATTATTACACATCTGTTACACATGATTATTACATAGAGGCCCTCATCCAAATACAGTTTAATTTAATACATCATTACATAGAGGCCGTCATCCAAACTTAAAATGATGAGGAAGGAATTCTGCTAGAATTATATACATCCTTATAGAATCAGGGTATATGAAGAGATTTTGTCAACTACAGTAATACCTCTGTTCATGAATGCTTCTGTTCACAAGCAATTTGATTCTCAAACAAAAGCATTCTACAAAATTTTGCTTCCATTCACAAATTCAACATCTGGTGACCAATACACCCATGGGTATCTTCCCCAAGCAAACACAAATTTGGCCATCTTCCTCAATATCATAAGACAAATCAGATTCATGAGTGGAGGTACCATTGTGTCTGACAACAAGAATATACAAATCTGGAGACTGAAAGAAGCGCATGAAGTCAGAAGCATGACTGATTCACTGCCTGATAAATGTTCTATTTTTCCATAAAAAAGGAAATACAGTTTAATTTAATGTACATTATAAGCATCTTACTCAAGAAAGCCATTGTATATTGTGCTTTAAATAAGGGCTTCCCAGTTTTCTAGCTAGAAGCAAAATTAAGAGCTTTCTAAGTCGTGGTTTTACTACCTTATGACAAATTTCATTAGTATGCTAAGAATTACTCTGTCAGCCATTTTAGGTAGACATTTAATTAGATTTGTCTTAAAAATCCTTAAATGACAGGAAGACAGCTGCATACTTACCTTGAAAATGACATTCTACGTTTTTCTGTAAGCAGAACTGCTGCAGCTGTCTGATAATTTTCACTCTTTTAAGGAAATGATTTGTAAGAACTACACAAGTGATCAGCTTTGAGCCTGTACTGACTTTAACAGGATTTTCAAAAGGCTGGGCCAAAGAACAAAGGGGAATTTATATCAGTGCTGAAAATTGGTCATGCTCTTGTGATTTCTGCTAGTCTGTTTGGACTTCTTCATTATGATATTACTATCCTTTTTCCAGAAAAGAAATCAAATGAGTTAAATTTTGAAATATAAATATTACCAACAAAGAAATAGCTTTAGCCTGCCAGTGTAGTTATTTAAAATTGGTGCACTATGTTTCTGACATTTCCTTTCTTTCCAGTAATCTTTTTTCTCATTCAAGTCTGTGCATTACTCTGGAGGCACTGGAATATTCATTTATTTATCCTTGGATACATTTGTAAAGTCTGTTACTTTAGAGGAAAGGCAATTTTGCTCTAAGAAATACAGTGCCACAAAGATAGATAGTAAGAGAGAAATGCGGACATATTTCAAAAACATCCAAGAGTAAATGAAAATTTTATTTCCTTGGTGGTTTTGGCAGTGAAAGTTCCATTGTTAAGCCTAAGAGCTCTATTCAAAACATGCAAATCATATGCATCGCAATTTTATGAACCACAGCCTCAGATAGAACCATGGGGGCACATAGGGAGCTGGTGGCATCAGCTCCCTTGGAGGCAGGATATATGTGGAAACAAAGATTAGAATAAACCTATGTTGGGCTGAAATGGAAAAGGCTTTGAATTTTCTGGACCACATAGCAGGGGTATTGGTCAAGGTTTACCAATGAGTTAGGTCAAACACTTTGTATTAGTGTTCCTGTGCTAATTTCCATGTTATTACAAAGAGGTTTTTTTTTTTTTAAAGTGAAATAAAAAAATAACCAAAATAAGAAACTGGGTCTAAGCTCTTATAGCCTAGAGATAGAAATATGGCCCCAAACAGCCTGTCAAACAACTTATGAGCAGTAGTTTGCATGACCATTGTCTCCTGCTTTTGGTAACACTGACTGCTGCTATTGGTCTCAGGACAAAATAATTGCTTTGTTGCATTATTCAGCATATTCCAAGGACTAGTAACTAAATATTGCTGGGGATCTTTTAAAACTTTATGTTTATTTGCAGTCATTTGTGCTTCTTTTAACCTCCTCTCTGAATTCAAAACAGTTTAAACAGCTGCTTAGACACCAGATGAGGGAAAACACCCCTGTGTGCACCATACTTGGATGGGAAGAGGTCTAGGTAACTTCAGAAAAGCAGCATGATGAAAGGAAGCCCAAGCCGGGTAGGCAACGTTCCTCAGTTCTGTGCTGCCATTCTCCTTTGGATCATCAGTGTTATGGGAATTATTGCACTTTTGGGAGGATTTCAATATGAAAGTTAAACTGCTAGGAGCAAGGATTAAATACATTTTTTCTCTTCCCTTTCTTCTCTAGAGTGGATCTTAGGGATTCCTTCCTTCAGTGGTCTCCGTATTATTGCTCTTAAAGACATTGGTTTTCACAACTAGTTCTACATTCAACCAGAGGAGGTGCTGGTAACAACATAAAAGGAAAGTAAGGTTTCCTTCCACCTTCTGTCCAGTCATATAACTTCACTGTGAACACTCCCAGTACTGATGGGCAGCTTGGGTACCTTCCAGGACATGGAATCTAAACTGCATTGCAAGCAATGGTCTAGTTCTTTACTTTAGTCTAATTCTTCTATCAAATATATCTCTCCATGTGCTCCCATATGGTTCATGGGGTTTAAGTTATGAGTCCAAATGCAACTAGAAAATTACTCTAAATAATTAAATGTCAATATTAATAAAATCCTCTAAGTTTATACACTGTATCATTCTAGTTGAAACTGAAGAATATATACTAGATAACTTGTTCCTTTAAATAAAATTCTAAAGAAATCAAATCTAAAATTAAATCTAAGGAAGTTAAAATCCAGAAAATCACAATTCTATTTTTAAAAACTATGCTCACTTTTAGATAAATTTGAATATTTACTGAAATTTATTGAGTTTGAATATTATTGAGATTCCTTTACCAACTGCAACTAAGGCTGTAATCAGAGAAATTGGCATAATCAACCCTAGATATGGAATTATTTCAACAAATTTCCTCTTAAATAAAGATTATGGACATGGCCTAGTCAAATCCTCATAGCTTCTACCCAGTATATCAGTACTAGTATTTTAGATTATTTCTCAGAATTTTTAAGTGTAAATTAATATATTTATTTATTTATTAATATATTTATTGACATTTTAAGGATTTATTTCAAGTTCACAAAAATTACCCAAGCATCAGAAAAATGGAGATCCAATATATGCTTTGTCATTAATAAAAGTTGGATATGAGGATACAGCTTTATTTGGAGTCCCATGTTTTTTTTTTTTTATATGTCTTGTACTTTGAAATTAAAAATACCCTGAACTGCTGAACTAAAAAGCCTTCCCATGGAGAAAATTAGAATTCAAGTGTGCAAAGTCTGGGCAACTTTGGAGAATGCAGAGCCATACAGAGCATGGACTTTTTCCTACCAATCTTATCACCTGTGTGGGAACTCTATACTAAAGATATACTCCTTTCATACCTTCCCCTTTTCAGTAAGTAAGGTGAAACATCCCTTCCCTCTAAGGAAATTTGGACATGACAATATTTTTTCCACCTTTTAATGGATATTGCATGAAAATGGTAACTAAAAAAATGACAGATTCAAGATTTTAATCCTGGACTTGGTTTAAAGACATAATTTTTTTCAGGACAAAGTGCTTTGTTGTGACTAAATTTGCCATTCAGTACAAACATGTAGTTTCTGAGATAAAAGCATAAAGTTTTCCTCCTTAGAATTTTTCTCTGCTGGGAAGGAGAAATTATCTATTCTGATTCAGTTGTCTCTAACTCTGTTAGCCCTGAATAACATCACATATAAAATAGGTCCAATCACATGACCTTGTATAACATAGGCAGTTCAACAATAAGCCAGAATATTAAATAACAATGACCAGAATCATCTGCAATTGTTTGACTTGGACTAATAACCTGCTTCTTTGATGGGATATACTCAATTAGGTGAGCTACACTGTTTTACGCAAACACCATGTTCATCACATAAGGACTGCTTGTTTCAGAAATAAACTCCTAGCACTTACTTGGTGGCATATTTAATTATGTAACTGATCTATATCAACAATCAGAAACAGAACTTTAGTCACATTACTCAGTAAAATTTGCCTTTTGATTAAGACAATGTAACTGAATTTCTGTCTTGTAAAATAATTCAAAACTGATATGATATTTGAATTGCAGAATATTCAGTGAGCTTTGGTCAAGTCACAGACTAAAAGAAGTTTATTATAGCAAATCTAGAAAGACATGTTTCTAAGATAAATTTAATTTAGATAAATGGATACAATAATCAACTATGTGTTTGAAATAAAATAATTTAAATCATACTGTTAAGTGAAAATGAATCATAAGTACAAAATCATAAATACAGAGTAGTTAATTCTCTGTAGATTTAAATAAATATATGTTAGAATATAAATACAAATTCTGTAAATACAAATATAACTTTTAATAATAGTCATATTTTGGCAGGAGTGGAGATTGAGTAAAGAAATATATTTTGCTAGTCATTTTCTTATGTTGGAATTTTTTACAATGTGTACATATTATTTAAAGAATACAAATAAAGATTAATTTTTAGTGGAAATCTAAATATCTTTTTCTGGATTACTGAAGATTGAAACCACATCCTTTGCCCTAAGTTACATCCCCAGACTTTTGAATTTTTAAAGGTTGAGACTACAGAATGAGCAATGAATGTTGATTACATGTGCTCATTGACAAGTTCTTTAATCCTTTCTCTTAAAAAAGCTACCAGCCTTTTTTGAAAATGGAACAGTCTTCCATAAAATTGCCCTAAAACTTATAAATTGAAGATGAAATAATCACTTGATATATGGTATGGTCAACTTCACAAAGAAAATTGAACTGAAAAGCAATAGAACTAGTGTGATTTTTAGAAAATGTCAGAATTTGCCTTTTATAATTGTCTTCTGCTGAATGAATTTCATACAATTTTGGATAAATCACATGATTCACCCAAACTTGACTATTCAAGTTTGACTTGAATGGTATACTGCTTGAGTAGCTTCTGTAGTCACATATGAATATGAGGTACATAACTTCATTGGAAAATCTCAAATTCTAGTAACTGCTACATCTGCAGATAATAAATAATGTAAGCAAAATTTCAAAATTTTTTATGTAACATGTGCATTTTTATTTCTACTCTTTTATTTATGAATATTTATCCCAATGAGATTTTGCTTTACTGTAACTAAAAATGAAAGGTAATTTTAATGTGACTACAAAATATAGTAGAGTAACATTTTAGATATTCAATTGTTGGAGTACAGGTAATGTTCTTTATTTATCTTAAGCCTTTGTTAAGATTCAAGTTTTTCTTTAAAAATTACTATTAGAGCTGCCTGGGGACACTGGACCAGGTGGTCTGTGATCAGCAAACACTGTGTTTCACATCTGAGCCCTGCCTACTACATCAGTTGTCTGGAAACCCCAGACACTACACACCATGATCTGCTGCCATCAAAGTTTGTGGCTGTTGGGGTGGGGATTTAGCTCAGTGGCACAGCGCCTGACTGGCACGCACAAGGTCATGAGTTCGATTCCCGGTACCAGAAAAAAAAAAATAAAAAAAAAAGAACAAAGTTTGTGGCTGAGCCCTGTGAGAGCCAGGTACACTCCGTCAACCTTTTGGGGACAAAAGACCAGGTGGACAATGATCCTGCCACCATTACAATACTTGACTCATCCCTCCATGCACTCTGAGCTTCCTGGGGACACTAGACCAGGTGGTCCACAGTACCCTGACACCACAGTTCATGACTGGGCCAAGGGAGAAGTGGGTACACTCTACCAACTGCCTGGTGATGCCAGACTGAGTAGCACATCTCTGTGGCCACTGAGGGGTGAGAATGGCCCCCAGGAAAACTAGGGATGCTAGGGACCTTCAGTGAGCTTCCGTGGAAGAGTGAGACTAGGTGCTCATCAAAAATGACAGGAAGGACCAAAATGCAATCTCAGAGCTCCATCCCACCCAGAACAAGTCCAAGAAACATCAACATAGGAGAACTTAGTAATCACAAACACAAAATCTCTGAAATGTTTGCAACAGAAGTAAAGAAACAACTCCATCAGGCCATAGAAGAACTCAGATCAGAAATAAACTCTTAGGTAGAAAATGAAATGACAACAAGAGTGAAAAAATTGCTCAGCACATCTAAAAAGTACCTATATAAAAAATAGTCAAGTATAAGAAAATGATGAAAACATTAAATGACCAATATATGACAGAAAGAGAAAGAAGGAGAATGCATGAAACAGATTCAAAGATATAGCCAGGAAATCAAAACTTCCATCAAAAGCTGGCAAAAGCATTTGAATGAAGCCTAACATAGAATTTGAGATCTCAAAGACAACATTGCAGCTAACAAAAGTGAAAGGAAGGATCTCTTGCCAGGCAGGCGCTTGTGCCTCTGAGCTATATCCCCAGCCAGAAGGATCTCTTAAAATTAACAAGGAACCGGGAAATATCAATTGAACAGCTGCAAGGCAATGAAAAGAGAAATAATGTAAGACTAATAGGTATCAGCACCTTACACCTTAATGTAAGGTATCAGCACCTTACACCTTATACTTAATAGGTATCAACACCTTACACCTTAATGTAAGACTAATGAGACAGCAGGAGGGAATACAAATGACATGAAAAGAACATTTGCAGAAATAATAGCAGAAAATTTCCCAAGCACTGAAAATTAATCTGACATACAAGTAAGTGAAACATATAGAACTCCAACTAGCCATAACCAGAATAAAACCACACCCAGACGTATAATAATCGAGATCCCAGAAATCAAGCAAAAGAACAGATTAATAAAAGCCATTAGAGAAAAGAAACATCACCTATAAAGGAAAGCCCATCAGAATCACAGCAGATTTCTCAACACATACCATACAGCCCAAAAGAGCTTGGAGCGAAGTGTTCCAGGCCTTTAGACAAAACAGCTTCCAACCAAGATTGATGTATCCTGCGAAACTATCCTTCAAATTTACTGGAGAAATAAAATAGTTCAGTAACAAAGAATAACTGAGGAACTTCATGAGTGCCAAACCAACCCTTCAAAGAATACTTAAAGATATTCTAGACACATATAAAAATGACCACAATTTCAGGAACAATAATAGAAAGGAACCACCAAGCAGAGCAAGCAGTTAAATAGAGAGAAAAATTAGGAAACCAACAGCAAGTAAATAACATGCCAATAAGCCAACACATATCATTTACAAGCATTAATGTAAATGACCTCAGTTCACCAATCAAAAGAAGCAAGATGGCAGAGTGGATCAAGAAACAAAATCCAACAATATGCTATATACAGGAAATATACTTAACTTTTAGAATGAAAGCCAAAGGATGAAAACAATTCTCCCTGCATCCAAATCCCAGAAGAAAGCATGGGTAGCTATTCTGTTTGCAGACACTGTGAACTTCAAACAAAGAACAATTGAAAGAGATAAAGAAGGTCACTACATA
Organism: Chinchilla lanigera; assembly: GCF_000276665.1. Taxonomy (NCBI): domain Eukaryota; kingdom Metazoa; phylum Chordata; class Mammalia; order Rodentia; family Chinchillidae; genus Chinchilla; species Chinchilla lanigera. Next base: position 6,651,562 of record NW_004955479.1, on the reverse strand, counting down.
TTTCTTCGGGGAAAGTTTCAAGAGGAAGAGATAATAATCATACATAAGTATGCATCAAGTATGAGCCCACCCAACTATATAAGACAAATCTTAATAGACATGAAAAACCAAATAACTAATAATACTATTTTTATGGAGAAACTAAACACCCCATTGACACAAAGAGATTGGTCACCTCGACAAAAAATCAGCAAAGATAGAACAGATCTGAACCAAATCTGTGAACAAATGGACTTAATAGATGTTTACAGAATGTTCCACCCCACAGCATCAGAATAAACATCCTTCGCAGTTGCACATGGGATGTTCTCAAAAATAGGCTATATTCTAGTCCATAGAACATGCTTAACTAAATGCAAAAGAACTGAAATTATCCCGTGGGTATTATCTGACCATAGTGCAATGAAACTGAAAATTAATAACAAAAGAAACAAAAAAAGTTCCATGAACACATTGTAGTTAAATAACAACCTCCTAAACAACCAATGGGTCACAGATGAAATTAAAGAAGAAATTAAACAATGGCTACAAAAATCCCAAAAATATAAATATAACTTACTGGAATCTAATTCAGAGAAGATTTAATGCCAATACTCCTCAAAGTCTTCAATGAAATTGAAAAGGAAGCAATTCTCCCTATCTCACTTCTGGAGGCAAGTATTATACTGCCTCCAGTATAATCACAGAAGGATCACAGAAACATCCAAACAAGAAACAGAACTATAGACTAATGCCCCTAAAGAACATAGATTCAAACATACTCAATAAAATACTAGCCAACAGAATACAGCAAATCATCAAGAAGATTATACACCAAAACCAAATAGGATTCCTCCCAG
>NW_004955479.1:6639480-6648533 GCF_000276665.1 Chinchilla lanigera | reverse complement strand
ACACACACATACACATGATGGCTGGAATAATTGTACTATTAATTTCTATTGCTTTCTGGAAAGGAACAGTTGATATTTAATTGTTTGATCATTCTTGTATATCTGTATTTGTTTATAGTAGTATGTAACAGAGCAACTATTGTTAATTTCTTTTTACCTTGTCAGAAATTCTGAATTATTTTTATGTTGTTTCGTTTATGTCTGTGTGTTTGTTAATATGTTTTGGTTCTTTTATCCCTAAAAATAAAATTTAAAAAGAATTACAGTTAGTCTCTAATTTAATACAGGTGTTATTACAATGATTTATTTTTACTATCTACCTATAGACAGAAACAAAACAAAACACTATTTGAGCTGGGCATGGTGCTGCACACCTGCAGTAGCAGCACTCTGGGAGGCTGATTCAGGAGGATCACAAATCTGGGCCTATCCTGAGTAACTTCATTTATCAACACCCTCTCTCAAAACAAAAAGGTTTATAAAATGGTTTGCAATATAGCTCAATGCGAAGGCTCTAAGTCCAACTCCCAAAAGTGAAAAAAATAAAAATGAACACTGAAACACTGTATCAGTTTGTATTATCAGATTCACTTTAATATATTTAGTCATGTAAATATTTAAAAAGTACAGAATTTAGATTACTGCATGGGCAATATGTCTAGTATATCTCTTAACTTGATCAGAATTTTATCACATTGAGTGACTCATATATAATAAATATTACCACATTTATGTTCATACTCCATTGACAAAGGGGAAAACATTCTATAAAAATAGATTTTAAGGCACCATCGTTTACTTATGATCTGTAAATTAGCCCTTGTTAATTAGAACTTTCTCATGTAATCTACTGTGTTGAAGCACATCTGTATATCACAATAATTCACTATTATTTTTAAAGGACATATCAAAAATGTGAATAATTTTATATGAATACTTTAATACATTCGAAGATTAGTTTCCTTAAATTTGACATATTTGATTCTAAGAATCATGGTTTTAAAGCAGCTTTGCAACACTGATGGAAATGAGCAAGTGAGCAGTTCTCTAAAACTGGCCTCTGTTTTTCATAGAAAATATTCTGACAAAAGTAATTTCAGGCAAAGCTATTAGTGTTTGGAGCTTCTCAAGTAAGCAACTCCCATAGGACTATGGGATAGTGAACTACTGGGACAAATGAGTAGATCCATCTTGCTGGTCACTTGCATAATTACAGCAAAAGCTTAAATTAGTTTTAAAACTAAGTACTTTAGACAGTGCATAAGTATGCTTAAAATTTACTTATAATTATTTTTAAATTCTCAATTTTCATATGTCTCATTGACAGAACTAGTGAATTGAATTCATTCACCAATCAGATTAACAGTACTGTATTCTGTGTATTTAACCTCTCTTTTAAAAATGTCCTTTAATGATCTTTAGACCAAAGGATTGACTGTTTATTCCTGCCAGAATAAAAGCAGTTTAATTACAGAACTGAGCAAGATGATAATGTGCTTTGTAAATAATAAAATGTATTCAAAGCACCACTTGATTTTGGCAAGTCAGTTATCACTTAAATAGAAACCTCACTGTCAGAACCATTTTTAAAAGCATTCCAAAATTCATAGCTCCTAATATTGAGAATGAAGATTTAAAATGTCAGAGACTGAATGTCATAATATTTGTGTCTGGGTGTATATATATACATATATATGTATCTGGATATATTTGTGCATATCTATTTATACAACCTTGCATCTCGGTAAATTCATACATTGTGTGTTAATGGAAAGACATGTATATTATATATATATATTACAAATACATGAAATACATATGTATGTATATTATATATGTTATATATTTGTATGTTACTGTATAGGGTAAAATACAACAAAGGCCAATTTATGTGTGAGGATCATTAAGATTGAGGTATTGTAAAAAACCACTATCAATTTTTAGTTAAATTTTGTTTAACATATTACTTAACATACTACCGAACTTCTAGGAAGATTTAGAAAAAACCTGCCTTTGTGGACTATGTACTATTTTTAAAGTTCTAAAATTTAAAAAGAGGGAAATCACATCCTGTCTTTGTAATAGCTTATTCTGTTCTAGTATTCTAAAATTCTGGATTACAAGTAAAATGTTCTAATGATAGCTTTTATTCTTTAGAGAATCTTCACGAGAATTTTGTTATTAATTCATAATTTCCTAAGCATGGACTGATGAATGCTTTTGCGGGGAATTTTCACATGCCTGTCAATGAACATGGATTTCTTTCTGCTTGAAGTATTTGCACCAGTTCAATCATCTGTGCTCGTTGCTGTTGCCTACCCTCTTTCGTTACTCTCAGTCACTGAACCAAGAGAACAGAAACATCTGCCTAAAGCAGTGCTCTCAGGTTTTCCTCCACAGACAAAATTCCTGAAATGGAATCTACACAGAGTATAAAGAAGAGAAAATATAAATGTAAAGTAATGTTGATTTTACTTCTTGATTTCTATTAAGCCTGTTCTCATTTCTTTTAGAATATGGGGGTATTTCCTTTGTTAGCTAACATAGCAAAGGCATAAAATATTTTAACACTGCAAATTAATTTTTTAAATTCAGTGGGTAGAAGCCAAATGTTATTTGCTGTTCCTCTTTCAGTGCACACTTTCAAACTCATTGGTGACAAGTCCCACGGTGGGAATCACGTTCTTTAAAAGAGGACATTTAATATTTTGCCAAATTTTACAGTGAATTTGCATAATTCTCAACTTTCCCTCATATTTTGTGCTGATAAAAATATAAATTCACATTGTCTTTTAAAGTCTATTAGATTTGTTCAGAGATAAGTAGTTGCTTAAGGCCATAAAATGAATTAAACACACAATGATTACAGAGAAAACTGTAGGACATTAATTTTAAGTGTAACTTTTGACTAAAATATTAATAACAACAAATTATTAATGGCTAGAAGTAAGCTATATGATTTACTATTTCTACATGCTATTTTGAAGATAACATGTACGCTGAGCAATTAGTTAAGAACCACCAAAGATATTGCCTGAAATTTTCTGACATGGCTCTCCTATCTGTGTTTAAATGTAAAGTCTATGGTTTTAAGCATTCATAAGTGAGATGTAAATTATGGTTTCTAAATTTAAAAATTACCAATAATGAAATGGCAAAAAACAGAAAATAAAGCAATGTAATCTTCATTTTACAAATAGGAATATTTTGACAAATTAGAATTAAACTGGTGACAGATATCATATTATGTCCAAAATTTACACCATATGCAGAAGCATGAACTGTTCTAGGCTGTCTAGTTAGATGTGCAGTAAGTATTTTGAGGTTTAAAGTAACTGCAAAGATTTTTTCAGGGGCTGGGGATTTAGCTCAGCTGCAAAGCGCCTGCCTGGCAAGCGCAAGGTCGTGAGGTCGGTTCCCGGTACCAGAGAAAAACAAAAAAAAAAAAAAAAAGATTTTTTCAGACAGGAGAGATATCTTAACAGATAAATAAGCCATAGGATCTTACACAGAAAAATAGTTTAAATCCGTGATTAATGCTTTCTTAAACTTGTAAAAAAATTTTAAATGGCAGGGAGCAAAGCCCTGTCACTTGGAAAATTATAATTACTAAAGATCATTATCAAATTATAGGCTATGAAAATGGTTAATAAGATAACATAAATTAATGAAGTCAATATATGTAAAATGGTGTTCATGTGAAACCCACCTTATGATACATCCTTAGCTCTAGTGAACTAGAAATACTGCAGACTGCAGAGATTGTTCCTCATCTGGACATACTTTTGCTTATTTCAATTTGATTTTTTCCAGTCACCTATGTTATTTTAACTGTTGAAGGAAATATTATTAGCCAGGTCAAAAAGTATGCGTGACATTCATTCACGTTTTGGGGAAGGCTAAAAATCACACATACCTATGGATGCATATATAACGCATTTTGTAAAATATTTAATATGTACATATATATGGTGATATGTATGTATCTGATAATTTGATAATATGTATTTATATCCATAAGATTGCACTTCATTAGCTTATTTCAAATCTTGCACAATGTATATATTCATTTTTCTTTTTAGTGTATGTTTGCAAAAATATTTTCAATGCATTCATCCTGGGGAATTGGTACCTATACATATTGCATCTTGATCATTTTCCTTCTCTACTCCCTCATGTCTCCTCTCTCCCTTACTGTAATTTCCATAGAATCTACATCCCTATTTTCTACCATCTCTCTTTTATTTTGATATTTTATTGTTTATATCTTGGGTTTTTTTATATAGGAGAAACCATGTGATATTTAACTTTCTGTTTCTGATTTATTTTCCTTAGCATAATGGTTCTAAAATACATCTTTTTCCTACAAATGACACAAATTTGTCTCTATGGCTGAACATGGGTATATACACATACTCTTTCTCCATCCATCTGTTGAGAATATAGGTTACTTTCACAAGTTATCTATTGTTAATTGTGCCACTACAAACTCAGTTATATGCCTGGATCACTGTAGTATAATTAACTTTTTGCGGGAAGGTACCCAGAAGAGGTATATCTCTGTCTATTTTGAATTTTTTGGAGAATCTCCATAATTGTTGTCATAGTGGTTCCACTAGTGTGCATTCCAGCCGACAGGTAGTATGTTTCCCTTTTCCCCATAACCTTGCTTCATGTTTGCTGTTTTTAGAGTCTTTCATGATAGTCATTATTACTGGAGTATGATAGAAACTGCTGGTCTTGATGAGTGTCTTCCTAGGATCTTGTGAGAATTGCTGTCTCTAGTTCTCCATGCTATGTCTCCTCCACAATATATATATTTAAATACATCACAATGCTCTCTGTATCGATTCCCGGTACCAAAACAAAACAAAACAAAACAAAAAACACCATAATGCTCTCTGTAAATACCTTAGGCTTTATATCAACTTTAATAATAATGAAGTAAGGGCTGGGGATTTAGCTCAGTGGCACAGGGCCTGTCTGGCAAGAGCAAGGTCGTGAGTTCCATCCCCTGTACCAGAAAACAAAACAAAACAAAACAACAAAAAATAATGAAGTAAATTTGAAGAACTCATTACATTTATTTTATGCCTAAAATTAAAATAGGAACAATTTCTAAGCTTCTAAAAGTCTAAATTACCAATTTGACAATTAAGAAACCCTTTAAAAATCACAGTGGCATGAATGAATGAACTACAGCAATGTTAAGGATATGTAAAATGGCACTACTTTTGAATTTTAAAACAGTATACTAATAGAAACTTTTATTTTGAAAAATAATTACTCTATAATGTTAGTAATTTATTTTTTTATTTTTAGGCAATTGCAAATTCAAACAACAATTACACATGATTAAATACTCACCACAGAGATAATTGTTTAAAGAAAAGGAAATGTGCAGTAGTAGAAATTCTTGAACACCTCTATTAGAAATACAAGTGTATTGAACCAATTTATAAAACTCTTTGAGCTTATCTAACTAAAAGGAATGTTTTTGCAACTATCAATCACCAAAATATATGACTGACAAAAATGCACACCTATGCCCAATACATCGTGTACTCTATTTTCATAGAATGATATTTAAACATCCCCTAAATGAAATCAACTAAGTCCCTATGAGTTACAGAATAAATAAATTGTGCTGTAATCACATAATGGAGTCAAATAATGAAAGTCAAGCGACAGATAAAAACAAAATTTTATAGATCTCAGAATTATATACTTAGGGAAAATAATCCAAAAAAGAGCAAGACTGTAACATTTCATTTAAATTAAGTCTGAAGGCAAGTATAAAATTAGAATAGCTATTACTGCTGGTGGGAAAAATGAATTATATGAACGTGGTTTCTTGCTCATTAATTTGCCTGTTAGAGGACATATCAGTAGTCAAAGCTTACATATAATAATGTTTAAAGTAATCAGAAGTAAAAACAAAGTACTGGCTTCATTTTCCTAATCAATTAGTCATGATTTTAAAAATAAATAAAACCAAAATGTCAGTAATGACATTATTTGATAAAACTGAATATTTTTGAAATGTATTTTTGAGGTGTCCAGCCTCAAAGTCTGTCACTGTGGTGGTTCTTTTTTTTTTTTTTTTTTTTTTATGGTTTGGTTTTTTCTCTGGTACCGGGAACCAAACTCGCGACCTTGTGCTTGCCAGGCAGGTGCTTTGCCGCTGAGCTAAATTCCCAGCCCCACTGTGGTGGTTCTTAAAGACTCATCATTTATGATAGTCCCCAAGTGGTCCTAGTTGAAGACCTCATGTGTGCTCACATCCTAGTGATCTATGGGCTTCCAAAACAGAAGTAATACACTTTGTCTTTCTAACTATGAATAGATCTACTTTCTTCTTCTCAATGCCTGTAAATTATGTTCAGTTAAAATGAGAAGGGGTCTAGGAAAAGTTGAAAGAGTAAATTTAGAGATAAGGGAAAATTCTAATTCTATTAAACATGTATAAGGGTTTAAAGAGTCAGCTCAATGTTAAAAGTTATTTCAGTTTCAATGATTTGAATCACCTATTGAGTATATGCTAGCTAACCAGGTCATGATTCTTAACACATTTGCATGAACTTTTTCTGTATAATCCTTTCTTTGCACTCTTTTTTCATTTTCTTTTTCTTCTTTCTCTCTCAACAACACAATTATTTCTTCTCCCTAATTTTTAAATTAATATTTACAGTAACATTATAACTACATTATTATTACTATGATAATATTTGTGAATTAAATTTAGCAAATGATAGATGTATGCTTATTTGTTTATATTGATTTGCTGTCTGACTGTCTACATTTCCATTCGTGTTGTATAATTTGTAATAGAGGGACCAAGTACTGACAAGGTGTGAAGTAACTTCCACTTCAAGAAGGTATGAATTCTGGGTGATCTCATTTTTATGTGATGTACAAACCACTTGAATTCATGGAGTAGAATGGTGGCTAAAGAGGCTTGGCAGGAACAGAAAGGAGGAACAGGGGAAGAGGTTTGTCAACAAACAACGAATGTTCGAGTTAGCAAGAATAAGGTTTGAACTATATTGACCACAGCATGGTGAATACATTTAACACTAATATGCATTTCTAAATTGCTAAGAAAATAAATTTCAGTGTTCTCACCACAAAAAAAATGACGTATGTGCGATGATAGTGTTTTCCTGGTTTTTCTTGTTTTATCCAGAACATTGAAAAAGATATTAGATAATTTCTGAAACTTTCTGTTTTATGTGATTTTTTAATATAAGATTGTAGGATAATAGACACAATAAGAACATTTCATATTATTTAAAAGAGAAAACTGATATTATTTAATTGAAAATTTTATAGTGACAAAAGTTTTTCTAAAAATTTGTGAATGAGAATGAATTACACTGGTCATTACAATGCATGCCTTGCAATCTCAGTACTTTTTTTTTTTAAATATAATTAAGTTAACTGGTACATTTTAGATATATAAAATGATCATATTTATCATAGGGAATTTGTACCTGTACATAATATATTTTAATTTTTCTATTTTTCCCAATTCACTCTCCTCCCTTCCACCCATCTTGCCTCCCTATTTACAAAGCTTCATTTCCATTTTATGTTTTTTTAATTCTTTTTTCACTTTTCCCTTCCTTTCCCCCTCCCCCTATCCTAGTTCTTTTTACTTCCCATTTCACAATATCTACTCTCCACTTTGTCCCTTGTTTACATTTTCAGTTGCTCACACGAGGGTGACAATGAAAAATTTACACATATGAGTCCAATTTATTTTACTTAAGAGTATGGTCTCAAGGTGGATCCATTTACCTATAAAAGTCTTGAGTTTACCCTTCTTTACGGCTGAGTACCAACTCTTCAGTTCATCAATTCTTTCTATTGTTTTCTTAGTCTAAATTCCACCAATTTCTTCTCTGATCTTTATAATTTCCTTTCTCATCAAACTTCGGGTTTCATTTCTTCTTTCTTTTCTAGGAGTTTAAGGTTCAAAATTCAGTTGTTTATTTGAGCTTGTACTGTGTTCCTGATATGAGAATTTACGCTGTAAATTTCTCTCATATGATGGCTTTCATCATGTCCCATAAGTTCTGATATGTTATATTGCATTTTCATTTAATTGTTCATAAAATGAAATTGTAGATTAAAAATTTCATCTAATTGTTTAATACATTCTTTAATTTCTTCTATGCCCCATTGGTTATTCTGTAGGATGTTATTTAATTTCCATGTGTTTTTAGATAGTTTTTGTTGGGGTTTTTGCCTTTGATTTCTAATTTCATTGCATTATGTTCTGATGAATATGCATGGGATAATTTCAATTTTTTTGCATCTACTTAAGCACATTTTATGGGCTAATATGTGGAGAATGTCCGATGTGCAGCTGAGAAGAATGTGTATTCTGAAATTGGGTAGAACACTCTCTAGACAGCTGCTAAGTCCTTTATTCACAGTTTTGTTTTAATTCTGATATTTCTTTGTTGATTTTTTGTCTGATTGATCTATCAAATTGTAAGAATGGGTCATACACTCTTACAATTGTAATTTCCCCCATTGCAATTGTGTTATTGCTTATTTGGTTTTACAGGTGAAAGCACTTCAAAGCCTCGGCATCTAAACCAAAAACTGTCTCCTAGTGATGCAAATGGGATCGCCAAGCTGCCTGCCTTTCTTCAGTGGGGAAAATCCCTCTGTTACTGTGAAACTCTGACCCATGGTGACCAATGGTCAATCAGGACTGATCATCTGATGAATATGCCAGGGACTCTCTTGTGTCCTGTACCATTCAGTCCTTGTCTGCAAAATGGTAAGTATCCACTGTGTGAGAAGTTCTGGGACTGTTGGAATCTTCACCAGAAGATGCCTGATTTTCAATATATCTTACCTCAGCATATCAATTGACTTTCTCAATTTAACACAGTTGAGCTTACACATTTCTGTAAAAATAAATAATAGTTTAGTGACCAGCTCAAAGAAAAATATATGTGTGTACCAGTGGTTGGTGCATATATGTTCAAGACTGTTTTACCTTCTTATTCTTGGAGTCTTCCCTTAACAAATACATA
>NW_004955479.1:6619807-6639351 GCF_000276665.1 Chinchilla lanigera | reverse complement strand
TTTTTGAGTTAAATGTGCTTCTTGAATGTGCTATAATGTTGGATCTTGCTTCTTGATATATTCTGCCAGTCTGTTTTCTTTGCTTGGAGAATTGAGACCATTTACACTGATGGTTATAGCTGATATGTATTGGCATATCTTTCTCATGTTTTCTTATTGTTGGGTCCCTCTCTTTCCCCTCTGTTTAATTAATTACCCTATCTGGGGGCTTTGTTCTGTTAGTGCTCTTGTGGCTATGGTCTTCATTTCCTTTTCTAAAATGTGTCTCTAATATATGCTTGGAAAAGCTGGTTGGGTGGATATTAATTTCCTCAGGTGTCCTTTGCCATGGAAGTACCACATTTATGAATCAATTTTGAAAGATAGTTTTGCAGGGTACATCAATCTGGGTTGGATGTTGTTTTCTTTTAGGGTTTGAAATACCTCACTCTAAGCACTCTTTGACTGAGAGTTTATGTTGAGAAGTCTGCTGTGATTGTGATGGGCTTTTCTTTATAGGTTGTTTCTTTTCTCTAGCTGCTTTTAATATTTTGTTCTTGTGTGATTTTTTTTTTGTTTTTTTGTTTTTTAATATTTTGTTCTTGTGTGATTTTCTGGAATCTTTATTATTATATGCCTTGGTGTAGATTTATTTTGGTCACGGCTGTTTGGAGTTCTATATGTTTCTTTTTTATGTCAAATTCTTTATACATGATTGGGAAGTTTTCTGCCATTATTTCTGTGAAGAGATATTTTTACAGCATTTGCTCTGTGTCTAGCTTCTCATGACCCCAAACTTAAGGTTTTCTTCTTTCCTTCATCTTGCAACTGTTGGATTGATTTTCCTTGGTCTCTTACTATTTTTAATGTATCTTTATTTTCATTATCACTACCACAATTCTGTCTTCAAGATCTGATATTCTATCCTCACCTTCTTTCAATTTGCTGCATATACTTTCAATGGAGGTTTTAATCTCTTGGATTTCCATTTGTATCTGTTTCATAAATTTCATTTTTTTTTTTACTGGGAATTTATTACTTACATCATTTTCTTAGGCTCTTCCACTTTTTATCTGTGTCTACTCTAATATCTTTCATTTTGAGCATCATTTGATTTGTATCTGAGAGATTATTTTTCTATAGCCTTTCTCACTTGTTTTATCACTTCTGTTGCTATCATTTCAGAAAGTTCTAGTGTTTAACTTGCAGTTTCCTCTATCTCATTGTGCTCCAGGCTTGTTCTGGGTGGGTTGGGGTATGGGGTTACCTTTTGCTTCTGCATCTTATTATTTTCTATTTTTTAAATTTTTATTTTGTTTTCTATATGGATGCTGGTTAATTTCTTATATTAGATAGTTTTATCACTAATATCGAGGTTTGTTTAGGAGATGTCTGTTCTTCAGGGATGTCTTGTAGCTATAGGTATTTCTTTATGTCTGTCGCAAGAATCTACCTTTCCCATTTGTCAAGAATGAAAAATTTCTATTTGGCTCAGCACCTAGTCCTTTGGTACTGGACTATGGTGATGATTATGATCCCATAGAATCAAAATGTTATGATACAAAGGAGAAAAACTAACTATAACAAATTGACCAAAAAAGTAGTACAGATAACAAAATAATAGCTTTAAGTACTGACAAGCTGTGGAAGCTATTAACATGATACCTTTACCCTGAGGAGAAAATTATACAATTAAATAACAAAATCCAAAATATTCTAGGCACTTGGATACAGTGATTTCCCCCTTAGCGGAAGACTTTTACCTTGTTGTGGAAGGGGGGCTTAAGTGGGTTAGGGGACAAGATTATGTGATGAATGAGGTCAAATATAGTAGAAAAAAGCCTGGAGGGAAAAGGATGATCACCTGAGTTTTAGGAAACTAGAGGACACAAGAAAGAATGAAACAGAAATTGAAAGATTATTGCAGTGAATCAGACAGGGAAGAGACAATGTTTACTCACATGAAAGTGTAATAAATTCAAGAGGTAGTTGAGGAGAGAGAGAAAGAAGATCAGTAGAAAACAGAAAAATAAACCTAAGAAACCATAGACTAAAAAAAGAAAAAAGAAAAAACTTTCCCCATCGAAAAACAAATAAATAAATAACCATGAAATATAAGACAAACCCCAACCTGACAGAAAAAGGATAAACAATCAGACAATCTGAGAAGAATAAAAGTAGCAAAATTCCTCCGGTGTTCACAGTTCTGTGATAGTTTCCCACTCAGATCCCAAAACTGTGCTGTGTACTCTATCCTAGTTTGCCCTGGGACTTGTGCTGGGTATGGAACTGATCTTGGCCTCTGGATGTGGGGGTTGGGACTGGTCTTCCCTTGACAGAATTCTCCAAAGCCCTTTGATATAGATGTTGGACCCTCCCTCTTCTAGTCCACTTGTCTGTGTGCTGAAACTCAACGCTGGTCCAACTAACTTACCAACTGCTGGCTCCTTCCGGCTGCTTCAAACTTTTCCATGCCACTGGTGTTGCCTAGGCCTTAGGCCTTTATGTTCATCTGATCCAGGGCCTTGTCTCATTGGTCACACCTGTGTGCCCCTCCTGCAGCTTGGCCTGATCTTGTTAGTTAATTGTTGTAAACTAAATATTTTTTTAATATTATGTTTTCCCATTCAAGTTTTTTGAGTAGCTATACTGAATCCTATTTCCTCTGACTTTTTGTCTTATTCTTTTTATTTTATTTTAAACACAAAAACTAACAAAACAGCAATGAAGACAAAATCGAGAGAACACAAAAACAATGCATGACCTCAAAACAAAATAATAAGAGTTAACAGTGGTTGCTGCATTACATACTGTTATCTTCAAAGAAATTGTTTAGTCCACCAGATGTAAGAATGTAAGACTAATGAAACAATCAAAAACAGTAACAAGTAATAAAAAAAAAATTGGAAATGATGCAGAGCTTCACCATGAAAGATGGTAGGAGTTTAACAATGGTTCTTATACTGCATATTGTTGTTTTCAGATCAGTCATTCTGATTACCAGATTCAACCGTCCAAAATTGGTCAGGAAAAAAGAAAATTTTAAGTATTAACTGTTGCTTTCAATAAGCCACAGACATCAGCAATAAACCTATCCTAGGTATCCTTGTCTTATTCTTTTTAAAAGGTCAATACAGTCTTTAGAATTATGGTTAATCCTATAAAGATAAAAGAGACTATGTGCAAATATATGTATTCATTGTTCTAATTCTGACTGGAACATGGAAAGCCCAAGGATACAAATAAAGAAAAGTCATGGCAAATGATAAGAAAATGTCTAACATTAGATGCAAACAAAATTTCATTTGCAATAATTGTACATCTCTGGCTCAGAAAGATGTGAAATATCATAACTGTGGTCTCATTTAGAGAAGATATTAAGCTTTTAAAACACATAGAGCAATTGACCCTGGAGGACATTTGGCTTTATCTTTGTGGCTAATTATATTTTTAAAGTATTCAAACTATTATTTAATTCTGTTCTTTGTGCAGTGACTCATAAGAACTAATTGAGGGCCAGAGATACAGCTCAGTGGCACAAGCACCTACCTGGCAAGTGCAAAGTGCTGAGTTTGAGTTTGATTTCTGGTACTGAAAAAAAAAAATGAACTAATTGAAGCCAGGTACGCTGGAATTGACATTTATTTTGATTTTCTTACTCTTATTATTGCTATTGCTACTATTTCCCTGTGATAGGAGATTGGCACTTCATATGCTTTAGAGGAGAGGATTGAAGTAGCCAGGAGAGCAGGGGCATCTAAAGAGGGTAAGCATCATTTTAGACCAATGTTGGTGAATTAAAAAAGAATATCCAAGCAAATTATTAAGTTTAAGTTAGGAATTTTTAGAATTACAATTACATTAATTATAACTTTTATCTTTAAAACAAATATTCAATGAAATGTCTGTTTCAAATATTTGACACTTAGTAATAAATTTCTCAAACATGAATATTGATTATATGGCCATTTTATTTACTATAAATAAAAATGTAATCTAGGTTTGCACAACTGGGTAGAATTTCATAAAGTAATGCCTATAACATCAAAATTACTGTAACAGATTTTGTACCAGGTAATAATGTAAGTATTTTTCAGGCATTATCTTACTTAATTTTTACCACTTTTAAGACTTTCAGTATGCAAAAGGCAAATATGTACTTAAAGACGTGTAATAACTTACTTCTTCACATACAGTTAATTAGTTCAGCATCTGAATTTAAAATGAGTTATTTATTCATTCTCCAAAAATTTTAAGGAAGTTCCATTATTTCCATATTTTTCAGATGGAAATATTTATGTTTGAGAGTGAGACAATTAACAAAATTAGCACCAAAGTTAAGTTGTAGAACCAAAGCTTACACTGAAAATGACATATCAACATACACAGAAGATCAAAGCAAACATTATGAACCATGGGACATAGAAGAAACTCTCTATGCACAACATCAACATAATCATATTACACATATGTGTGAATTTATGCCCTGGTTTATATCTTTTAATAACTATAGGCTGAAAATTCTGAAACTTAATTTGAAGTCTAACTTATTTTATTTTAACAACTATGTCAATGAAATAAAAATAGTGAGGGGCTGGGGATTTAGCTCAGCAGCACAGTGCCTGCCTGGCAAGCACAAGGTCGTAAGTTTGATTCCTGGTACCAGAAAAAAAAACAAAATAAAATAAAAATAGTGAGAGAATATAATCTTCTACAGTCTTGTGAAATAACAAGAGTAAACTACATAACAAATCATATAAATGTAAGAGTTTAGTTGAAGGTTGTATTGAACATAAATTACACCTATGCTTTCAATGAGCTTATCTGTTATTTGTAACATCAAGTATTTCTCTTCAATGACACACGACCTTCAAAAATGCATATGGCTTCTCCTTTTAAAAATTAGAAGTTCCCTGTGGTTCCGTATACTCTGACTAACATAGTGGCAGCATAGCACTGTGATTCCCATGAGGAATGACAGTCTATCAGAGGAGGTGTATGAAGCGAGCCAGTGCTACCAGTGTATTAGCAGTACCTGTAAACTTGTGGTTACAGAGAAATCAGATAAGCAGTCTAATGGATCATTAAAATAGATGGCAACATTCCGACTGCTCTTCAGATCAAATAAATCTTTCTTTTTTTTTAAAGTAGACAGCAAATACTTGTAGAAATAAATTGTGAGGGAACTACATAAAGAGAGTGATTGAAGCTTGTGTAACAATAGAAGTAATGGGAAAATTTCTATAACAAGGAGACCCAAAAGTGTAATGACTTAAGTAAATGGAAAGTCTGGACCTCTCTTTCATAGCAGTGCAGTTCTAGCAAACACCTCTTGTACTTCAACCCACAAGGGTTATGCTGGAACTTCAATAACTTAAGTTCCAGAGAAAAGAGAATTCCAAAACAGCCTGTATTTTATAAGACAGTTGAGGCAAAATTTCTCAGACTAGATCTGGCTATATTCTAGTTGTGAGGTCTTAGTTACATCACCAAAGCTCTCAGCAAAATATTCTGAGAAATGTAGGCTTCCCTTGGTGTACAATATCCATTTGTGTACCATATAAATTGCTATATAGTGGTCTTATAAAAAATGAGGTAAATGACAAAAACATTCTGTCCTCATGAAGTGTACATAATATAATAGTTAAGTATACTATGTAACATATTGAAATGTGGAAATTAGCTTTCCTGCTTCTACTCTTCTATGAGATCAGTGTAGGTAGATTCCACATGAGTGAGTTCACATGGTGTTTGTTTTTTCTCTGCTATCATGTTTTGCTTAACATAGTATCCTGTAGGTTCATCCATATTCCACAAATGACAGGATTTTCTCAGGTATATGGACCTTTTCTCAGTTTCTTACATCACATGTGTGCATCACATTTTCTTCATCTGTTCATCCTTTGATGGTCACATAGGTTGATTCCACCTCTTGGCAACTGTGAATAGTGATTTAATAAACATGCGAGTACAGATGTCTCTTCAACATACTAACTTCATTTCCTTTAGATATATGCCCCATGGTGGGATTCCTGAATGATATGATGGCTCTATTTCTAATGTTTTAGGAACCTCAACACTGTTTTCCTTTTTTTTTTTTTTTTTTTTTGGTACCAGAAATGAAGCTCAGGACCTTGTGCTTGCCAGGTAGGCACTTATGCCACTGAGCTATATCCCCAGCCCCCAATAATGTTTTCCCTAATGAGTTTATTAATTTACATCCCGCCAACAGTGTGGAGGATTCGCTCTTCTCCACACTTTTCCAATGCTTGTTATTTTTCTTCTTTTTTTATAATAAGTGTACTAACTTCAGTGAGGTGACTATTTCATTATGGCTTTATTTTTCATTTACTTAAATAATTAGTGATGTTAAATATCTTCAGATATTGATCATGTTTTCTTTTCATAAATATCTCCTTAGGGGGCTGGGGATTTAGCTCAGCTGCAAAAGCGCCTGCTTGGCCAGTCATTTGATTTATCCCTTGATATTGAGCTGTCTGACCTGTTTATATATTTTGCATATTAATCTTTTTTTTTAAATGGTGTGGATTGTAAATGTGTCCCTACATTCTGTAAATTTCCCTTCACTGTGTTGTTTCTTTTGCTGTACGAAAGCTTTTTAGTTCAATACAATCTTGAAACATAGTGCTTGACTAGATTTTGCATCTAAATTAAAAACTATTGGGCAAAGAGTACAATGTAAATGACCCATCTTAAATCTGAGTTAGCTGAGGCCCAGGTAAAAAGGAACAGCAACCAGGTACAGAGAGATAAGTGTCAAAAGAATGTGAACCCAATCATCCAATAGAAATCAGGCCAGATGGCATCTTTAGTTTTCAGAAAACCATCAAAAAGGTAGTTGTTAAATATTCCTGGGAATTTCAGGAATGAAAGAGACAACTAACCTAATGCATAATATTTATAATGATACTAAATCGCTCACTACTTTCCCACTCCATTATTTATTTTAGATTTTTCTCACTTTCGACTTGCATCTCTACTGCTTTGCAGGATCACCCAGGCATTATCCACTGAAGGGTCTTATCCTTGGTCACTATCTTGTTATCACATCACAGCTGCTTACTCTGAGGTCCCTTTTTCATAAAAACTGACCGAGAACATGCTACAAGAAGCCACACACTGTCATTAGGAGATAACCTTACATATTCCACTGTCTGTATTAGTCTTATGATATTCTCATGATTAAGCCAAATATCAGTATAATAAACTAGAGTAATTGGATAGACAATGCCTGAAATAAATGTTAATTATTGAAAAATTTTTCTGTGCAAACCAATATCTCTAAATTTGCAGATCCCGGAGTTGTGCACACGGGTAACACAAGTATATCCAAGTGAGCCACTAGAAGTGAAAGTAAGATAACTCCTATCTACTCTCCTATGTACTGTATCAATGTTTTACTCCTACATCTACAGATTCATCTAAATCTCTAAAAAAAGGCAACACAATGGCACAATGTTTGCTACTTTTGAGTGTAAAATTGATTGTGGAGGATAGCATCCTATTATTGCAGATTTTTTAAAATTCTAATCAAGGTTTTTGGTGTAATTTAGATATGCACAATGATCACATTCATCACAGGGAATTTGTGCCTGCATATGGTTTGTCTTAGTTCCTCTTTTTTGCCATTCATCTCCCCTCTCTTCAATCCCTCTTCTCCTCCTTATTTACAAAGTTTTGTTTCTATTTTTATCTTTTTTGTCCTATTTTATCACCAAGCTGAGGCCATTTCCTCATTCTATCTGGATTTTCAGCTCCTGACTGGTGTAGCCGGGAAAGAGCTCCATGATTGTGTGCCACGATTGCAGCTTCTTTGTGGCTGAATGCATTCCTAGGTTGAATGTAACACTATGAGTGATTCCATGTTAGCGAACCAGAAACTTAGCAACTTACATAGTCATGTTGACTGAAGCCCTCTAGGCCAAAACAACAAGTTCATGTGCAGAACACTACATGTACTTTCCAGCTAAGATGAACTAAGGGCCAAAGAATCTGTCACATTCAGGAGGCTCATTTGTGCCTTCAGTGGATAATGCCATAACATGGGCCAATTTGCTGGCCTCTTGGGCATTTAGCAACTGCATTAAGCAAACCAAGCTGAGCTAGTGAAGAGCTTATGCATTACTTCTATCACTGCAACTATGACCGATCTTCTCACATACACACTGTGTTAATCCTGGGATTACTGATAACTGGTACTGTTAACTGACCAGTTGATTTAGAGAGTTACTTTCTGGTTATTTGATCATTTACTATCTGTCATGGATGATATCAGTAAATAATAATGTTCAGTAATAAGGATTTCTTACATTGTTCCCATTTCTATAGGTCTCCCAACATGTATTCCAAGGGATCCACCTTCTTTAATTTTTGACTTTCTTCTTCTAATGCCCTGGTCAACCAGCAAATGTGTTAGCTACTAAACCTAGGCCACATCATTTCTCATGCAAAAGGAATTCTAATAGATATTGCTTTAAACTTGGCAAATTGAAAAGCATTCCCTCGATGTTGTCTATTGGTACCCTCTTTGAATAATACTGTAGTGCAGGGAGAGACCATTTTTGACTTGCACTCATATGTCAACGATGTGAAAATCATCCTCAAGACTTCTCCCATCTGGTAACAAGTCAAATTTCCAGTGCAATCTTTGCTGTATGCAGAGAAATTCGTGTCCATGCTATAAGGGATGGCTAAATTCTAGACCACCTACTCATACAGTTACTTGAGCTCTCTGTATCCTCTTGTGCTCCATCTTAAATTTACCACTTATACCCTTAATGAGTTGCTACTGAACCCTCCTGAACATAGGACTTTACACACCAAAGAAAACACAATGTGTAAGAGGAAATTACGGCCATGTGTCCCTGGAGGTCATATAGTGAAGTACCCATTATTCCATAGATACAATAGCTCAGGTAATGGCTGTTTATTGGACATTGTTTATTGCTCTCTAACAGATGGGGAACTTGTCCTGTCAAGGTACTAGTACTGCTGTACTGCTATTCTTTTGTTAGGACTTGGCATAACTGTCATGCAGCCTCTATACTAACATAGAGGTATTATTTACCTCTATGGATCTACCAGACTGTATGACCAAAGAGACAGATCTGATCTCACACTAGCACACACACTTCACAAAGCCTTTTACTGCTAAGATTGAAAGTTGATATATAGTTATATACAAGTACATGACACATAGTCCCACAATTTAGTACTTTAAAACAATATTTACTATCGCATCCCTTCAGTGGCTTATAAATACATGCCTGTAGCTTGACTGACTCTATGGCTGTGAATTTCTCACAAGACTATAGTCTTTTTAGTTTTACCTTGAAAGAATCCACTTCCTAGGTTATTCACATTATTGTTGGCAGGATGCAGTTCCTCAACATCTTTTTGGATAAAACCTCACAACCTGTTAGCCATCTTCAATTTCCTTTTCCCTAGGTCAGTTCATGGGAGATCTCAGTAGTTTTCTCTTTTGTTTTTTTGTTGTCATTGCTTTTGTCTTTTTTTGAGACAGGGTTTCACAATGCAGTTCAGGCTGGCCTTGAGCTCACTTTGTAGCCCAGGCTGGTCTCAAACTCGCATCGACCTTCCTGCCTCAAACTCCAGAGTGCTGGGATTATAGCCGTGTGCCACCAAGCCCAGCTAGTAGTTTTCAACTGATACCCATGTTGCAGAATTCCAAATATGTGATATTCTGCCTGAGAACTACACAGCTGCATCCAGTGTTGCCCTTCCTCCTCAGTGTGATGAAATTCAGGATCTAGTAATATATCTGTTACTTTGAAGGAACATGCTACCTCCTCCAGATTGCTCTCCTTCCCAATATTTAACAGACTAGGGGAATCTCATTTTTTCCATATGTCTAGCTCCTACCTTCCAGAGCACACATATTAGAAGCAAAGTATCCCAACAAATTTGTTACTTCTTACCTATCTAATCAAATTAACATGATGTCA
This sequence comes from Chinchilla lanigera, assembly GCF_000276665.1. NCBI lineage: Eukaryota > Metazoa > Chordata > Mammalia > Rodentia > Chinchillidae > Chinchilla > Chinchilla lanigera. The sequence goes on along the minus strand of NW_004955479.1, from coordinate 6,629,386 downwards.
TAGGAAGTTTTCTAAGACAGATTTTTGATCAGTTCAAAAAATATAGTTTCCTTCAGACTATGGTATTAAAAACATAATTGTTAAGTCTGATTCAATAATTTCAATGTCTATTGCCGTGTCCTTGCAAATGAGTGAAAGCTTTTCTGAAGTTGTTTCTGATGCAAATGAAAAAGCTCTTTTTGCACCTCAGTGATGATATGTAACATATCTCAGCCTAAGTTAACTGCTTTAGAAATAATATCACACATCACATTCCAGCTGCACTTGAAATTATTATTGGGTTCAGTTTTAAGTGGTCCATTACCATCTTTCAGAATCTTTCTGAGTTTTGTAATAGCAGACTCATGAAGTAAGTGGGGATCCATGGCTACTGACCCCCTCGTCTTCTTTAAGTTTCTATAAATGAAAATGAATTCATGTTTTTCCCCTAAGGGTTGTTTTTTTCTTTTGTTTTGTTTTGATTTTGGTTTTTGGTTTTTTTTTTCCAGTACTGGGAGTCCAACTCACGACCTTGCGCTTGCCAGGTAGGCGCTGTGCCACTGAGCTAAATCCCCAGCCCCGTTTTTCCCCTAAGAAGTAATATTGTTTTGCTTGTTCTGTTAAATACACAGAATGCCCATTTCTTTATTTTAAAGAGAAAAGCATCTAACAAACCAACAACAATGAAGACAAAAACAAAAGTGACACAGAAACAACAAAAAGAACACATGACCTCAAAACAAAATGATAGGAATTAAGAATGGTTGCTACATTACATACTGTTATCTTCAACGAAGTTGCTCAGTCCACCAGATGTAAGAATGTAGGATTAACTAAAAAATAAAAGACAATAACAAGTAATAAAAAGAATTGAAAACAAAGCATCACCATACAAGATGGTAGGAGTTCAACAATGGCTCTTACATTGCATATTGTTGTCTTCAAATTAGTAATTTTGATTACCAGATACAAGCGTGCAGAATTGGTCAAGAACAAAGAAAATTTTAAACATTAAAACACTGTTTCTTTCAATAAACCACAGATATCAGCAATGCACCTATCCCAGCTATCCTTGCATATATGCATAAATTTTTTCATTTTAAAGAGTAAAGAAAAGACAAAATAACAAAAACAAATACATAAAGAAAGCAGCATAAAAGCAATAAAAATGATACAGAATTTCAAAGCAAGGTGATAGAATATTAACAATGCCCATTTTATTAAGTTTCCTTGCACCATTTTAATAGTCCTAACTATAGGCCAAAAAGAATAATGGGATTTTTTTCCAACTATCAAATTTGTCCAATTAAATTATACTTTTAAGCACCAGGGAAATGCTCCAGTATGTGGACCCACTGAAAAGGCCATGAGACAAATTTGAGTGAGACATACATATTACCTGCACCCCAAACAAAAGAACCCTTAACAGGAGGTGATGACATTGCTTTAGATTAGGTAGCAATGTCAATTCAATCTCTTGTAAGACTCAAGAATCTTTTTAAATGTTTGTCCAATGCCTTATTCATAGTGCAAAGTTATTTAATTAAATGCTGAATAAACTTTTGGTGGAAGGACTGATACAATCATTGCCATATTATAAACTCAATATGGTATTGCAAAGTCCTTTCCCTGTCTTCTTTAGTCACTGTGTTCTAACCTGGAAACTTACTCAGTCCCAACTCATAATGATGTGTCTGGGTAGACTGTGCTTAGCCTCCTCCTAACCCTAATTGTTTCTTCATTATTATTTATTGTATAGGCTAAGAAATACCCATATTTCATTCTATCTTCATTCCAGCCTTTTATTAAGCAGCTTCGTATCTCACTGAAGTTTAGGATTTCTTACATTGCTTCACCATGTTGTTTGACACCTATATTCCTGCTACCACTTAAATACAATTTTCTGGCTGTTATTATGGGATTTATCCTCTCTTTTGTTATAAAGAAACTAGACAATCATGCTCTACAATAGAAACTGCTATCACTATCTATGGTGCACAATGGATGGTTTGGATATAATTTCAATGTATCCATTAAGGGTTTACATTTTGGCTGTTGGGTCCTCAGTATAATGACATTGACAGGTGGCATATATCAAAGAACAGTATATGCCCTGATAAAACTGTCATAGTGAAAGTCATGAACCAATGTAATTAATATGCATTATTCATAATCATAATCTCAAAAACAAATATGTATTAACTTTTAAAAAGTATTACAAAATTTTAGGAAAGAGATAATGCTTAGTGGGCAGTTAGATCACTGAGGGCATTTCCCTTGGAGAGAATGGTGTACTGCAGTTCTCTTGGAACATTGCCAATGCCTTGCGATAGGATGGTTCTAAAACAATAGCCTGAATCTTTCCCTCTCTTCGACATCCTTTCTCATCATGTGAGTTCTCCCTCTTCCACATGCTACCACTGCAATGCTATCTGCCATGAGCAACTTACTAATATCTGCACCATTCTGTTTGGACTGTCAGCATCCAAAATTGGGAGCTAAATAAACCTCTTTTCTTTATAAGTCACTTAGCCTTGGGTTTCTTTTTATACTAACAAATGATGCATTACAACATCTTCTTTCTGTGAAAACCACCTGTGAATAAATCAGCAATTTTATTCAAGATTTCAAAACTCTAAAATCAGCCCAAAATTTCACATACAAATGAAAAAGTTATGATATACATATTTTCAGTGGGATACAGCCCTTTTATAAAAAGAACTGAGCCGCTTATACACAAAAGAATATATAAATTCCAGAATCTTGAATGGAATAGGACACTAACAAAAGCCTAAAATTTGTACAGCTTAGTTCATACAGCATGGCAAAGGCAAAGACATAAAAAAAGACTATTTTTGATGGATTTTCAAGATTTAAGAGGGCAGCAGAAAAATTTGCTTACATGGACTCTCAAGAGGTGTTTGGAATGAGAACATCCCTCCATATCTTGACTGTAAAAGAGGTGATAAGAATTTGCACATTTGTAAAAACAGATATTGTAAATCTCAGTGCATGTTACTACGTGTATGTCATAAATTCACTATTTATAATTTAGACATGGGGTTTTTTAAATGAATGAATAATAAAAATTTCAGGATATACAGATCCCTTAGAAAGAGATAAACTCCCTCACTGTGCATCAGCTCAGCCTCAGTGCTGATAAGTGAACCCATTTCACTAAGTATAATTTTGAACTGTTAACAATTTCACCTTATAGAATGTCAACACTTAAATATATTCTATTCAGCATCTTTTAAAGGAGAGGAACATCAGTGAATACAGTCCTCATTCTGCTGCAAAATGATCCTCTTTGAATTACTTCTGCTATTTTCTAGATGGCACTATGTCCTAATACCTAAAAGATCACCAATATTTTTGTATATGTGCTGCCGAAGCGAGCACGACACCAATATTTTTGAAATGAAAATATTAGAAGGAGAATTATCTTTATAGCACAGCTTTTATACACTTATGTTCATGCTTTCTTCTAAAAAATCTTTTAATACCTAGCTAGTGCTCTAATTTTAATTAACCAATTATCACCACTTGTTTTGAAGGTAATTTTATATTCTGCTAAAGGGCTAAATGTCTTTATAGACACTTCTTCTTTAATATTTAAATTTCTATTATTTTAACCCTGCCCTGACTCCAAACTGGATGATGAGGACTGTATATTCCTGTCACATCACTATCATGAATCACAGCACTGGAATCCTACATCTATCTACCACCTTTGATCAATTCATATGATACGATGATATGAAAATCAGGATATGTTAAACATAAAAGACCAAAAAATATACTAAGAAAAATATTTTATAGGATTTACAGTGTTGTTTCTGTACAAATGCTACTTAAGAAAGAAATCAGGGGCTCAGTTAACACTTGATTTCAGTTGCCTAAAGAAATTTAATTAAAGCACACACACAAGCCCATACACACACACATGCACACATACACATACATTTTAAATTTAGTATTCTCTAAACATTGCCAGGAGATAATGGTTCCGAAAAAAAGAACTAGTTATATTTGATAAAAGCATTTCGCATAGACACTCTGCGAATGACCATTAAATACAAAGACCATGTTCACAGACAATAGAGAATTTGTGGCATTTGGTTTTCTTCTCTGATATACTGCGGATTTAAGAACATGTCGTAAATATTTTTTCACTGAATTCACGGAGAAAGTTACTGAGACAGTGACTTCACCCTTAGTCTTCAAACCTGTTTTACCAATGACACAACCTGAAAAGATGCATCGCCTCACTTGCTGATTTGAGAAAAAAGGGAAAGAGAATCAAGTCAGATGATCAAAATTGGGAAAGAACAAAATTTGAAAATTGGGGCATTTGTCTATATTGGTGAATAAGTGAGTATGGACTGAAATTATTACCAATAATATTTATTCTAAAAAAATTTATGTTTTAAAAATCTATCAACATTAATTGTTTTAATGCTAAGGAAGTCGACTAAAGCAAGTAAAATTACTTGGTCTCCGGGTGTGATAAACCGATCTCAGAGTAATATGTCCAGTTGTGGTGAGAGTCGCTATTGGAATCTGTATCTCATTGTTTGAGCCAAGATCACTCTTCATAACCCAAATAGCCTACTAAATAATAAAAACACACTTTATTTTCAACATTCTAAGACCATTGTCTACTTGTCTTTCAGTTTCTTCTCTTTCTCCCATTTGATAAACAATGCAAATACTCTTCACAACAACAACCACCTGAAGGTATGAAATTTTGGGTTCATGATTTCCTTTAGCATGTATTTTGTACCACTTATGTTTGATAACAAAAGCCAGAATGTACATTTATATGTTATGTCATCTCTTGGGGCTGGAGGCTTAGCTCAGCGGCACAGCACCTGCCTGGCAAGTGCAAGGTCGTCAGTTCGATTCCCCGTACTGGAAAAAAAAAAAAAATGAAAGATGTTATGTCATCTCTTTCTCTTCATTTTCAAAATCTTCACGACTACAACCCTGGTTGTCATTTTGAAACGTTAACCATATTCTGCAATTTTGAGCAAGATCAGTATAGACAGGTATGATTATTCTTTACATTTTCCTAAGTCTTATTGATAAAGTCATTCTTTTTCATTTCTTTTCTTTTCATGACAGAGCTTACTGGAATAAAAGAATAATTAAATTCTTGAACTCTCCACTATACCACGAACAATAAATCCCTGCTTTGATTTCAGTGATTATAACACATCTTAGCAAGTATCTTGGTAGCTAATACCCTACTCATTTTGTTATATGAAGTCTTTTGTTAATGATTGTGTGACTTTGATTTCTGTATATCATGTTGCACATTTATGAGAGATAATTAGAAAGAATTTTTGCTAATTGAGTCAATGAAAATGTAAAAAGTTTCCTTTGCATCATTCTTCTGAATAAATATTCCGATTGATTATCGTGTAACTTATCTTCAGAGAGGACTAAAACTGACAAATTGCTTTATTTTGCTCATACAAATCTTGGCATTGCCAGCTGTAGCTTGTAGTTTTGCCTTCGTGATATCATCTACCATCACAATTTTGATCAAGTTATATAAAAAAATAGAAAATAAAAGTTTTTCTCAGGACATGCCATGATCTACTTAGCATTACTTCTAAGATTCAAAAAATAATTTATGTGTAATTTTTAAAAATCCAAATGAATTTAATTTTATTTTATTTTCTAGTAGTACATGTTTGCCTTACAAAGTGATTATATTTATTGTGGGGAGTAGGTATATATATGTAACACCCCTCAGCTTCTTTCTGAGTTCTTTCCCTCCCATCTTCCCCTTTGAAATGTATCTCCCTACTCCCTATTATCTTTTATTTTACTCTATAATTTTAGTTTGTCAGATGAAAAAATATGTGATTTTAGCTTGTCTATGTGGTTTATTTCAATTAATATTTTAGTCAAATGTTGCATACATTTACCTATGACTAACTCAAGTTTACCCTTCTTTAAGGCAGAGTAGTACTCCATTGTGCAAAAATATATTATTTTTGCCAGACATGGTGGCACATGCCTGTAATCTTAGCATTCAGGAGACTGAGGCAGGAGGATTGTTGTGAATTTGAGACCAACTGGGGCTAAAAACTGAACTCAAGACCAGCCTGAACTGCATACCAAGACCTTGTCTCAAAAAAGACAAAAATGAAAAAATCATTTTCTTTTTCCACTAATCTGTTGATGGACATATAGGCTGTTTCCAAAATTCAAATGGATCTCTGTAAAAATGAATATTCCTGTATCCTTGTAATGTAATGTCTTTAACTCCTTTGGAAAGATACCTAGAAAGAAGATAGCTGCATCTAAGTGATTATTTAGTTTTAGTTTTTTGAGGAATCTCTATGTTGGTTTCCATAGGGGTTATACCAGTTCACACTCCCATCAGCCATGTAGAAGTGCTCCTTTTTCAACACTGCCTCATAAACATTTGTTACTATTTGCTTCCTTGATGATAACCATTGTATATAGGATGGAATCTCAGTACTGTTTCAATTTGCATTTTGTTCATGGCCAGTGAATTTGGACATTCTTTTATTTCTTTACTGACCATTTGTATTTCTTTTTCTGAGAAATCCCTACTCATTTCAGTTGCTGATATTTAATTGGGTCTTTTATTAAGGAGGTCTAATTTATATGTGTTCTTTATATATTCTACATGATAGTCCTCTACTAAAGAATAGCTAGCCAAAACTTTTTCCCATTGTGTAGACTGTCTCTTCACTTCTTTGGTTGTTTACTTTGATGTGCAGAAACTTTTTAACTTACTATTACTCCATGTGGTGATTGTTATTTCTTATTCCATTGTGGTTCTTCTCTGAAAGTCCTTCTGTGTATGTTTTGAAAAGCTTTACTTATTTTATCTTTCAACTGACTGTTTCTCTTTTAAGTTTAAATCTTTGGCCTTTTTGATTTTAGTTTACTACATCCTGTGATATTTGGGTCAAAAATCAATCTTTTGCTGGTGGATAAGCAATTTTCCCAGCCCAGTTTATTAAAGCAGCTATCCTTCTTGCAATATATGCTTTTTACTACTCTGTCAAAAGTTAAATAGATGAATGTGCCTGGGACTGTTTCTGCTTCCTTTCTTCTGTTTCTTTTATCCTCACATCTGCTTTTGTTCCAGTGCCATGCTACTCTTATCACTGTAACTTTGTAAAATAACTTCAAATTTGGAATTGTGATGCATCCTGGTTTCCTCCTGCACACAGGTCTGATTTTGGTTTTCTTGGTATATTTTGGTTCCATATTAATTTTAAGATTGTTCTCTCCAGATCTATGAGAAATACTGTTGGTGTGTTGATTGGCACTGCTTTAAATCTCAGAATCACTTTTGGGAGTATGGCCATGAACTGTATTCATTATACCTATGCAGAAACAAGATAGTTTCCTATTTTCTGATGTCCTCCTCAATGACCTCTTTAATAGCGTAGTGTAGTTTTTGTTGTGCAGGTCATTAATTTTCAATTAACTTAGGTTAATCCCTAAGTATATACATTTTCTTGATACTATTCTAAATAGTATTGTAATGGTAAGTTCTTTTTCAGTGAGTCCATTATTGCTGTACAAGCCACTATTGATTTTTGCGTGTTGATTTTGTGTCCTGCTACATTACTTAATTTGGTTATTAATTCTTTTGGTGGAATTTCTTGATTGGTCTATGTAGACAATCATACCACCTACAAAAAATGACACTTTGGATTTTTGTTTCCTATATTAATCTCTTTTATTTCTTTGTTTTTGACTGATTCTTCTGGGTGTATCAAGAACTTTGCTAAACAGAAGTGTTGATAGTGTACGTCTTTGTCTTCTTCCTGATTTTAGAGGGAAAGCTTTAGCTTTCCTTTATTTAATATGACACTGGCAGTAGATTTGTCATAAATGGTATTTATCAAATGAAATAAGTTCAATTATTTTCATTAGGATATTTATGGTGAACAGATGTTGGATTTTGTCAAAGGCTTTTTCTGCATCTATCAAGATGATCATATGGTTTTTGCCCCTGCTGTTTATATGGTGGGTTATATTTATTAATTTAGGTATGTTGAACCATCCCTGCATCACTGGGAAGTAGCCTACTTGCTCATGACCTTCAATGATACTATTTATTCTGTCTGCTGAACATTTTGGTATTAATACTCATTAAAGAGTTTGGTCTATAGTTCCCTTTTTTTGGTTGGATTTTTGTCTTGTTTTGGATTCAGAGTAATACTACCCTTCAAGAATGAATTCAGGAGTACAGCTTAGTTTTTTATTTCATTAAAAAGTTGGAGGAACAGATGTTTTAGATGTTCCCTGAAGTAACTGTAGAATTCAACAGTGAATTCATTTTTCTTAGTCCGCAGGGTTTATTCCTGCTTCTATCACATTACCTTTTACTGGATTATTCAGGTTTTTACAACTTGGTCAGCTTTAGCAATCCATATATACCTATCAAAATATCCTTTTTTAATTATGTAGTTTACTGGTACAAGAATTTGAAAAGCAATTGCTAATAATCTGTATTTTGATCATGTCCATTGTGATTTCAGCTCTTTATTTCTAGTTGCACTGATCTTGGTCTTTTAAATTGAGTGTACTGATTAGAAAGAAAATAGAGCTCATCAATTGGGATGGATGTGTTCGGGAGGAACATGAAGCTGAATACACTGAACTCCTAAATTGTAATGGGGTCATTTTCCTGGAGGAAGAAAGAGATTTCTCCACTGTCAGTGGCACAGGAATCCTTACTCCTGCCCCTTGGCCTTTGCACCTCTTCCTGAAGAAACTAATACCACGGTGCCTATAGAAGCAGTGAGGACCTTACCTGATGCAATTACCAGAGAGTGGCAGTGCTGATGCCGCTAATAACCGACCTCACCGCCCCCTTTTCCCTCTAGTGCATGAAGAGGCTTGAATCTCCAAAGGCTCCCAGAGGTGAGATGTACAGATGGCCTGGGGGAAGTGCATGGCGACACTTCCAGAGAACATTTTGAGTTTCCTAATTCATACAAGCAGAAGTCTGGGGTACAGATATGTGAATGAATTTTAAGAAAAGAAGAAATATAAATGTGTGCGATGCTGAATTTCTTAATTTTTCATTCTTTTGGTATACTTTAGATCTACATAATAATAACATTCATCACAGGGAATTTGTACCTCTCCATGACATATCTAGCTGCTTTTTCTTTTCCCATTCCCCTCCCTTCCCTTCAACCCCTCTTCTCCTGATTATTTACAAAAGTTTTGTTTCCATTTTTCCTGCTATTTTTTCTTCTTTACCTTCCTTTCTTCCCCCCTCCCTTCCCTGTTTCCTTTTTAAGTTGAACATTTTATACCCATTTCCAAGTATTTATTATACATTTCGGTACTTATTTACACTTTCAATTTCTTACACCAGAGAACCAATGTGGTATTTAAAAATGTGTGTCTGGGGGCTGGGGTTTAGCTCAGCGGCAAAGCACCTGCCTGGCAAGCGCAAGGTCGTGAGTTCGGTTCCCGGTACCGGAGAAAAACAAAAAAACAAACAACAACAACAAAAAAAATAAAAATGTGTGTCTGATTTATTTCACTTAAGAGTATATATCAAGGTGTATCCATTTAGTTTTG
>NW_004955479.1:6593592-6619707 GCF_000276665.1 Chinchilla lanigera | reverse complement strand
CTCAAAACAAAATGATAGGAATTAAGAATGGTTGCTACATTACATACTGTTATCTTCAACGAAGTTGCTCAGTCCACCAGATGTAAGAATGTAGGATTAACTAAAAAATAAAAGACAATAACAAGTAATAAAAAGAATTGAAAACAAAGCATCACCATACAAGATGGTAGGAGTTCAACAATGGCTCTTACATTGCATATTGTTGTCTTCAAATTAGTAATTTTGATTACCAGATACAAGCGTGCAGAATTGGTCAAGAACAAAGAAAATTTTAAACATTAAAACACTGTTTCTTTCAATAAACCACAGATATCAGCAATGCACCTATCCCAGCTATCCTTGCATATATGCATAAATTTTTTCATTTTAAAGAGTAAAGAAAAGACAAAATAACAAAAACAAATACATAAAGAAAGCAGCATAAAAGCAATAAAAATGATACAGAATTTCAAAGCAAGGTGATAGAATATTAACAATGCCCATTTTATTAAGTTTCCTTGCACCATTTTAATAGTCCTAACTATAGGCCAAAAAGAATAATGGGATTTTTTTCCAACTATCAAATTTGTCCAATTAAATTATACTTTTAAGCACCAGGGAAATGCTCCAGTATGTGGACCCACTGAAAAGGCCATGAGACAAATTTGAGTGAGACATACATATTACCTGCACCCCAAACAAAAGAACCCTTAACAGGAGGTGATGACATTGCTTTAGATTAGGTAGCAATGTCAATTCAATCTCTTGTAAGACTCAAGAATCTTTTTAAATGTTTGTCCAATGCCTTATTCATAGTGCAAAGTAATATGTCCAGAGTACAGTTCCCTTGTGCAAAAGAAAGTGACATCTTCTTTATTCACTTATCAGTGGATGTGCATTTGGGCTGTTTCCAAGATTTAGCACTACAAGCTGTGCTGCTATAAACATGAGTGTGTGTGCATTGCTGTAGTATGTATGTTTTCAATTCTTTTGAAAAGAAGGGGTCTAGCTGGGTCGAACGGGACCTCTAATCCTAGATTTTGAGGAGTTTCCCCATAGGTTTCCACAGTGGTTATACCAGTCTACACCCACTCCAACAGTGGCGAAGGGTTCTTTTCCTCCACAATCCCACCAGCATTTATAGTTGGTTGTTTTCTTGAAAATAGCCATTCTTTCTGGAGTGAGTTAGAATCCATTTTGTTTTAATTTATGTTTCTCAAATGAACAGTGATGATGAACATTTTTTCCTATATTTGTCATTTCTACTTCTTCATGTGTAAAGTGTCTATCCATGTTATTTTCCCCTTTTCAAGTTGAGTCTTTAAATTTGGGGGCCTGACTTTCTTGAGTCTTTTATATATTCTAGATATTAGTCCTTTGTGGAGCAGCTGGAAAAATTCTTTCCCACTCTATAGGTTATCTTTTTATTCTGCTATGGCTTTCATTTGCTGTGAAAAAGCTTTTTAGTAAGTTGAGATTATGGTTGTTGATTTTTTGTGATATTTCCTGTGTGATCAGAGTTGGGTTCACAAGGTCTCTACCTCAACTTGTGTCTTCAAGAGTTCTAACTATTCTATTTTCCAGCAGACTTAGTATTTCTGTTTTAATATTTACATCTTTATCCATTTCAATTTTATTTTAGTGCGCAGTGAGAGACGTGGGTCTAGCTTTAGTCTTGGGCATATGGAAAGCCAGTTTTCCCAGCAATGTTTATTAAAGAGGCTATCCTTCTTCCAGTGAATGTTTTTGGCCCATTTATCATAGGTAGCTGAGTGTGTTTGGAGTTGTTTAGTCATATCTGTTCCACTGATCTTTGGGGTTTTTTTTTTCCAATATAATGCTGTTTAATCACAGTAGCTTTTTAATATAATTTTGAATCTGGAATTGTGATGCTCCCTCCCGTGCCTTTGTTGCCCAGAATTGTTTTACTGCTCTAGATCTCTTTTGGTTCCAATGAAACTTTCGAATTGTATCATCATTCTGTGATGTATGCTGCTGGTATTTTGATCAGTGTTACATTAAATCTATATAGCCATTTTGGCCATTGCAACTACATTGCTTCTTCCTATGGAAGAACAAGGGATATCTTTCCATTCCCTGATCTCCCTCTTGATCTTCTTTCTCATAGTACTGTAGTTTTCAATGTAAAGCTATTTTTCTTCCCTTGTTAGATTGATTCCTAGGTATTTTATTTTTTGGATGCTATTGTGAGAGGTGTGGTTTCCCTCATTTCTCTCTGTGTGACTTTTTATTTGTGTGTGAGAATTCTATTCATTTTTGAGAGTTGATTTTGTTTTTTTGTTTTTGTTTTTTTTTTGGTTTTTCTCTGGTACCAGGAACCGAACTCACGACTTTGTGCTTGCCAAGCAGGCGCTTTTGCCGCTGAGCTAAATCCCCAGCCCCGAGAGTTGATTTTGTAGTCAGCTGTGCCAAGAATTTGGTTATTAAGTCTAGAATTCTTTTGGTGGAATATTTGAGCTGTTCTATATAGAATATCATGTTATCTGCAAATAATTATAGTTTAACTTCTTCCTTTCCTAGCCTTATTCCTTCCATTACTTTCTCTTGTCTAATTGCTCTGGCTGATATTTCCAGAATAATATTGAATAAAAGTGGTGACAGTGGTCATCCTTGTCTTGTTTCAGATTTTAGAGTGAAAACTTTCTGCTTTGTCTAATTAGTATAATATTGGATGTTGGTTTTTCATAGATGGCTTTTATCAGAATTGGGATAAAATCCATCTATTCCAATTTTCTGTAGTGTTTTTTTATCATGAATTGTTGTTGGAATTTATCAAACAATTTTTCTACACCTTTTGAGATGGTCATATATTTTTTACCTTTGGCTCTGTTAATATGGAATATTACATTTATTGATTTTCATATGTTGAACCATCTTTGCATTCCTGTGAGAAGTGTGGTTTCCCTCATTTCTCTCTGTGTGACTTTTTTATTTGTGTGTGAGAATCCTACTTGGCCATGGTGTATAATCTTGATTTTCTGCCTTCTGTTTGCCAGTATCTCACTGAGGATTTTTGCATCTATGTTCATTAGGGAGATTGGCCTGTAATTGTCTTTTCTGTTGGATCTTCTCCTAGGTTTGGTATCAAGATGATGCATACTTCTAGGCATGAATTTGAGAGTATTGCTTCTCTTTCATTTTCATTAAAGAGTTTGAGGAGTAGTGACATAAGTTCTTCTCTAAATTTCTTATAGAGTTCAGCAGTGAATTCATCAGGGCTTGGGCTTTTCTTTGTTAGTAGGTTTTTAATTATATCTTTAACTTTATTGATTTATATTGGTTAACTTTGAATTTTTAAATCTTCTTGATTCAGCTTTGGTAATTTGGTATATAGGAATCTGTTTGTTTCTTCTGTGTTTTACATCTTATCAAAATACAGGTTCTCAAAGTAGGTATTGACAATTTTCTTGATTTCTGTAGTATCTATTGTTATTTCACTCTTTTTATTACTAATTGCATGGGTTGGAGTCTTTTTTCATCCTTTTTTAGGTAAAGTTGACTAAGCATTTGTCAATTTTATTTAATCTTTCAAAGAACCAAATGTTTGATACAATGATTTTTGTATTATTTTCTTAGTTTTCATTGCATTAATTTCTGCTTAAATCTTTATAATTTCCTTCCTTGTACAAACTTTCAGCTTAACTTGATCTTAATTTTCTAGGAACCTGAGGTTCGATGTTAGGTTGTTTATTTTAGCTCATTCTTTTTCTCCAATATAGGAATCCACCATTATAAATTTCCCTCAGAGGACTGCTTTCATTGCATCACATAAGTTCTGGTATGTTGTATTGGCATTATCGTTTGACATTAGAAACTGTTTAATTTCTTATTTAATTCCATCTGTTACCTGTTGGTTGTTCATGAGGGTGATATTCAATTTCCATGTGTTTATGAAATTTTTGTGTTTTCTTTTGCCATTAATTTTCAATTTCATTGCAGTATGGTTTGATAATATACATGGCATAATTCTGATCTCTTTACATTTACTTAAACATGTTCTATAAGCCAGTACATGATCTATTTTGAGGACTGTTCCAAGTCCATCTGAGAAGAATTTATATTCTGTGGTTGTAGGGTGGAACACTCTGTACACCTCTATTAAGTCCCTTTCTTCAAAAGTTTGTTCAGTTATGATACTTCATTGTTGATTTTCCATCTAGGTGATCTGTGTATTTGTGACAGTGATGGTCACACTATAATTGAGGTCCCCCACTATGGTTTGAGGTCCCCCACTATAATTGTATCAGTGGTCATTTGATTTTTCATGTTCATTAATATTTATTTTATATAGTTGGGTGAATAGGTATTTTGTGCATATATATTTATTATTGTTCTTTTCCTCTTGAATTATCCCCTCTACAAGAATGCATTGATTTTCTTTTTCTCTCCTAGTCATTCTTGGTTTTAAATCTATTTTATCTGCAAGTAGAATAGTTATCCCTGATTTTGTCTGGGTTTCTGTCATATGGAGTATTGTTTTCCACTTTCAGTCTATGAATTTCTATTGAATTAAATGTGGTTTTTGTATGCAGCATATCATTGGATGACTACAATACGGATCAAAAACTTCACCCACTGTTAAAGCTGAAAATTTTTAGTAGTCCATGGATTAGTGTTGATGAGAATATTCAGGGTCTCTGGGAGATAGGAATGCCATAGTAACATTGACACGTTAAACCTATTCCTTCACACTGGGAGGCTTCAGAAAATGTTCCCTTCATAATAATTTAAGCAACAGATTTTTGTGAAGAACACTGGCATTCTTAAAGGTGTCTGTCACTGTCCTTTCTGCATGACAGATCTTACAGTAGGTATCACAGCCACTTATTGAGACTTAAATCTGTTTGGTATAATTGGATCACAGAATGCCAAGGGTAGGATCACCCATCCCCAGAAGGTAGGATTTTTTACTTTATCTCTGCAATGTAGTGGATATTCATCCTAAGTAATGATTTGAATGATCTGACCCACTTAGACCTGTGGCGTCGGGTAATTAATCATGGGTTTCCCAGAAGTGAAATAGATATATGGCCCTTCTTCCGATTACCAAATTTGAGTCTGTTTATAGATCAACAAGTACTGGAGAGCAGAAGACCTGTTTCCATTGAAGAAGGACTTCAGTGCAACTCCAGAAAGTTCTATGGCTAATCTTTGTTTCTTGTTTCCCCAAAGGAGCTTAGCTTTTACAAGAGTAACGATACATTAGGGCAAAGAAATGATTACATATCTTGTGGATACTGTCCACATTTCTGCCCTAATGTTCTGAACTAATATGAGGACTAGGAAACCCAAAATACTACTGTCTCCAATAAGAGTAGGAAACTATGGAAATCAGGTGTTAATAGAATTTTAGATAAGGTATGACTAACAGTGTGTCCAATGGATCTTTGAATCCATCATGTCATTTCCCAGTTCCAGAATGCATAATTAGTTAGACGTAACTGGTGCATTGGAGAATTCACACATTAGTTTCCTAACCTGAGGAATGAGGGATATTGAAGTGGGAAAACCAAATGTAAACCATCAGTATTCCTTCTATATCAGGAATATAGTAAATTGAAAACAACATCACATCCCTAGATGGATTAGAACTACTTATGCTACCGTAAGGATCTTAAAGATCATGGGTAGTGGTTCACACCACATCTCCACTTAACTCTCCTGTATGTCATGTTTAGAAGACATAGCAATCTTAGAGAATGACAGTGGCCTACTTTAAGCTTCATTGTTGACTACAGTTATAAGTGCTGTGCCAAATGTGATTTCCTTGCCTTAGTAGATTAAAATACCATCTGGTAACTGGTATGGAACTAATGGTTTGACAAATAATTTTTTCTCCACATCTATTTATAAAACTAACCAGAAGTTATCTGCTTTCAGCTGGCAATACACACCTCTCTGTCTTACCTCAGCAGTATGTCAGTTCTCTAACCTTGTGTCACAACTTAGTTCACAGGGATTTTATCATCTTTGTCTTCTACTAGGTTTAACAGTAACTCTATACAGTGATAGCATTGCATTGATTAGACCAGTGAACAAGAGTAGCAACCACTCTGGACTTGGTAAATGATTTCTGTGTCAGAGGATGAGAAAGAAATCCAACTAAAATTTGTGGGTCATCTAACTCTTTGAAATTTCTAGAAGTCCAGTGGTGTGGGGCACACATAGATGTTCCTTCTAAGATGAAGCCTAAATTGTTTGTTGTAGTTACTCCTACAACCAAAAAAAAGGCATAATGTGTGGTAGGCCTATTTTCATTAAGGTGGCACCAAATTTTCACTTGAAGGTGTTACTCTGGTCCAATTACCAAGTGACTCATAAAGTTGATAGTTTTATGTGAGTCTAAAACAAGAGAAAGCAATGTAATATGTGCAGGTTGCTATGTAGGCTATTCTGCACTTAGCCTATATGATCAATCACATCCAATGGTACTTGATGTGTCAGTGGTAGATACAGGTGCTGTTTTTGTTGTTGTTGTTTGTTTTTTGTCTTTTTGAGACAGGGTCTCACTATGCAGTTCAGGCTGGACTTGAGCTCACTTTGTAGCTCAGGCTGGCCTGGAACTTGCATTGATCCTCCTCCATTACAGGTGTGCACCACCACACCTGGCTCACAGATGCTGTTTGGAACCCATGGTTCCTACTCCTGCTCTACTGCCTTCTCTCTCCCAGTATGCATGAAGAGCCTAAACTCAAGGATACTGACAAAGAGAAGACTAGGGCCTCCTTTGTAGAGGCATCTACATATTATGTAGGCACTCCCCAAAGGGGATACCTGCAGCTCTACAGTCTCTTTTCACCACATCCCTGAAAGATAGTGGTGGTGGGGCAACTTCACAGTGGACAGAACTACAGGCAGTGCATATGTTCATATATTTTGCTTAGAAAAAATGGCCAGATATATGACTTTATGGCAATTCATGGGCTGGAGCCAATGGTCTTGCTGAATTGCCAGATACTTTGTAGGATTATGACTAGAAAATTGGTGACAAAGACCTTCGGGGAGTACATATGCGGATATACCTCTCCAGCCAAGCAAAGGAATTGGTGGCAGGTTGATTACATTGGATTATCTCCATCATGAAAGGGAAAGTACTTTGTCCATACTAGAATATGTATGCTCGGTATAAATTTCCCTGCCATGAATGTAATGGTTCTGCCAAAATTGTCCTCTGTGGACTTAAGGAATGCTCGTCCAGTCATAGTATTCCACACATCAGTGCTTCTGACCAAGTAACGCACTTCATAGCCAACAAAGTGCAACAATGGTCTCATGTTTATGAAATTCACTGTTCTTACCCTGTCCCTCATGACTCACCAGACATGAAGTCACTGCTGCGATGTTCCCTGATTACGTGGTTCGGAAGCCACTGGAAATTGTTGTCACTAAGTTTAGAAAAGTTAGGAGATGCCTGCTGGTGAAGCAGTCCTAGAATGTTGTAAATTGGTCTTAATATGAGATTCTATTCTGAGCTGAGAAGGTCGGTAGGCGATAAAAAGGCAGAGTAAACATGAGGCTTAGAAGGACTCATCTATTAAGTGTTATATCTATTACGGTTTGACAGAAAACTTGTCTATATTTTGCTCATATGTTGACACTTTGCAGGAGACCAGGATTTTATTTGTTTATTTATTTATTTATTTATTTATTTATTTATTTAAAGACAGTCTTGCTACATAGTTAAGGCTGGCCTTGAACTCACTATATAGCTCAGGCTAGCCTCAAACTCATGGTGAAACTCCTTCTAAGCCTCCAGAATACAGGCATGTACCATCATGCCTGGTTACAGGAAACTAAGATTAATGGTGGTGGAGTAATTAATTTAACAGAGAAAATTTCAAGAAAGCCCAAAATTTGTGGCATGGATTCTTTTGGGGGCTTTTAGTCATCTAGAGCAAAAGGCACTGCTGAATGATTTAAAATACCTCTAGTTTCACAAGAAAGAAAGTTCCTATAAAGTTGGGGCCTGTAAAGTTAGAGCAAAGGAAAGCTTGTTTTTCTTCCATATCATTTAAAAGAGGTCAAGCACTTTGGATCAGGAAAATAGGAAAAATTATTTGAAAGCATATGAGGAACCAGAACAACTCCTTCTTGATAGACTGAATGTTTTAAAAGTGGAAAGCATTTTCTAGAGAAGGGGGCTGCAGGGCACCCTGCTCAATAAAGAGTTCTGAAGGAATTGATATTCTGGGATTCTTTTTCCATTCTTCAACCGTCCAGACATTTGAAGGGTTCTGAAGCCATGATGCCAAAGTGCCTGGTTACTACTGGTGCTGGCAGCAGACCTGGGCATTAACCACTTGGTGCTGCTTTTGCAGACATGCAAAATCCAAGAGTTGTGGGGTCAAGAGGGCTTCCACCAAGATTTTAGAAGAAGGTTTAAGAGACCAAGGAATATGTCCCTGAGAGGGCAGTGTGGGAAGCTTTGAGAATGAAGCCAAAAGTGCGTGTGTAATATCTGAGGAGAGTCAGAAGGAATGACAGGAATGAGGAAAGCCAGCCAGTAGAGAAGCCACAAGGACTAAAACTACCAGCAATGTAGGGCTGGAAGTGGCATGGCTACCCAAGCTGTTAGGAGTTTACATCTTACCACATCTTGCTCCAGGTGCTGGACTTACAATTATAGTATTAATATTTACCCTCCTGGATTTCACTTTTTCTTTAGTCTGATTGTTTTATGTCCCCTTTGCCTCTTTTTGAAATTGGAATGTTTACCATGTGCCATATATTTGGATAGTGTTTAACTGCATCTTGATTTTTGCAGTGGTTCACAGCAAACAGTTTCCTTTGTTTCAGAGGCACCAAGAACTCAGACTTTTCAGCAGTGCTGAAACTGTTACGACTGTGGCAACTCTTAGAGATAAAATCAACACATTTTTCCTGAAAAGATGCAAATTAGTCTTCTGGGGAACAGGGGCAGAATGTTAGGGTTTGTGTCATGGTTTGTGTCCCTGCAAAGTCTTATGAGCTTTTAGAATGTACTGAATTATGGGGTCTTAAAGACAAACATTAATTTCAACAAGTTATATCACAAGGGATATCTTGTGGGTCTCACTATTGCCCTCAAAATTTTGTCATTTTTCATCTTTCAAGAAATTCTCTTAGTTAACATAAATAAACAAACATTGAAAGTGGAAAGCATGAAACAACCAGTAGACATGCAAGGTAATGGCTTATTTTGCTCTGTTCTGAGAACGAGGCCAGAACATGGAAGGAACATGTCACTACTCAATTATTGTTTCCAGAATCTAGCCTAACAGAGCCATTCCACGTCTTGTCAAGCAAGACTGATTGAATGACCAGTGAAGTAACTGTGGACACTCTCTTATTGTAGAATACAACCAAAAAAACACAGAATCCTATGCTAATTGAAAGAATAGAGTTTATAGGTATGTATTTAATCATAATAATAATTCATTCATTTCTGTGCACAGTACCTGATACCCACAAATTAAAGGAGGAGAAGTTCAATGTGGCTCACTATTTGGGGGAATTCACACTGGACTGGTCTCAGGCAGAAATGTCACTGCTGAAGCTCACAGTGGAGAAAGGATGCTCAACCTCTGGGAGCCGGGAGGCACAGAGAGAAGAGAAGAAGCTGTACAAGAACAGACCTTCCAGGTTGTGTCCTCAGTGACTTGCTCCTCCAACCAGTCCCCACCTTTGATCAGCACACTCAGCTATGAACTCACAAAGGCATTGACCCACTGAGAAGTATTTGGCCCTGTGATCCAATTGCCTTCCAAAAACCCCATCCGCGGTCACATGCAAATTTTAGATCCAAACTTCACACTTTGGATCTAAACCATAACACTAACAGTGTGAGTATGATGGAATGCTATTTCTGTTTACCAGACATTCTTTTGAATCTGTTCTCTTCAATGAGCTCGTCAACCCTCAGTGTCTCATCATAAGAAATGGTGTAATTGGGATCCTTAGTATAAACACACATCAGACATAAGAGGTAAAATTATGAGCAGAATCCAACATACCTTCCGCAAGACAGGTAAATCTTATTACTTTTTCCCCAATACCTTGGGCATGAAAGGCACTTAGATTGTTACTATTTTTATTGTGTTCATATCTAAAATCTTCTGATTCTTTGAGGTTACTATCCTTGTCATGAGCTAGAAGCT
This sequence comes from Chinchilla lanigera, assembly GCF_000276665.1. NCBI lineage: Eukaryota > Metazoa > Chordata > Mammalia > Rodentia > Chinchillidae > Chinchilla > Chinchilla lanigera. Next base: position 6,609,571 of record NW_004955479.1, on the reverse strand, counting down.
ACAATATAAATTTTACATTTAAATCCTGATGTTTTTCTCTTGCCGACAAATGTTTTATTGCTTTCAAATAACAAGAACTGGTTCACATTTTCAGTGAAAAAAGATCAAATACTAGCACTTTTTCTCCTTCAGGATGAAGATTAAAGTTTTACATGGTAAATATTTAAATTAAATAATTGTTTTTGTGGAACTATTTTAAATTTTGGTGTAAGATACTTGACAGGATCTGTCAGATTAATGAGACATCATTTTTGAAAATATTTTCCTGATCTATGGACATATAGCTTCACTTTGATTAATGTTTAAGTTATTTTTCAAAGCAGAAGCATTTCTAAATTTCATGCTCATATTTATGATGAGTGTAAGCATACTTAAATCATCCCAACACATTCAATAAGCTTATGTACGGGTTAGCATGTAGAAGTTTCTCTGTTCCCATCTATAAATCTAAAATTTTATATGATATAAGTGATCATATAGAATTTTACAAAAAGCTAAAAGCAATATCATATATTAAACAGTATATTAAGCAACATCATATATGTGTTCACTGCCTACTTATAAAAGTAAAATGTGACAATTCACAAAAAGTTATAGATGACATTTTGTAGAGTAGATGTAATCAAGTACTATTATAGCAAAGAATTCATTCAACCACGTTTCAGAAATTAAACAAAATCCTTTTAAAACTTTGTTATTAACAAAGCAGCTGTCCAATTTATCATCTATTTTGAGATGCTGTGAAATATCCCAGTGTGATGGTTCAGGAATTCTGAAAAGATTTTTAAAAAAATAAATATTTTGAAAAAGTTCATAAAGGATGTCTCTGAAGATAAAAACCTGTATTTGCCCAGGACATCTTTGACATTCTCCATTGTCCTTCAAAATTTGATAAAAAGGAATACACATGGTGGTCAAGAAAGTAATACCATGTTTACATTTCTTGTAAATTTATTCTTCATTCTTAAAAAATATTTATTAATGATTATGAGATTTATTTTTGGTGGAAGAATGTGATTTAAACCAAACTTCCTGCTGAGGATATCTAGAAAATTTAGACAAAAACACTTGGTTAAGTGCATTAAAAAAATAACATTGTGAGAAACACCCAGGCCAGGATCTATAGCAAGATGAAGGCCCAGAGAGACTAGTGTAGGTCTGCTTCCAAGTATTTTCTGACTTGAAGGGAGTAGAAGAAAAGATAAGAGGCTAAACAAAGAAAAAATATACCTATAACAGTTCTGCTTCTTTAATGGCCAGAAATCAGAGTTCAAAGACAGCAACTTGGCAAAACCATCTATATTTCAGAAAAATGTGATCAATCCGAGAGATATCATAAGAAGTAAGACATAACTTTAAACCTACAATCACTGAAATGTGATTAAATTGATCCTACATTGTTAGTATCTCCAAGTGCCTGATAAAGCAAATATATATTATTTTGAGAGAAGATAACTTCACATGACTTTCATATTCTACAATTTTGCTTATATAATATATAATACATAATTTTAGAAATATACATACTTACAGAAAAAAGTACTACAATATAATCTACAAGAATCAATAGAAATAAACATAAACTCATAGGTACATTTATCATGTGTACAAATTTAAATAGAATCTTCTTAATCTTGAATTTTCCACCACGTAGTGGAAACACACTTATACTAAAAAATTGTTCTCAAATTGCATGTGATACTCTTTGAATTGCAATTTTAACTAGTAATTGTGAATTTTATTTGTAACATTACTCATAGGAGACCTAAATATTAGATTTTTCAGAACCACATTTCAAAATAAATACGCAACAAGTCAAGGAGTTGAAGGGCAACAAGGGAGAAAGGACTCTATACAAGCAGCTGTTACAGGTTTTTGCAGCAGGGACCACAGGACAGTTACGATCTTTATGATGAGACAGACCAGAGACATTGTAATAGAGACCTTTGGGCGTATGTTGGTTGCAGAAAGGAAAAAGAAACTATGTAAGGAGAAAAAAGAAAGGATCTGAACAGGTTGAATTTTTTTTCTTCCCAGCAGAGCAGGAAACTCCAAGGAAGACTAAATGAGTCATAGAACACCAGATAACCAAGATTTATTTTGCAAAAATCCTTTGTGTTATTTTCGCCTTCCTTTTCATGTGCTTCCTTCTTGATTCATTTTTAAACTCACTTCTGTGAAAATGTTTTTTCTTCTGCATTTTTACAATAATGTAATGGTTAGCTGAGAGCTACCAAATCTGTGCTTAAATGTTGTTATGACTGTGCTTTCTTTGATTCTTGATTTTTATTCCTTGTATAAGAATTGACATATAATGTTCACAACCGCATTGAAATAGGATTTATAAAATTCCAAACAATCTTCTTTCAAATGAGGATCTTATTAGCACTCTATTTTGCTGAGATTCTTGGTATTTCCTATGAAAAAGGAGGACACTAATTCTGAGAACCATGCTTACATATAAAAGTCCTTTACCCTAGAAGTACTTGAATATCTTCTCTCTTTTATTCATCTGTCATAGAATTCAGAAATGAAGTAAAAACTAAATTAGGCAAGTTAGGTTAGGCAAGTTCTAAGCACTGTCACTGGCATTTCACAGATAATATGAGACATTACCTACCAAACTCTTAAAAGAACCTACAAACAGGGTTATAATACACAAGAAGAGCGTTATCTATCCTGCTACTTTCCCTTACACAGTTCATCTTTGGCATTTTCCAATGGCAATAATCTAAAGTCTATCTCTTGAAGACATAACCAGAAAATCAGTGAAATTTTAGTCAAAATAAAAATTTAAAGCATCATGTAAAAGCAACACAAAGACATATAAAATAGAGTCCATCTAAAAAACGTATGCATCAGGAAATGAAAAATTTGTATAATTATTTTAATATTAAATTTAGTGAGACAACATGAGATTAATACAGGTTACTTTTGGCCTCTCCAATTGCAAAAGGTGCTCAAAGTGGTGGCCATTAACTTAAGAACATTTGTTAGCCCCACAAACTGTTGGTGTATATATATATATATATATATATATATATATATATATATATATATATATAATATATGTATATATATATATACATATGTATAATTAGTGGACTCTGCGTAAGGAAAAGGAAATCTTGAAGCATTCTTTAGTAATCTTTACTACATACTAAATCTTAAGAACTAATCTTTGGATGTGAAGGCCATCTGGCTGCGACATCTGTCACCCCATTGATCGCCAGAATTGATTCAGCCGATCTAACTGGCTAGGCGGGTGTCCCCTTCCTTCCTCAACGCTCCATGTGCGTCCCTCCCAAAGCTGCGCACTCCGTCGAAGAGGACCACCACCTCCGTTAGAGCAGGACCTTCCTCACTCAAGGGTATATGAGTAGCTGTGCTCCCCTGCTAGAACCTCCACAACACCTCTCAAGGACTAATCTTTTTAGTCTAGCAGCTTGCTTAACAACTACTAAGAGAGAGAGAGGGGGAAACTTACATTTTTCTACTTTGTTATAATTGATAAAGTTTCTATTTCATTGATTTACTAACGAACGCATTGATAATTTTAACCATATGTTAACAGGGATATTTTAATGTCACAGTCTCTTCAGAAGTAGACCTATAGTATATGATATTTGCCGTTTCATAGAGGAGGACTCCAAAACCAAAGGAGTTCAAATTATAAACTCAAGATCATGCTCAAATGTGACAGTGCAGCCAGCATTAAGATAGAAGTATCTAAAAGCAGTTTCAATGGGTTTTTCATCGTAGTATTCATCTTATTCTACTGAAAAGTTTATAATTCACATAGTTGAAGTTCTCTGATGGTATTTACTTTAAAGTGGTGATTTAAAAAAAAGAAAAAATAATGAAACACTTTTTATCCACAGCTTGCAGTATGTCAGCTCTGCTTTAAGTGACTTACATACCTGAACTTTTTTAATCATTCCAGAATATTGTCATGAGAATTCTTATATTAAACCTGTCCCCAAATGGAGACTTAAGACTTAGAAAGTTTCAGGTCCAGTGAACAGAGTGTTAACTGGCATTTACTATAGATCTGACTTAGTTGTAATCACTGATCTCCAAATAAGACCAAGCCACCTTTACCTCTTCCTTCAGCTGCAACAGGTGCATCACTGTGACAAACATCCATGGAAGAAGGAAAGGCGTGTCATGACTACTGGCCAAAACAATTTTTTCTGGGCTTCAGAACCATTCCTCAAAGTTCAAATAGCCATGTTTCTGCAAAAGAAGGGGTGGAAATTGACCACCCCTTCTTGGAAATTGACCAATGAGCTTGTTTTCCTTAATCAGAGCCTACAGAACAAGTCTCTGCTGTGTGCTGCCATCGTCACAGGGCTCTAGGCTTCCTTGTCTTTAACTCAGAGCTCAACATTCCTGCTGCTTACAAAAATTCTAAACCCTTTTCTCTCCAGTGCCCGTATACTTATCAAGGGATACTCACCAGCACCACACTTTCAGCATCATTTCTCAATAAAAGGTTTAAAGTTTCTTTCTGAGCATCAGTGCCCTAAAGAGTGCTTGAAGAGGTTAATTGTAAAAAGCTGTACTACCCAGGTACTGAGAAGAGTGTCGCCCCTCATCTGTCCCGGAACCATTTCAGTCTACATAAATAAGCAAATATCCGAGCTGACCACCATGAGGAAACCACTGATGACTTGTTTTCTCTCTCTTGAGAATGAGATCAGGATTTGAAAGAATATGAGGCCAACCAGTCACCGGTGCTCTAACACATACTGCTTCTGGGCATTTTTTTTTTTTCTAAAACAAAGCTTTAATAACTAGCACTGTTTTCTCTTTCAGTAACTGTTTTTCTCATCCTTATGAAATAAATACTTTGTCATTTTCACTTGTCTTTCTTCAATTATTTTCTACCATGAATCCTTTGTATTTCTAATGAGAAAATCCTTCTCTCCTTATCATTCATTTCTTTAAAGTAACATTCCAGGCAAATTTTAGTAAGAACAACAGTGGTATAACTTCTCTTCTACATAGCTATTTAGTTTCTTTTACTGCAGCTGTTGTGCTTCATCTTGAGAGAAATAAATTATAGATGAGACTTGGATGGAATATAAACCCTGTTTTCTTCTAAACCTTACTAAATAAAAGCTTTAAAAAAGGAATAGATTTCCACAAGTCTATTGCAAGCAAATCTCAATTTTCTGGCTGTAGGAAAGACAGCAAGACTTCTTTCTAGGATATGTGCACTAGCTGACTTTGAAACAGACTCTCTACTATGACCATAACAATTGGTGAATTGTGGTTATTGAACTTACTATTCAATTTCAGACAAAAACTTTCATATAAATATATTTAGATTTTGTTCTTTTTAATGCAAACTAAATAACTTGTGGGAATATTTTAAAGTGTCTACATAAGCTATGATTATGAAGCTAGGCTTCAGAAATATATATTGTTATATTGATGTATAATGAAATTATTTATAAAGATGTAACTACCTGGAATATATTTACAAAATTGTAACAAGCATCTGGTGAAAAATACTTTTTCCAATACAATTTAAATAAAAACATTAAGTATTTGCCAGCGAGTCCATGTGCCAATACTGTGTGCTGGCAGTAACTATGGCTAAATTATGGACAGGGGCATACATACCATACAGTAAAGGCCACAGAACTGTATGTGAGGTCCATATTGGTCCGTGGGAACTTTTTTTCTTTTTAAGTGCTGCTGTATTATATCTCTCTTTAAAAATGTAATTCCTATTAGAACAAACCACTGAAAATCAGAAAAATGCTTGAAAATTCATTCATATTTTATAGAAATGATTGAAAGGAACTTTGAACTAAAATTGTGAAGGTCAGGTTTTATGATGTAAGAAAATCAGATTGATTACTGTGTGACACAATTATGAGACAAATTTTTGATCAACACATACATCACTAGATTTAACTACTTAGTTCTTTTTATCATTAATTTTATTTGGCTTTGTTTATCATTAATTTTTGAAATATCAAAGTTTTTACAATCTGAAAACAAGTGTCAGTAGCTAATAATTCAGTTTTATAATATTTGAAGTCTTTTCACATGTGCAGATTAATATAATTCTTGTTTACTATTCTAGTCATTGCCATTCATGTTATATTTATTTATTGAGAACTTATTAGGTGTCACATATTACTTTAGTTTCTAGAAATCTTACTAGGAACAAAATAGAAATCCCCAGCTTAAGTTTTAATACAAGAAGACTGATAACAGACAAAGCAACAACACAGAAAAAAATTTAAAACAATATGCCAGATGATCATGAAGTGCAGAAGATAGAAGTACTTGATGTGATCAAGGCAGCTGAGTAGAACTATAAACTGGGTTCTCAGATATGATCTCTCTTAGAAAATAGTATATACATTCTCATTCACAAGCTAAGCCGTTCCCCTAACATTTAATTCCTGAAAAAGTATTAATTTATTTGTTTACTATCCCTGGACATGATATGTAAATTGCCACAATGTAACCCAGGAAAAATGCTAAAAGAATGCAGAGAGGTAGTGAATGGGTATCTTGATATCTCTGATCTGCTTAATTAAATAATATTTTAAGTCTTCCTTCCAGAATTCTTCAAACCTTTACAAAATTTTCTTACATGTATTTTTCATTTATTGAAGTGTAAACATTCTCACAGGTACAGAATTAGTATTTAATTTGAGGCACACATAGTAAAGAGGGGCCATCATCAACAGGCCAGTTAAAATAAAATCAGAAAGAAGAATTTCCCACATAAAGGAAAGAGATGAGCCTTCTGAAAAAGGATTTCATGTGTTTAGACTCAAAGTAAGAGTGCAAGTCAACAAAGATGAGATTAGAGATACACCAGGATTATGTAAGGTGGAGCTTCGTTTGTCAGTGTAAGGTGTTTGATTATTCTAAGAGTACTGAAGCCATTAAATGCTTTGATCTAGGGAGTAGCACTGTTTAAAATTGAATGACATCACACTGGCTCTGATGCACAAAGAGAAGAGAAGCAGAAGTGAAAAAAAGTTGATCTGTTAGCAAAATATTATGGAGGTTCAGGAGATAGAATCTGAATGGCATTATTCATTGTATGAAAACACTGGAGAACAGAACAGAAATGGTGCAATGTTTACTTTCCTGGATGTGTAAGACCTAAGAGTGGATCAAATATGTGAGAGAAAGGATGAACGAAAGCTCTTTAGATCTTTGGTTGGGCTTTTAACTAAACAAGACTTCGATGATGGGAAGGGGCTGCAGTGATGGGAGGAGACAGGAGGGCAGGAAGGGGAAGAGGAAGTAAAAATGATTAAAATATGCGGTGGATATGTACCAATTCTCCAAGATAAACATAATTATTGTATATCTCAAACATATATACTAATAGAAATTTTTAAGAAGTGGAGTATATGGATATTGCATAAATTATATGTATTTAGCATGAAAGAATTTAAGAATTATATAATTCAGAAAATTTGCCATACAAAGCTATTGTTAAATGCCAACTCTAAGTTCATTTTGTGTCACTAACTAGGGACTACAAATATGTATGAAAGGGTAAAATACAGCCACAGCCAGGAAGGTGCTAATGCATTGAGAGATGTTTTTTATTTTGGGGTTTTTTTTTTTTTTGTTGCTGTTATTGTTGTTTTTGTCTTTTTCAGACAGGGTCTTACTGTGCAGTTCAGGCTGGCCTTGAGCTCACTTTGTAGCCCAGGGTGGTCTCGAACTCGCAACGATCCTTCTGCCTCAGCCTCCCCAGTGCTGGGATTACAGGCGTGCGCCATCGTGCACAGCTGAACTTGAGAGATGTTAACAAAAATCACTATTTTTAGGTGCATTAAGTGTCCTGAAAGGGTGTGCACAAGAATGTGCAAGTGTCTCAGATAATAACTGCATATTTCTAGGTATCTTTTGCAGGGTATCTAATCTGGAAACTTCCTTAAAGTCAGGTTTCTTTTACTTTTCTGCTGCCCTTATAAGTACCATTAAAAAAGAATGCAATGATAGCCCAAAATATTCCCAAAGGTATAACGTTTATATTTATATATTTAACCATTGTGTAATTTTCAGTAGAGGCAATATATTTTTATATAGAGGCAATATATTTATAGATTTAACCATTGCATAATTTTCAGTAGAGGCATAAAACAAATTCTGAGTACAGCTTCCTTGTAAACGGGCCCTTGTTCTTTTGTAAAGGAAGCACTTGGAGAAGAGTGACCTGTCCTTCGTGTGGTAACTGTCACAGAACGTTTGGTGCCCGCACATGTAATTGCTCTATCTAGAAAGCCAGGTGCGTGAGTTGAGACCAAAGAACAAGTAATACAGTATGCTGTTTAAGTATTTGAATGCAATAAGATATATTTAAAATTTCACATATCTGAATTATGAAATTTTCCTCACAGGGGTCTATATTCAAGTTTAAGACTGTGTTTATGTGGGCTTAGAGAGAAGCTATTCAAGATTGTGCCTTTCCTTCCCGCTGAGACCAGAACCACAAGCACAGCTGTCCTCCAAAGCAGAGGCAGCCAAATATGTAAATACCTTCAGGCTGAGAGAGGGCATGCAAGGGACCGGATTGTCTGACCAACTGGCAACTGAGTCTTGGCAGGTTCACCGATTTTTTTCATCCTTTTACTGGAAGGAGAGATAGAAATATTTTGATATCTAGTAATATATACACACTACACACACACACATATATAACAACATCATATTTACACATGCTGAACATACATAATTTGTACATATATATTATACTATATATTATATAGGTTATATATACATACTATATACAGCATATAGTATATTCATATATATATACTATAAATTTACACAACACACATGTAGGTAGCTGGATATATACACTAGCTATATACATGTATATGTATCCAGTATATGTGTGTATACATAAACCTTACATGTGTTACTTTCTTCATTTCTTTATGAGAAACAAAACATTTTGTTCAAGTTAAGATTAGTCTCTACATACTATTACAACACACACACACACACGCACACACATACACGTACAATATATAAATGGCTAGATAGCTTGCTTGTTGATTTTAGTAGAAAAAGGTCTAAAGTTAATCAGCTCTGCCCTCGTTACCACAGGTTGCAAAAATCATTACAGTTTGCTGCAGGGGAAAGAGGCATATTTTTTCCACCCAAGAAAACAGATTAAACATTGCAAAAACAAATAATCTTAACACTGCTGTGTAATGGCATGCAGAAATTAATCTGAAATTCTACAGAAATGGTTTACTTTCAAACAAGAAATGAACATAGTAACACATTTGTGGATGAAATTATTAATTTTCTTGATATTTCAACACTAAGAATATTTGTCATTACATTCAATTTATGGTTTTATTAGTCTCCATGTGCCTTTCTTTTTTATCTTAACATTTATACTCACCCTTTCATACTTTACTACAAAATATATTTACAAAACACATACTTTGTAAGACTTTTAGACAAGCTCAAATGCCTGAAGCCCTAAACTCCATTTGGTGGATATATAATGGGATGTTTTAATTTCTAACCTGAAGGAGCTCACCCAAAGATTCAAAATGCCATGGGGATTAATCTATTGTTGAAATGTGCTTTTTAGACAGACCCATTTAAGAATACTCCTGATTAATAGATGTAGGATTTTTTTGTTGTGCCAGTCAGGACAAAGCACCAGGCTATTTTTGCTTTTGAGCCAACTCTATCAGAAAATCAGCATTCATGAAATCCTCATCCTGTTCTACTTAAAACTTTCTTCCTCTACTTAAAGATAACATCAACTGAATGCCTTCAATGAATATTTTTCTAATTCATCTAATTCTCTAAAGGGACAACATGAAAGTAACCAGGTAAACATCTCAGAAGTTTTAAGATGTAGGATTTAGGTAAGAGTGATAAATATGGGTAACCTGATCATACTTCAACAGTAATACATGAATCTTGGATTAGTCACATTTCACTGGCTTTGGGGATGGATGATACGTCTATGACTTGGCTTTGTCCTCATTTTGTATAACTTCAGCAAGTTTGGTTTTGTGTAATATTTTTCTCATCTTTATTTTCTTCCTTCTCCTCTCTCTTCTCTTCCTCCCTCCTTTTATATTCTAGTAAAGACCACTGACAATGAGACTGAGGGCATCTCTGATAACTCTAAGTGTTACAGGGCACAATGTAACAGAAAGTGATTGACAGTGCAGGAGAGGAATGACTCCTACTTTATACTGGGCAATCAAGGAAGCTGTTACTTATTACAAAGTGATAATTGTAAAGGAAACAAGAGGGATCAGTAAAATAAACTTTTGAAGTTAGATATTTGATGTGTTCAAGACGAAATTGGAAAAGCTAAAGCTTAGCGAGGATTTGTTAAGTGTAGGAGCAGATGATGCCAATGAGTTAAAGAGATGTGGCAGCATGGCTGTAAAACGATCTGTAGTCATGTAGGGCATTATGATGACTTTGGGTTATTTGATTCAGACTTAAGACCATGGAGAAAAATTGCCAACAAAAAAGAAAAACATTTTAAGTGAATCTCTCTCCTCTATCCTTAGAGTGCCCTGCGTGGAGGAGGAAAACAATATAAAAAATCACGGTGGTCAGCAGCAACAGTCAAGGTGGTAAAATTTTATTGAATTGTGTTTCCATTTATAAAGTATTTCTTCTTAAGTCGTTACTTTATTTTTAAAGAATTTTAAGAATCAGAAAAACTGAGCAGAAATTACAAACATCTCCCATGTGCTCTAAGTCTCTAAACCCTGATGGTTTCCTCCACTACTTAGACCATACATTAGTTACAAAAAGGTATTTAAAAATAGTTCACATTCTGTTCTAAAGTCAAATTGACTTTTAACTGTGGTGTGTAAAGTATACACTCTTGCAACTTACCAGCATGACTGGCTTAAAATTCCCTGCGGACCATTTATTTTTCCCTCTCCCTTCCTCTGATCCCCTGGAAATAACTGTTTTCTTAATTGTTCCTATAGTTCTGCCCTTTCCAGACAATGTTTTAAATTTTAACCAGTGTACTAGGTATGTAATGATATCTCATTGGGTTTGGATGTACAAAACCCTAATGACACATAAGGTTGAGCGTTTTTCTTTAAGTTACTGGCTATGTGTACCTCCTTTTTGGTGAGGTGTCTTGTTTATTGCTTTTGTCTGTTTTTCAAGTTGGTTCATTTTCTTCTCATCCAATTTTTCCACTGTTTTGTAAGTACATATTTGAAGCACATAACATGTATGTTCATCTTAGGGACTGGGTGTATGTACTTAACATATCTGGATTCTCTTTATTCCCCTTCCACTGCCTATTCTTCTCTTCACCTCCATCTCCAGATCCTCTACTACATTTTCATTTATATTTTAACTCATGCTTGCAACACACAATGGTTCTATTTATGGTGGTGGTTGATACATGTATATGACTTACCTTAAATCGCTTTATACCCCCACACACACCTTGGCCTCTTGGCCCTTTTCCCATTTGCAAAAGATCTATCTCCTTGTTTACTTTTATTGATCTTTTATTTTGATCTTTATTTGTACTTTGGGTTTTTCATAGGAAAGAGACCCTGTGGTATTTAAACTTGTGTGTGTGTGATTTATTTCATTTGATATTATGTTTTTAGCATGCATTCACTTTTCTAAAACTGTCTGAATTACATCTTTATTCTATTTCATTATATACAAATAGCACATGGATTTTATCCATTTTTTGCTGATGGATATAAAGTCTATTCCCAAGATTCCGCTATTATGTATTGTGCTGTTATAAATACGGGCATGTGTGAATCAAGTACTATGATCTTAATTCTTTTGGGGACAATACCTAGAAGGGAAATATCTGAGTCAAATGGAATTTTTATTTTTATTTTTTTGAGAAATCTGCATACTGATTTGCAGAGTGGTTGTAATAGCTTACATTCTCACCTGCAATGCAGGAAGGTTCTTTTTTACTGCAACCTCACCAGCATTTGTTATTATTTGATTTCTTGACCAAAACAATTCTTTCTGGACTAAGATGAACTCTCACTGATGCTTTAATTCACATTTCTCTAATGACCAATGAAGTTGAACATTTTTTTCATGCACTTATTGCCATTTGTATTTCTTCTTCCAAGAAATGTCTATTCATTAAGTTTTCCATTTTTGAATGCCTCTTTTATATTGAGACATTCATTTTCTTTCTTTTTTGGGGGGGGTTTTCTTTGTATATCGTAGATATTAGTCCTTTGAGGAATAGCTGGCATTTTTTTTTTCCCATTCTGTGAGTTGTCTCTTTGATCTGTATATTCCTTCCTTTGTTATGAGGAAGCTTCCCCCCTCAACCCTTGGCAATATAAGGGGATTTTTTAAACATTTAGAGATATTACAGATTGCAGATATTTATGGTAGATATTACAGATAACAGACATTTATGGTAGATTTTCCTGTTTGGGGGATAATGATCTACTTTGTCACCACTGAATATATTTTCAGTTGGAAATATTTCTGTAGATATTTTTTTCTATAAGTTAGAGACATTACTTCTTGTTTCAAGTTTGCTGAGAGGTTTTATCCTAAATGGGTGATTTTGTAAAATGCCTTTTTTCTTGATTTATTATGAAACTGTATGAATTTTCTTCAACTGTGAATGTGATCAAATGCATTAGTACATTTTTGAATATTCAGCTAGGTTTACACAAGTGAAATAAACCCCTTGATCATCATGTATTTTTCCTAGTTTACTTTTTTAGAATTTGTTTGCTGATAGTTTGTTAAGGAAATTTGCAAATATGCTAGCAGAAGATATTAGTTTTTGCATTTTTTGCTTTGTTTTGTCCTCTTTTCTTTTATGGTCTTTGTTTGGTTTAGAAATATGGGTAATGCTGGCCTACTCAGGTGAGTTAGGACATATTATTTTTCCTTTTAATCTTGGAAAAAACAATAATTGATATTGTTTGTTCCTAAAATCTTTTCAACTATCATGCCCATGATCCTGGCTTACTGATTTCTGCTTTGAAGGATTGTTGCTTCACCTTGTTTAATAGTTATAGACCTATTCTGGTTATCTACTTCTTTTTTGAGTTACTTATTGTGTCTTTCAAATTGATTCATTTAATTACATTACCAAATTTATGGCACTGCACTTGTTCATAATATATACATTTAGTTTTCATAATATTTGTACTCATAATTCTTCTGTCATTTCTGACTGGAGTAATTGTTTTGTATTTTCTAATTTCTTCATATGTGTGGCTACAAATGTATAATTTTATTAATCCTTCCAATTTTATTGATTTTCCTCTATGGTTTTCAATTTTATTTTCTTTATATGCAATGATTTTCACTACTTCCTCTTGTTTCTTTGGACTTAATTTATTCTTCTTTGTTTCTTCAGGTGAAAGATTACATTATTGACCTCAGATATTTATTCTTTCTAATAAATAAATTTCTAATAATAAATTTATTCTTTCTAATTTTTAATGCTTCTATCCTTTACTGGTTAATGTTTTTAATTTTATTTATTTTTGCATTAATTCACAATTTTTCTTTAAATTTAATGTTTTAGTTGTACTACTGATTTCCATCACTTTATTGAAAGGAACAGTTAATGATTAATTATTTTGATCAATCTTGCATGTCTGTATTTGTTGTCCTGAGGAAACACTTTGAAGTTATCAATGTGTACTACAACAACCATTGTTAATTCCCTGTCACCTTGTATATAGTTCAGTATTGCTGGTACTATTCTTGTGCTACTCTGCAAATGGTTATGTTTCTTAATATGTTTTCATTCTTTTACTTCTAAAATAAAAAATTAAACAATTTAATGTGTTCATTACTTACTGCAAACATATATTAATAAAAGTTAAAAGAATTTAATTTAATGGGCTCATAAATTTTCTAGCTTCATAAATTATAAGCTTATATGATTGATTTTTTATTTTTATTTGCTATTACATATTAAATGCTACACATTTTCCTCTGACCTCTGCTTTTCCTGCATCTCAATAATTTTAAAAATTGTGTTTTCATTTCTGTTTAGTTAAATTGTTTTATTTCCATCAAGGTGTCAGCTTTGATTCATTTGTTATATGTCGCTCACAAATATCCTGTTTCATTTGCAATACTTTGCAATTTCTATCTAGCTATTATTGATTTTCAGTTCCATTTCATTATGTTCTGAGAGCACATATTATATGATTTCTTTTAAATTTCTGAAGGTGTGTTTTACTGATGTAGAATGTGCTTTACATGACGAATGTTTCATGTGAGTCTAAAAGGTATGTGTATTGTTACTGTTGAATGCATTGTCTGCATTACCAGACAATGACATTAATATTGACATTATGAGATAGCCACACTGAGATGTTGCTGTTGTTTAGTTCGGCTGTAACTTTACTGATTTTCTGGCAGCTGAAGTTGTCATTATTTGTAGAAAGCTGTTCATGTCTCCCAATAAAATAGTGGATTTGCATATTCTTTTTTAACAATTTATCAATGTTCCTGTTGTGTATTTGACATCATCTTCTCAGGAATACACGCATAAAGTATTATTATCCTGTCAACTCATACAACCGATCCTTCTCCAATTATGTAATGCCACACTTCATCTCTGAAAATTTTCCTTGCTCTGGTTGGATTTATTTAAAATTCACACAATTAATCCAACGCAGAATATTTCTTCATCTTTTTACTTTTAGTTTATCTGTGTTTTTAAATTTAAAGTAGATCTCTCTTAACGTATAGTTGGGTTGTATGTATATGCCTAATCTGAAAGACTCTGTACTTCTATTTGGTGTATTTAGATCATTCAAAGTGATTACTAATATTATTGCTTACTCCTTTATTGCAACTTTCTGTTTGTCCTCACCTTTTTCTTTTCTTTTTATTATGACTATCCCTTTTTTGCCTTCATTGGTTTTCACTGAGAATTTTAATGATTCCATTTTTCCTGTTATCATATAAAATATTTACTGCATATGTCCACAGTGGTTTCTGCAGTTTGTAATGGACTTTGTAATGGTTAATACATTGTATCAATCTGAGAATTCAGAAGTTTAGAAGCTTAGCTGACTCAGCATGGGGCCAGGGTCCTCCCTTTGTAAACTTCCTGAGATAATCAGCATATAATACCAGAGAGAAAAATCAGGCTTACATATCTTTTTTGCTCTTGATGCATTTGCTGTCTTATACTGCCTTGAACTAGTGCCCGTGTGCCATGACACTCTGCCTTGTACCCAGCTGATTATGGACTGAAACCTCCAAGAAATATGAGCTAAATAAATCTTCCCTTCCTTAATTTTGGGTCCCTGGTATGTTGTCTCAGCAATGAGAGATAACAAAGACAGACTTACACCTATTTCATGTTCTCCATTAGGTTACTTTAAATCACTTCCAGGATGGTGCAGGGACAGAGTATTCCTAATTAATATGAAATATCATTTATTTCTATTCTACATACTTATAATCCCTGAATATATTTGCTGCCAGCATCTAGAACAAAATTTCTTTTTTTGGTACACCATTCTTAATGTCTTTTTATTTTTTTATTTTAAAGAGAATAGTAAAAGGAAAAAACAACAATAGAAGCATAAAAACATCACACACATAAACAAAACAAAGCAAGCACCTTAAAAGTGATACAGGGTTTTAAAACAAAATGATAGAAATTAACAGTCATTGTTATATTACATATTGTTATCTTCAACTACGTTGCTCAGATTACCACATGTAAGAATGCAAGGTTGATCAAACCATTAAAGAGAATGAAAAATAATTATTAGATAATATATTAGAGATAATACAAAGTTTCACTAGACAAGGTGGTAGGAATTCACCAGTGGTTGTTCCACTGCATATTGTTGTCTTCAAATCAGTTGCTCAGATTACCAGATACAAGCATGCAAAATTGGTGAGAATATAAAAATTTTTAAGCATTAACTGTTCCTTTCAATATACCATCAAACATCAGTAGTACAGTTATCCCATACACACA
>NW_004955479.1:6561650-6587752 GCF_000276665.1 Chinchilla lanigera | reverse complement strand
AAGGTAAGAATGTTTTTCAAATTAGGAATACCACTGGAAATTATCCAAGTAATAAGTCCTTAGGGACATGGATTTTCAGGAGTGTCACAGGAAGATGAAGTGAACAAAATATAAAGCAAGCACATATGTAGCATTTTTTTCAATGAAATTCACCAAAGCAGAATCAAATAAAACTATAATAAATATACTGAAAAAACCTAACTCAAGACACTCACGTCATACCATTTAAGAGAATAAAAAGTTATTAGATAAATCATTAAAGACAACACAGAGTTTCACTAGACAAGATGGTAGGAATTCACCAATAATTGTTCCACTGCATATAGTTGTCTTCAATTCAGTGCTCAGATTACCAGAGACAAGCATGTAAAATTGTTCAGAATATAAAAAATTTTAAGCATTAACTGTTCCTTTTAATATACCATCACACATCAGCAGTACGGTTATCCCAGCCATTCCTCTATATTCACATCTATATCTATCTATATATCTACCTTCTTATCTAAATATATATGTGTATATATTATATATACTGTTTTGTCTTCCTTCTTTCTTTTTTCTTCTTTCACTCATCCCAGTTGTTCCTTCCTTTGAGCAATTTCTTTCCCTGTCATATCATCTACTGTATGTTTTGAGTTTTATTTACTCTTTCAGATTCCTACACTGGGAAGACAATATGATGTTTACACAACTGGGTCCGACTTATTTCACTTATGAGTAAGGTCACAAGTTGCATCTATTTACTTACAAAAGCCTTGAGTTTACCTTTTTAAATAGCTGAGTAATAAACCATGGTCTAAAGTTACATCTTTTTTATCCATTCCTCAGTTGATGAGCATTTGAATTGTTTCCAAAATTTAGCTATAACAAATTGTGCTGCTATAAACATGGGTGCACATATATCACTGTGGTGTAATGTTTTCAATTCTAGAAAAATACCCAGAAGAGGAATAGCTGGGATTATTAAGTGGAACTTCTAATCCTAGTTTCGTGAGGAATCTCCAACCTGATTTCTGCAGTGGTTTCCACAATTGACACTCCCACCAGCAGTGGAGAAGTGTTCCTTTATCCCCACAGCCTCTCCAGCATTGGTCATTTGTTGATTTCTTAATGATAGCCATTCTTTGTGGGGTGAGATAGAATCACAGTGTTGTTTTAAATTACATTTCTCCAATGATTAATGATGTTCAACATTTTTTCCTGTACTTATTCACCAATAGTATTTCTTCATCTGAGAAATTTGTATTCATCTCAGATGCCTGTTTTTGGATTCAGTCTTTGAAATTTTGGGGACTTATTTTTTTTAAATTATTTATATTTTCTAGATAGAAGTCCTTTGTCTGCAGGGCATGTGGCTAAAGTTTTTCCCAATTCTTGGGTTTTCTTTTTGCTCTACTGGTGATTTCGTTTGATATGCAAAAACTTTTCAATAAGGTGAGATCCCACTTGTTTATTCTTTGAAGAATTTCCCACGCAGTTTGGTTTTTGTTCATAAATTATCTGGATATCCCTATGTCTTTAAGATTTTTACCTACTTTCTCTTCAAAAAGAGTTATTGTTTCTGGTTTAGTATTTAGATCTCTGATCCATTTTGACTTTAGTTTAAAGCATCGTAAAAGCATGGGTCTAGTTTTAGTCTTTGGCATGTAGAAAGCCAGTTTTTCCAACACCATTTATTGAAGAGGTTATCTTTCTTCCAGGGTACATGTTTGGCTCCTTCATCAGCTATAAGGTGACTGAGTGTGTTTGTAGCTGTCTGTATCTTTTAACCTGTTCCATTGATCTTTGGGTCTGTTCTTGTCAGTACAATGCTGATTATATCAGAGTAGATTTGCAGTATAATATCAAGTCAGGAATTGTGATGCCTCCTGCCTTTCCTTTGTTTCTCAGGATTATTTTTGCTATTCTAGTCCTCTTCTGGTTCCAGATGAATTTTAAGGATGTTTGCTTTAGAATGGTGAGGTATAATAATATTTTAATTGGGATTATATTGAATCTGTACAACAATTTTGGCAGTATGGTTATGTTCACAAAGTTAGTTCTTCCTATCTATGAGCAAAGAATATCTTTCCATTTCCTGATATCCTCTTTGATCTCTTCTTTCAGAGTACTGCAATTTTCACTGTATAGATCTTTTACTTTTTTTGTTAGATTGATTCCTAAGTATTTCATCTTTGTAGATGCTATTGTGAAAGGTGTAGTTTCCCTAATTTGTCTTTCAGTCCGTTTATTGTTTGTGTACAGGAATGCTATTGATTTTTGAGCACTGACTTTGTATCCAGCTATGCCAGTGAATTTGGTTATTAAATCCATGAGCCTTTTGGTGGAGTTTTTGGGGGTCTTCTATGTATAGTATCATGTCATCTGCTAATAATGATAATTTCACTTCTTCCTTTCCTATCATTACTTTTCTTTCTCTCTCTTTTCTAATTGCTCTAGCCAAAATTTCCAGAACTATATTGAATAGGAGTGGTGAAAGTGGACATCCTCGTCTTATTCCTGATTTTAAAGTGAAAGCCCTCAATTTTTGACCATTTAGTGTAATGTTAGCTTGTCATAGATGGCTTTGATCAGCTTGAGGTAAAGGCCATCTATCCACTTTCTGTAGGTTTTTGATCATGAATGAATGTTGGACTTTGTTAAAGAGTTTTTCTGCATTGATGGAGATGATCATGTGATTTTTGTCTTTGGCTCTATTGACACAGTGTATTACATTAGTTGATTTGCATACACTGAACCATCCCTGCAGTCCTAGGATGAATCCCACTTGGTTATGGTGTATAATTTTCTTGATGATTTGTTGTTTTCTGTTTGCTAGCATTTTACTGAGAATTTTTCCATGTATATTCATTAGGGAGATTGGCCTGTAGTTCTCTTCAGTTGGGTCTTTCTCTGAGTTTGGTATCAGTATAATACTTGCCTCCAGGAATGAGTTTTGAAGAATTGCTTCCCTTTCTATTTCTTTAAAGAGTTTGAGAAGAATTGGCATTGAATCTTCTCTAAATTTCTCGCATAATTGAGCTATGAATGCATCAGGACCTGGGCTTTCTTTTGTTTGTAAGTTTTTTTATTTCATTTTCAATATCATTGCCTGATATTTGGTTATTCAAGATTTTTATATCTTCTTGATTCATCTTTGGTAATTCATATGTATCTAGGAATCTGTCCATTTCCTCTGTTTTTTCCATCCTGCAAGAGCAAAGATTTTTAAAGTAGGTATTGATGATCTGAATTTCTACAGGATCTGTAGTGATTTCACCTCTTTCATTCTTTATTGCATATATTTCAATTTTTAATTTCATTTTCTTGGTAAGATTGGCTAGGGGTTTATCTATTTTAGTTATTCTTTTAAGCAACAAACTCTTCGATTCATTAATTCTTTGTATTGTTCTTTTAGTCTCTACTGCTTTAATTTCTACTCTGAGATTTATAACTTCCTGTCTTCTTTGGGCTTTGGTTTTACTTGCTCTTCTTTTTCTAGAAGCTTGAGGTGCAGCACAAGATTGTTTATTTGTAGTTGTGCTGTTTTCCTGAGGTGAGATTTCACTGGTATAAGTTTTGCTTTGAGGACTGCTTTCATTGCATACCACAGGTTCCTGTAAGTTGTATCAACATTTTCTTTTGATGATAAATAGTCTTTAGTTTCTTCTTTGATTTCATCTGTGACCCATTGACTGTTCAAGAGGGTGTTACTTAATTTCCATGTGCTTGTGGGTTTTTTGTAGCTTCTTTTGTCATTAATTTCCAATTTCACTGCACTATGATCAGATAGTAAACATGGGATAATTTCAATTCCTTTCCATTTACTTAAGCATGTTCTATGTGCTAGCATATGGTCTGTTTTAGAGAATGTCCCACGTGTAGCTGAGAAGGATGTGAATTCTGATGCTCTTGGATGGAACACTCTGTAAAGGTCTACTGATCCATTTGTTCACAGGTTTGGTTAAGTCTTGTTATTTCTATGCTGATTTTTAGTGTAGTTGATCTATCTTTTTGTGACAATCATGTATTAAAGTCCACTGTTACTATTGTGTTGCTGCTTATTTCATTTTTCATGTCTGTTAAAATTTGTCTTATATAGTTGAGTGCTCCAGTATTTGGTGCATAGAGGTTTATGATTGTTATTTTTCCTCTTTAAATTTTCCCCTCACAAGTATATAGTGACCTTCTTTACCTCTTTTGATTGTTCTTGGTCTGAAGTTCAAGTTATCAGCCAACAGAATAGCTACACCTGATTTTATTGGGGTCCCTGTCCCATAGAGTATTTGTTTTCCATCCTTTAATTTTCAGTCTATAAATTTCCTTTTGAATTAAATGTGTTTCTTGTGTACAGCATATAGTTGGATTTTGTTTCTTGATCCACTCTGCTAGTCTGCTTCTTTTGACTGGTGCATTGAGACAGTTTACATTGATGGTTGTAACTCATATGTTTTGGCTTATCTTTGTTGTTATTTTCCTCTTGCTGGAACCTCCTTTATCCCTCTGTTTAATTGCTTGCTCTGCTAGGTGGTTCCTTTTTGTTGTTGCTCTTGAAACTGTTTTCTGTTTTACCTCTTTCCAGAATATTTTCTATTACTCTTTATAGGATTGGTTTTTCACTCATGAATTTCTTCAATTGTTCTTTATCATGGAAATATTTTATTTCTCCATTAAATTTAAAGGATAGTTTTGCAGGGTACATCAGTCTGAGTTAGAAACTGCCTTCTTTCAATACCTGAAATATATCACTCCAAGCTTTCCTTGATGTGATGGTTTGTGTTGAGAAATGTGCTATGATTCTGATGGGCTCTCCTTTATAGGTGATCTGTTTCTTTTCTCTAATAATTTTTAATATTGTGATCTTTTGCTGAGTTTCTGGGATCTTGATCACATGTAGTGTAGATCACATATAGTATAGTCTGGGTGTATATTTATTTTGGTTATGGTTAATTGGAGTTCTATATGCTTCACTTAACTGTATGTTTGCTTCTTTTTCCATGCCTGGAATTTTTTGCTATTACTTCTGCAAATAGTCTTTTTATGTCATTTGTGTTGACACCTGCAGTTTTGTAGATACATATTAATTTTACAATGTTTTTCTTTGCTTCATCTTGCAGTTGTTGAATTGTTTTTTCCTGGTTCCTTGTTGTTTTTAAGAGATCCTTCCTTTCAAATTTGTTAGTGGCAATGCCATCTTCAAGGTCTGAAAGTCTATCTTCGGCTTTGTTCAGGTGGCTTTGCTGATTTTCAATGGAATTTTTAATTTCCTGGATATCTGCTTAAATCTGTTTCACACATTCTAGTTCTTTTCTATATTCTTTCCTCAAGGTTTCCACAAGTAGTCTGTGTTCCTCTATTTGCTTACCAATGTCTTCTTTGGATATGCTGGACAATTCTTTCATTATTGTTAGCATTTCTTTTTTTTCCTGAGAGATTACTTGTGATCTGCTGTTTTCTATGGCCTGGTGGTCTTTCTTTACTTCAGTTGCTATCACTTCAGAAATTTCAGTGTATAACAGCTCTCCTGTGCTGATGTTTCCTGGACTTGTTCGGGGTGGTGTAGAGATCTGAGTTTGCAGTTTGCTCCTTTGTTTTGTCATTTTTTGAAGTTCCAGAGGTTCCCTGGTGCTTAGTCTCATTCTCTCAATTATGTGTGAGTGGCAGGGCGAGGATCCAAAGATCCCTAGTGCTCACTGTGGTCTCTGTGCTGGTGTGTGGTGGCAAGGTGGTGTCCCATGTGCTCACAAAACTTTCTTGTCTTCATTTGGCTCACATGTTAGTGGGGCAGGGGCAGGGGCAGGGGCAGGGGCAGGGGCAGGG
Source organism: Chinchilla lanigera (assembly GCF_000276665.1). Classification (NCBI taxonomy): domain Eukaryota; kingdom Metazoa; phylum Chordata; class Mammalia; order Rodentia; family Chinchillidae; genus Chinchilla; species Chinchilla lanigera. The sequence goes on along the minus strand of NW_004955479.1, from coordinate 6,581,953 downwards.
GCATTGGAGGCTCACTGGAGTTCGTGACGCTGCCTGCATTTCAGCCCACCTTCCACAAGGGATGCAGATCACAGACACTGAATCTTCAGATGTTGCCCAGGACCCAACCTGGTTCCCACACTGGCAGATGAGGGGTGAAGGTGGAGTCCTCAAGGCTGCTGACTCTGTCCAGGTTTGAACTGGGCTCCCATGGGGATACAGGTCATACTCAGAGTGGCCACTGAGGCCTCAGAAGGTATCCGGGCCTCCATCTGTCTAATTCACTACTGGGGAAGGTGCAGGGCCCCCTCATCAGAGTTCCTGAAGATGTCCAGTGTTCAGCCCAGTGCCCATGGGGACCTAAGGTTGCAAGGATTGGCCACCAAGGCCCCAGAAGCTGCCCAGGGGCTCTGGCTGCCTCTCATGCTACTCAGGGAGGCAGAGGGTGGCTCACTGGGGTTCCTGATGATGTCCAGGGTTCAGCCAAGCACCCGCAGACAAGCTAAGGGTGAGGGGAGTGGCCACTGAGGCCCCAGAAGGTGATTGTGGTTCTCCCTGCCTCACATGCTTGTCAGGGAGGCATGAGGGTGGCTCACTGGAGTTCCTGAAGTTGTTTGGGGCTCAGTCCAGCACCCACAGACATGTTAGTCATGTGGGGAGTGGCCACCAAGGCCTCATAAGGTAACTATGGCTTCCCCTGCCTTGCACACTGGTAAGGGAGGTGTGCAGGTGACTCACCAGGGTTCCTGAAGATGTCCTTAGAGCAAAATTTCACCCTGTAGATAAATTTAAGAATAAGAACAAAATATTTTACCTCATTTATTCTTTCTTAGCACGCTTCCTTTCTTTATGAAGATCTAATTTTCTGACCTGTGAAGAAATTCTCTTAATATTTCTTGAAATTCAAGTCTATTGGTGAGAAATTTTCTCAATTATTGTTTGTCAGTGACAGTATTTCTTTTTCAGTTTGAATGAACATTTCAGTGGCTATAGTTCCAGGTTGACTTTTTTCAATATTTTCAATATTTGTTTTTGTTCTTTTTTTGTTGTATTCTCTATTGCTTTTTTTTAAAAAAAAGTCAAATATAACTCTAACTCTTACCTCATGGAGGTAAATTTCACTGCCCCCAGCATCTTTTAAGTTTTTTTCTCTTTATGTTCCCTTTTTCTGCAGTGTGAGTATATTTTACTGAAGTTCCTTTCTTTGGCTTTTATCCTATGTGATACTCTCTGAGTTCCTGGATCTGTTATTTGGTAGCTATCATTAATTTTCAGAAGTTTTCAGCCATTATTAATTAAAATGTTTGTCCTTTTCCTTCCTTTCTTTCCTCTGTTGTTAACAATATTCATGTGATGTACCTTTGTCCTACAGGCTTTATATATTGTCTTCTGGTGTTGTGTTTATATTCTCTTTTGTCCTGTTTTTTCAGTTCAGAAAGTTCATTGTAACATTTTCAAGTGCACTAATTCTTTCTACGGCTGTGTCCAATTCCATAAGAACATCATTAGTAATAGTCTTTATTTTTAATAGTGTTTATCATTGCTAACATTCCTTTTAATTCTTTCTTTATACCTTCTTGTGTTTTCTATCTCTTTGTTGTATTAAAAATCTGGAGGTTTTAATTTTCTATTTCTTTTCTTGTAGTTCCATCATATGAAATATAATTACTTTAAATTACAAGTCTAAAACTTTCCTAAATATCTGTCATACATGATTTTAATGTTTTTCTTTTCATATTTTTTGAGACAGAGTTTTGCTATACAGTTCAGACTGGGTTTGATCTTACTGTGTAGCCCAGACTAGTCTTGAACTCACAATGATCCACCAGCTCCCAAGTGCTGGGATTATAGGCATATGCAACCCTACCTAGCTTGGGGTTTTCTTTTTAAAATGCCACACATTTTGTTAGCTGGACACAGTGAATCAGGGAAAAGAATCTGAGATAAATATTCTATTCATTTGACTTCCAGATTCTTTACACATAAGACTAGAATTTACTTTTATTATATGCACTTTAGTTTTTCTGTAAATTGGAAGAAATACCTGTGGAAGCATATGCCATATTTCTTAGATATGGACCACTGTATCTTCTCTAGGCTAGTCAAGTTAAAGCAAAAAACTGGAAATTAGGAAATCTTATTTAGAATTCAGAATCACCAGTACAAGAGAACCAATCAGGACCAACTCAAGAAATCATAAAACATGGATTCAATAATAAGGCCACCTTGTATACTATACAGACTTTGGTGTAGTTTTAACAGAAATATTATACCTATTATAACTTAAAGCTTAGATTATGTTACTTTATAGGCAATACCAACCAATTTCAATATAACTAGCATGCACAGTCAGTTGCCTCTGTTACCATATGTGACAGAAAATCAAATGTTTTCCCACATACCTGCTACCCCAAGAACTAACTCTTCACAAAGCCTGAGTCAAGATTGAGGCTACATACACAGTAATAGCCTTGTACATAAAACTTAGAAAATCTGGAAGAGAAAATAGTTAGCTTTTAACCTTCCAGGAGAAGTGGACTACAGGTCAGAATTTGACTCCTGCCATAATCAGAAGAAATGTATGGTTTAAACACTACTATATCCAGTCATGGTGGTGCATGCCTGTAATCCCAGCACTCACGAGGCTGAAGCAGTAGGATCTTCACGAGTTTGAGACCAGTCTGGGCTACCTAGTGAGCTCAAGGCCAACCTGAACTGCGTAGTGAGACCCTGTGTCAAAAAGACAAAAGAAAAAAGAAATAACACTACTATCCGCAGCTGCTGCCAATGCAGACTTCTGCAAAATACAGACTCCTGCAACCTGATCTAGGGAAACACATGAGGTTGCTGTGTCCCATGCGTTCAGCAGGTTCTTTTAAATTTGGGAGATCAGTTATGTCCCACCAAGATCAACTTTGTCAAGTAAAACTGTCCCAGGTAGGGTATAATTAACAGCATCATATATGAATCTATTAATGTCTCAAAGAGATTACTTGAACAATTCAATTTACAATCTGTTTCTTCTCAGGAACCACATACATCGTTTCAATGGCCTCATGCAAAATTCCCCAATATATTTGGGGAAAAGTGAGGGTCGGCTTACCGTAGGGCTCATTTAATGAATTCAGTTTATTTTACTTGCAACTGCAGCCTCTGGGAATACCTTACTTCTCTCCTTGCTGAAATCTCTCACCACTCCTCCAACAAAAGCAGTATATGCCTAAATCACAATAGGCACAAGATTTTACTATGTCAATAAAGCCTTATCTAAATCAGTGAAGCATACACATCCCATGGAAGAAAATGATGACCAGATATGTTATAAACTGGATTTTGACTCAAGTACCTTACAATTATAGAGAGTGATTTTGAAAGGGCTCCTCATTAAAGCTTTATTTGCTCTGACGGGATCAATCGGGTGTTTGGGGCACAAAAATGAGTCTCTGTATGCTTGTGTACCTCACACTGGGCCTCAGGCCAACAGGGTCGCACACATGCCCACTAGCCTTGCCAAAAAAGTGACCCAGTGGTACTGCCAATTTTGGCCAGAATAGCAATGGCAGGGAGTCTAACCCTCAGTGCTAGTGCCTTGGGGGTGGGCCAAAATCAGTGCTTATAACTGGGCACCCAAATAGAGGACGATTTTACAGCTGCTCAGGAAGCTCTTGACACATTACAGGACCAAACTGATTCTCTAGCTGCGGTGGTTCTCCAAAATCACAGAGCTCTGCACTGCCTCCCTGCTCAACAGGGAGGCATTTGCCTGTTTTTAGAAAAATAATACTGTTTTTATGCTAATAGGTCTGGTGTTGTTAGGGAGACTGCCTGCCAGTTATGAGAACAGATAAACCAGTGGGCCTGAGACAGGCAAACAGGCCCCTACTGGTGGAGCTCCCTGGAAAACTGGAAGCCATGGCTGGTAGCTCTATTAGGACCACTAATGGGCCTCCTCCTTATGCTCCTAATCAGGCTCACCTCCCTTATTACAGAATAAATAAATAGCATTAGCCTCCAAATGACCTTCCGGTCTGTATTTCCTATACAGCTTTAAATACCTACATCTCTGAAAATGATTTTTCTGATTAAAAGAGGGAGAAATGACAGGGAAATTAAAAGTTTGAATAAAAGCCTGCCTAGAAAGCCCACTAAAAATGCCCACCAAAACCTAGGGAACATGTTCAAGCAGCCAGATAACAAAACATTCCTCCCTTTATGTCACTCTTGTTTTTACTTCCTTTGTTTAACTGATGGCCTTGCAATGTAACTTAAGTATCTTTACTGCTTTGTGTAACTGATGGCCTTACAATGTAACTTGAGATATTCAAACTCCTTCAGCATGCCATGATGCGCCAAATTTGCCTCTGTACCTCCCCACTGGCTTTCCTTTCAAAACCCCCCACACCGTGGTGAGCAGGGCTCTGATTCTGGGAGAGATCCTAGCCAGAAGACCACCAGGATAATTATCTGCCTCCTAAACCTCCTTGGTGCTATTTCTTTCCGTGTTTGTTCTTTTCTCTGTAACAGGGTTTTTTTCTCTGTAATAGTTTAAGCTACATTCTTCAAATGTTTCTAAATGAAGGTATTTTATACTAAGAGTACTATTTATTCATTAAAGATTGGAGATATTTATTGAAGTATTGATCAGGATTTATTATCTCATATAAACCTATAGATAAAGTGTTTGTGTCACTTTCATTCAAAACTCTCTAAAGGCTGTAGATTATTTAATGTTCTTATGGTATCTATTGTCTTCACTCATTTCCATTTTGAGACTAATCTAGTTATAAGCTGTTTAACAACACATATTTTCATCACCACTTATTGGTTATGTTTTATTAGTAACACTGGAGTCCTATATAATTTGCAGTACAAGAGATGAGACATTTAGAATGTAAAACTAATGGAAAATGAGTCTGCACATTTTCAAAATAAAGGGGAAAAACTGAGTAAAGTGGTTTTCCTATCTACTCAATGAAAAATGTTGGAACATTATACTCAAAAATCGCATTATATAGATTTTTAAAATAAATACTTTGCCTCTAATTATAAAACACAGTGACTTATTTATTCTCATAAATTTCCCCCAAATCATTCATTCTTAGAAGACTTTTTCCTTATTACTCTCTGTAATTAGCAATTTTGATACACTTAACACAAGGTCCATAAAGTTGATAACACTAGTAGTTTTTATCTTGAGTTGTGTATCAGACAAAAGCTGAGGTTTTTCTTTTTTTCCTTTTAGCTTCTTTTAAATCCCTCCTGAAGATCCTGATGCAATGGATCTGGGGTAGCATCCAGATATCGATGTATCTCTAAACTTCCCATGAGTGCTGCTGAGCTCTGCACCCTCTCCTACCTTGTGTATTAGTTTGCAGCAAATCAAGGAGAAAAAGCATAGAGGATTTTCTCAGTTTATACAGTTTATGTGTGTTCTGTTAGTATTTAAAAAAGAAAAAAAACCAGACACCTGCTGACCTTTATTGAGCTAGTGAGAGGAAATGTTTTACAAACATTTTCTCAAATGAATATGCAGTTCCTACTTTGTTACTGCTTTTCTGTCATGGATACATTTACATCCTTATTCTTTGGTTTTTAAAGAAGAACCCAATACTTGATTTTTAAAAATGCCTTTTAATCCCACTGTCCTTGAAAGGCAAAGGAGAAAACAAATGAAGCAATCTATCACTAGCATGGCCCTGTCTGCGGAGATAAACCATCTCCCAGGAGGAGGACGAAGTCAAGCACTTTCTGATCTGTTGGTCTTTAGCTGTTTTAACGATTAATTATACTTCTCTTTGGGTTTTCGTGATACTGCCAGATGTGATTTTCATCTGTGTTTTATTAGAAATGGATTATTAGTAACAGTGATACACACTGTTGGTGATGATGTATACCTTTTCTCTTATTTTTGAGTGTCAGCAAGTATGTATGTGTACACGTAATACTCTATCTACATTTTAAGAGATACATTTTCATATAGATTTCTTCCATGCATTAATCTTTTCATCTTGTCTTTTACAAAACAGCCAATTCTAATTTTAATAATGCCGAAGTCATTACTTTTTTCTTGGATTATGGTCTTGCTGAAACATTAATGCTCATCATTAAACACAAAGTCACCCACATTTTCAGCTATGTTATTCTCTAACAGTTTTATAGTTGTTTACTCTACATTTAGGTCCATGTACCATTTTTAGTTAATTTTTGTAACAGATAAGTGACTGTCTAAATGCACTTTTGTTGATTCATTAACTTTTTAAAAATGATTACTATTTCTCTATTAAAATGTCTGATTTTTTTTTGTAAAAGGTGAATCACTTTATATGATAGCTATTTCTTAGTTATCTATCCTGTTTTATCAATACATTCCTTTTTGGCTATTATATTGTTTATATTACTATGTTTTGTAGTGAGTTCTCTTTTCTTTTAACTGATTTTAAGAATAAAAGAAGGAAAACATATTAACAAACAGACATCCATTTACAAAACAACATAAGAACAATATACACAATATAGAGACACAGACAAAGCAGTAGGAAATTAACAACAGTTGTTGTATTACATATTGACATCTTCAAAGTGTAGTGAGTTTTCATAAGTAGTTTTGATCAATTTTATTTCTATAACAGCACATTTTACAAAATGAATAACACTGAATAAAACATAGAATATAAATAAAAAGCCAAAATATCAAACACATTGAAACTATTGCTTTTAATTTCATAATTATATTAAATAGTACCTATGATTAAGTTACAAATGGATTTTTATGATTTTTTATTAACTTTTGATACTTTGAAGAACAGTTTTGAAGGATAAATATTTTCCTGAAATATGGAAGAAATAGTAGTCTACTAAATTATGCCTGGCAATAACCATATAAAATTAAAGAAAATTATGTAATTTATACCTCACTCTTTTTAATAGGCAGAATAATTGCCTGCTAGATGTTTGTACATTCTTATTGCTGAAACATGTGAATATGTTACTGACAAGGCAAAAGAAATGGACAGATGTGATTATGTTAAGGGTTTTAGGATTGAGGTGATTTTCCTAGATTGTCTGGTGGACCCAAGACAAGCACAAGTGCCCTACAGCTAGGAGGAGGAAGAACGATCACAATGAAATGGAAGATGTTGAGACGAAAGATAAAAGCAATGCCAAGGGATTTAAGCACCGTTAGAAGCTGGACGACGGAATAGTCCTTCCTTAGCTTCTCTAGAGGGAATGCAGTTCTACTGGTGCCTTTATATGATTCCTGCAAGGTCAGCTTCCATTGAGTTACCTCCAGATCTGAAAGATAATAACTTCTCAAACTGTTACATTTGGAGCACTTTGTAATAGCAGGGACAGGAAACTAACATATTCCTGAAAATCTGTATTTTTGTGTGGAGCTAAATCTAATGCTAATAAATTATTTTTAAATGCATAGAATATTAGTCTTTAGAAAGTTTATGATACTGACATTAGCAATCTCCACAATGTACTGAATCCCTAGATTCTAGTGGCGAAAAAATCACTTGCTGCTTTTTACTTAATACATTACTCACTGTGAGACAAATGATCATTTTAAGAATCACTAAAAATAGACAGGAAGGTTCAGTATGGGTGGGTCTGGTTATGAGTAGAGTTGGTACAGAACTGGATAACTGCATCATCTAAAAGCTACACCCAGGACCTAAGTTTAATGATATATGAATATACCAAACAGAAAGTGACAGTAATGAGATTTGTATGTCTCAAAATAAGTCTAGGAAGAAAAGAGAAAAGGATGAATAGCCTCCTGAGAAAATAAATTGAAACCCAGGTTTCATGCCCTGAATTCAAACTACCAATGTGGCAAATAAAAATCTGAGGAGAAAATTTTATCTAAAAATATTCTCAGGCTGGTAATAGCCTAAGCAAATTCAGATTGTCTCTTGAAGAATGAAAATTCGATCCAGGCCAACAGTGATTAAATAATACTTTGGAGAGCAAAAGGCAATTTCAGAGATGTTATTATGTCAAGAAATATTACATCTCAGCATCTATGAAATTTGGTTCATCTGTCTTGTTATATCATACCCTTTGCTATTCTGAGAGAGATGACTTATGTTCCTAAAATGAATATTCTATTATATCAGAAATATAAGTGTGTAAGTGTGTGTGTGTGGTGTGTGTGTGCTTTGCACAGTTTTTATTATGTCACACCTCAATCATCCATTTACCGAATGGGCACTCTCCTATCCTCATATATCATTTATAATCTCTCCCGATCCATCTATCTCAAAACTATTTTTCATCTTTAGCTTCTGTAGCCATCTTCTCTCATAGATGTCTTCCTGTTCTCATAGTTCTTAGTCTCTAACAAGTTCCTTCTCTAGCAGGTGGTCTTTGATCATTGTTATTCCTCAGAGTCTTAATCTTACATGTTGTCACTTTCATTACATATTATGCAAGAACATTACTTCAAATGTTAGTGAAACTCAAATCTTTATGTCTAGCCAAGATTTTTTCCAAGTTTATTTTAAAACAACAAAATGAATCTTTCAGAATAGTTCACATTCAAGGATTCCTAAAATAACATCACCTCTTACATTCTCAGTTGATGTCTTCCAAATATCTTATTTTCATCACATTTTCATCACTGATGGGAATGGATCAGAGACCTAAAATTAATTTTTGTTCTTCTGTTACCTCCTCTACACCTAATTTCCTGAACATCTTAATATTCTATTAACAATGTTTGTATATCTGGACCATCTTTTCCATTGTAACATCTTGTGATACTGTCATTTATTTCCAAACTATTATAATTATAAAACTATTTTTCTGCACCCAATTTCAAACCCTTATATCTCTAGCATTTCTATGTGTATTACTATATTAGCTTCCTGGGGATGGCAAAATAAAATACCACAAACTGGGTGACTTGAACAATAGAAAATTATTGTCTCATAGTTTTGGAGGTTAGAAGTGCAAAGTGGAATTGCTAACTGGATTAATTCCTTCTGAGGGCTGTGAGGAAGAGCATCTGTTCCATGTAGCTCTTCTAGTTTCTGATAGTTTTAGGTGTCCTTTGCCTTGCAATTATATTTTTTCTGTGTCTTTACATGATCTCCCATGTTGTCTGTTACTATTTCCAAATTTCTTCTCTTTACATGAACACCCATCCTGTTGGATTAAGACCCACCCTAAGGAATAGGTCTGAACTCAAAACATTTGCAGGGGCCCTTGTATAGACTAAATATTTGTGTCCCCTCAAAATATGCATGAAACAATCTAATTTTAATGTTTAATGATATTTAGAAATGGGGCTTATGAGTGGTACTCAGGTCATGAGCGTGGGACCCTTATGAATGGGACCTTATAAAAAATAACAGAGAGCTATTTTTTGCTTGGCACCATCTTTGTATATCAGAAGTTAGCAGTCTGCAACCAGGAAAAGAGCCCTCCCCAGAAAGTGACAATGCCAGATCCCCAGTCTCCAACTTCAGTCTCCAGACCACTGAGAAATGAATTTCTGTCATTCTAGTCACCCACTAGATGGTACATTGGTGCCAGAACCCAAACTGACTAAAATGGGTCCTGTTTCCAAATAAGGTTACATTACAATACTAGGAATTAAATCTTCAGCATATTTTTGGGGGGAACACATTTAGTTTATGGAAACTGCAAAAGTTATCATTACTATTTATTGAAGTTCTCTCGGTAGGAAAGAATTACAGCTTTTCCAATCAGCCCTCACCCCCCTCCCCCGCTTTCTCATCTTATTTTCTTTGAATACTTCTCAATGGGCTCTAGCTATTGTATGTTCTATATGTTCAACCTTCTGGCTTTGCTGAAATTACAATTTTCATGTACTTTGTTTCACTTTCCTCTGGCTACTCAATCTTTACTTATCTTGCAATGTGTTCTTTGAGTCTCAATCTGTCATTTCATATTTCCATAGCACATACTTAAGCCTCTTAAAATATAAGATTGAACAAAACCTTGACTTTTACAGCCATGTTATGAGTGGTTTTGTTCTCATTCTTAGATGAATTTTTTAACAGATCGAGATGCCGTGATGACATGTGAAAGCAGGTGATTAAGAATATTTGTTTTACTTACTTGATGTATGTTTAAGAGTAGGAGCTCTTAAAACTTTCAAACCTGAGAGAACTGTAGTGCCACTGATTAAAAATGGAAACACTACATAGAGTAGCTTCCATATCAGAAATGACGAGTTCGACTGGTACAGGGCTCCTATCCAATATATCACTGTAAAATTCGCACATCATTTCCTCAAATAAGAGAGCTGAATTTATTGTAAAAAATATCTAAGAGGAGAATACATAAAAGGTAACCAGAGACACTCAGTGAAACTTGGGAAACTGTCTTGGCAGAAAGAGAAATAATTGCTAGACCTACAGAAAGTGAAGAAATGAAAGGTCAAAGGAAAGTTAGGGTGAATCTTGTATAGGGTATAAATCTGATAATGGCTGATTCTCATTTTAGTTCTGGGTTATGGAATATAGATACCTCAAAATTGGAAATATAAACCAATATATTTGCTGAGCTAACTAGGAAACTTTTCACACTGGAAATGTTCTGACAGATTTCAGCTAAAATACGTGTACATGATTTTTTCCCCTCATAGAGGGTGGGTGTTTTTCCAGCTATCTGCCTTAGAAACTGAAGCAGCAATAAAAAGAATATTCTCCTTATGAACTTGGGTCATTTCTTCCTTTTTTCTCTTTTAATTCTCTTGTTAAATCATAACATTTAGCTGAGCTTTAATATTTCACAACATGAAATGCTAAGTGCATATTTAAAAGAATGAAATTCTTAAATCATGTTATTTTATGATTCAGGATTTAAGAGTTTCATTTCAGTTAAGTATATTTATAAAGCTGCAATTATTGCCAGACTTATTTCTATTTATACTTTTACCCTTCCTCAAAAGGCTTAATGAGTTTATTGGATAGTTTTGAGAGATGAAGCTTCTTTACTTTATTTGAAATTCTAAATGCAACATTTTACCTCCAATGTTTGATTACATAATAAATAATAGTTAATCCCATCTTTCCTTGATGAAAATTCTAGCCTTTATTTAAAAGGTATCATAATTTAAATGCTATAAATCTAACAAGTAGATGTTAATTTCCCCTTAAGAATATGGCAGGCAGTGAGAGATTAGCTGACAAATCTCTATTACCATCTGCCAAGAACTAAGAAACATTGCTCTGTGGCTCTCTTCTTAATGGGAAAATGATTGGGTTGATGTACATTTCTGGCTAATTTGAGGCCAAATACATCTCTTAAGAATCTTTGCTTCTTTTTAGAGAGTGTTAATTCTGAGGCAATTACAGTATGACAGGTGGAAAGCACAAGTAAAACCACATCTGCACACCTCCTACTTATAAACAATTGGAAGGAACCCAGGATATTTGCATGATCTTACAAGATGAGATTTTCAGAAAGTCATTGCTGTGTTTTCCTTGTGGGAATGCCCTAAAGACAGCAAACTGCTGTTTTACATGCTAGAAAATATAAAATACAATGTAGTTTTATTTGCATTTCCTAGTGACATGCCATTATAAATTCTTATTCTTTTCTAGGGATTATAATCAGCACTTTTCCTTTTGAAATATGGCACCATCTATGCTATATATAGAACCATATGATTTACTGATATTTGCTATATTTCAGAGAGTAAAATGTGCAAACTTTCAGACAGCCATGAAATTTTGAAAGAATGTTATATTTTAAAAAGAAACACATTTTCATATCTCATTAAAAGAAATACCAATTAAGTATTTAATAACATCAAAATTATATACAAACTTTTAAATTATTAAACATATTTTGCATAGTTCTAAATATCTTATTTTAGAACAATGAAAAATATTTTGTAAATTTGAAGTGTCAAAAAATACTAAAATATTTAAGTGTTAATACATACATATGGTATCAAAAAATTACATGGTAGTAAAGAAAATAGTTGACATTTTAAAGTACATCATAATAATTACCATTACAGAAGTATTTGAAACTTTCTGAAAAATTAGAGAACTATAAAACATACTCACTTATGATATATTTAACAGTACTAGTTTACCATCTACAAGTTTCATTTGTTGTGTTAATAAGATATCTAATTTCTAACCTGATTGTCTCTACATTCTGATTGCAGCTATAGAAAAGGTGAAATTGAAAATCAGGTACTAGAGATGGACTTTGAAATTTGATCCTGCAAACTTGTTGACTTCAGGTAAATTCTATGAAATAAAGCACATCTTCATGATTTAATAGTCTCACCCTGGGATTTAAAAATGTAAGAAATACCTTTTTCTTTCTTATTTTATGAAATTTTACCTTCTTTTTTCCAAAAGGGAACTGCTGTGCAATTTTAAAAGGAACAATTAACAATGACTTTGTGACTTTTCCTCTGGCCTCAAGTTTGCCTGAGGATTTGGTAAACTTTGTTAACTCGCGTAACTTTTAGTCATTTACTTACATGAAATTCAAAATGAGGACTACATGCTAGATCACTCATCAGTTAATGAGTGACTCGAATTGATAAGCTGCAGCTAGAAAATGTTACTCACATAGATCGAATTGTGAGTCTTGTAGCCATACATACCACAGACGTATGAGTGGGCATTATGACCAACTACATAAAAAAACTGAGAAGTTGTAGTGCTGTCAATTTCCTTGAACTAATGCAGTGTACACACATGCAATTTTATTTCATGAACTCATACAGGTGTTGAGTGTAAGCAGATGGTTTATCAAAGAGTTTTTGAAAGAAAAAATTTGCATAAATATTTCCAACTTCTTTTCTTTTTAACTAAGGTCTTTCTTTTAAAAGAAGAAAATGAATTTGGGAAAGGAAAAGAAGATATCTTTGAGAGTCAAGATATACATCCAGTCATGCTGATGTGTATGCCACCTGACTTGTTTACATTGTATTCTAGAAAGAATATTGTTTACAAGAATTCCCTTCACTTTACAAAAAGTATTCTATTAAGTAGATGTTTAGAATTTAGGGTTCTAAGATATAAAACATAATTCTTACCCTCGAAATTGTTTGTGGTAGAAAATAGGAGGGTTCTGTTGTTCTATTGTCTTCCTTTCTCACTTTCTTTCTTTTCTAACTTTTGCCAATGAATACTTAAAGTATTTTTGCATCTTCTATTGTTAGAGTGTAAGGACTGTCAGCAGCAGAAACATGCGCAGGGTATTCGGTGTTGTCGCACTTAGGGGTTGACCTATCGAAAACTACAGAAGGCAAGTGCAAGTAAACATCGCTTTCTTAAGGAAATATACTTGCTCGCGATACATTTTCTTGGTCCGAGTGACGCGGGATCAGGATCTACCCAGGGAAAGCATAAAAACGGCTGCTGTTAACAGGATTATTTTCTTGGGAGGACATATATACATACGCTCTGTTCAAAGATTGTAATCTAAGATTAAGTAATTAAAAAACTAGGAGCTGAAGAGCACACCAATATCATATAGGGTATTTTTGCATACTAGAGGATTTGAGATTACTAAATAAATTGAAAAATATTAAATAATTTTAATTAGGGCAACACTACTAGTTTTTGAGGAGCTAGGGAGAGAAAATAGTTGAGTATATTAACGAGGATGACTATAATCATTATCGCTCAGAAAACTGTTGCATAATAAAGTATTTTTTATTAAATTTTAACTATAACAAGAGATTATTTTGCTGATTTAATAAGTGACGTGTTTGTTAAAGAAGATAAAGATATTATTAACATAGATAAGAATTTAATGAATATTCATAGTTCAATGAAACGATTTCATTTCCATCTATATATTTAAGTCTTATTTTTTCTCCTTATTGCAATAAGATATTCTTACCTTGAGAGGCATGGAACCAACAAAGGTAGGTGGTCATCTATTGTTTTAGAGATTTTATTTTTATTTCTCATATAAGAGATGCACTTTAAGAGTGAAAACAGAAAATTTGAAATTTCAATTAGGAAAAATAAATGCACAGGTACTAATTTAATTTTATTTTAACTAAACTAATATTAGACACACTTAATTTTAAAATAATATACATTATTGGAGATACAGAGCAATGTTGAAAGAATTTTAAATTGTTTAAAGGAATATATTACAATTATAATTTTACAAGCAATAGTAACTATCAGTAATAGAGAAGAGATATTAAAAATCTAACAGATAAATTATAAATAAATGTCAACATGTTAAAATATTGAATAAAATAAGAATATGAAAGATCTGTAAACTGTACAGCAATTGGCTAAAATCATTAGGAAACTTGGTCTGTTGTAAATAAGGAACAATTTGGTATCAAAGGTAATATAATATTACCACGTTCATGTAGAAGATTTACAAAAAGTAGCCACATATCATGTCACAATACTACTTTCAACAAATCTCAACAGATTGAAAAGAAGTCAAGTTGATACAAAAACTGTATCTTAAAAAAATTACTCAATTTTTTAGAAATTAAATAATGCATTATGAATCAAATAGTATGACTCAAAAAATTCCACAAATGTAATTAAATATATTTTAACAAAATTACTGTAAATTATGACACTGAAATTTGGAAGATTCAGCTAAAGCCATATTAATAATGAAAAATAAGTTTTAAATCTGTACATCATAGATAAGTGAAGATTATGCAAAAATACTTTAAGTATTTATCTGCAAAAGTTAGAAATGTGCCCATAATCAATTTTAAAAATAAAAAAGTAAAAATAGTATCATGATTGACGCCATATTTACTAAAAAGAAAAGAAATTGGGAAATATTTATGCAAAATTTTTAAAAGATGAAGTAGACAAACTATATCAACATAATTGAACAAAAAAGGATCTAAACAGTTTGTAAAAGTGTATGCAACATTTTAAAATAAATTAATCAGTAGTGAAAGCCTTTCTTCAAAGAAACTGCCATTCTTAGGCGGCTTTGGGAATGATGTCATCCAATGTAAAATGAAATTATGAAGCACATTTCACAAAGACTCTTCGAAAAGGGTGGAAGGAAATATGAAGTGGTTTTGGAGGCCATTCTAACTTTGATCTGAACACCAACCAAAGAGTACTGCAAGCCATAAGTTAACAGAAACTTCTCAGGAACAGACAGACAAAAATATTCTAAACAAATATAAATAAAATTCAGGGCTGTATAAAATTGGAATATGTCATGACCAAATTGCATCTTTATTGCATATGTATTGCAATTTAACATTTCAAAATAAATCTACATAATACACAACAACTGAATAAAGAGAGAAGATCATCTAATGCTCATAAGCAATTCATGAAATTTTATTAATATAAAATTAATAATAGAGGGAAACCTTATTTTTAAAAGTATCTTTTTATAAAAAAGAAAAAGAAAAAAGCCGACAGTGTACACCATACTGAATGCTGAAGTACTTCTTTTGAAAGAGAAAGCGATTTCCAGCATGACCATTTCTAATAAGCAATGAACTGAGAACCACTGCTTAAGGAGAAACAAACGCATGGTAATATAAATGTGAGAAAACTTCCTTTTATGCAGACAATATTTACAGTAGGAAATCACTGAAAGATGGGTTTTTAAATCAGTCAGCAAATTCAGTAATATCATGGACTAGAAGACTGGCATATGAAAACATTCATTTTTCTATTACAGGCACTCAAATGAAATTTTAAAATTTTATATGCAATAGCAATCAAAGTAACAAATAGTTATTTAATTCTAAGAAAATTTTGGAAAAGCTACAATCCAGGAAGTAATAAATAGCTTCTGCCCAATTTGCAATCTTTTATCTTACTTCTCTAATTCTGTAACTCCATTGCACAGACATCAAAAAATAGCTGAGTGAGTCATTTCAAACAGGACATGAATTGTGCACAATTTTTAAAGAGGTTTTTGTTTGTTTTGTCAAATATACTACATAGGTGTTTCTAAGCATGCCCAGTGAGAAGCGGTCTGTTAAAAGTTAAATTGTCTCAATGAATCATAAAAATGGAGTTTCCAAAAACTTCTTCAATATAAGCAGATCTATAGCTCTCTTGTAGACATACATCACATAGTTAATGAATGCCTGATATGAGATCAATTTGCAAATACCTTGCATTTCACCTTTAAATAAAGAAAGCTTATTGTGTAGATGAGAGATTTTTACTTTATGAGAAGTTATTAAATTTTTATCTAAATATTTCTCATATGTAGATACGTATTTAAATAAAACAAACTCTACTTTTATACTAATGCTGTGCTAGCTTTTAATGTTTACACAATAATATCATAGCATAGAAGAAATATTAAATTCTAAATGCAATGTAGCTCTTAGAAACTAACAATTTGCTAAATGAAATTGGTTTTTAATGATTTCAATCTTTTTAAAGCTGAACTTTTGTTTATATAATGTAGCAAACTAATCTAAATGTGCAGTTCAGTTTTAAATGCTCAGATTCAAATTTTACCTCCACAACTTACCTAAGTTATTGCAATTTTGTACAGGATAAAGGTAAAGATCATTATGTGTAACTAAGCCCCCATATCAGGATTGGTTTGAATGTGGTGACAATAATCTAGCATGAAAACATTCTTACCAGGCATAAGTCAAATCTTAAAGAGTCACTTTTATTTTTGTTTGTTTGTGTGTTTTTGTTTGTTTGTTTGTTTGTTTTTCTTCAGGGACCAGGAATGGAACTCATGACCCTCTGCTTGCCAGGCAGGTGCTTTGCCGCTGAGCTAAATCCCCAGCCCAGAGAGAGTCACTTTTAATCATTATTATCTTTGTGACTTTAGATACAGCACTGGATATGTTTATTCTTGTAATCAAAATATGAAATTACACAGTAGTGTTATATTTAGAACTAGGAATGTACTCAGATATTGTATGGCACCCAACTCACAACTAATCATTCTTTAGCTTCACATGTTCAAATTTAAGGAACGAATTGGAGGTTTTCTACAATAAAAGCATTGGCTTAAAACAATAAAGTGTATCTCTTGAAATATTAATGTAAGATGAGTTTCTTTCATCATATTTCTTCTACTTTCCCTTCTTTTTTGATTCACTTGTATCCCTTGCACACTTACTCAACTAAATACACACACAAAATCATCTCCTATTGTCAGGAAATCCGTAGATTGCAAAGGAATCAAGAGTTAAACAATTTACATGGAGTCTTTTTTGTGTGAAAAGATAGAAACAGTGGTACAAGGTGAGAGCAATGATTTTTTTCTGCAATTTTATTTTGTTCATGATTCTAATTTTTATTCCAATGTTTCTTATCAACATAAAATATTTTTAAGTAAAGTGCTTGATAAGTCAACTTGAGATTAGAAAATCAGCACTATTTATTGCCTGTTTTCTGAAGGAAATGATTGAAATATTGTCACTTTTAGGGAAAGAGAGTGAGGTGTCCTCTCAAAGATGACATGCATTCTAAAAGAGTTGAAGGTCTTAAAAACAGTCACTCTTCTAATTTACTTTTAACAAAGTAGTTTTAAAGTTTCAAAATAGGACTAGTGATCTAGAAAAAGTGAAAGCACTTGACAGTAACTATTATTATTTATTTAGAGTACATTTGTGCAAATAAAAATATCTGTTAGTATAATTTACCACAATCCTGTCTTAAACAGTGAATATAGGAAAAAGTTGTTTTAAAAGTGTGTTTTGTGAGGAAAGTCATTACTTATTCCATCAACAGGTCCTCCACACCTCAGTTCCTAGGCTTGGCTATAGCATCCACAATGTCCAGTTTTAAAACATAATGGAGGATTGGAAGAATATTTTCACAAGTACTGAAATGAATGTTGAATGGTTCAGAAAGAAAATGAATGTTGAATGGTTCGGAAAGAACACTTGGAAACTCCTCAGATGTCCAAAGAATTTTCATTATCTCCTCCTTCACCGGATCTCAGTCTGTCGTCTAATTTATAGTGACAGTGACCTTGCCCAGCACATCCTCTGTGGGACAGAAACTCGCCTGACCGTCTGATGGAAAAGTTCATTTTCCCTTAAAAGTATCCATGACAGAGTCTCTTACTAATTCAGGGCAGAAGAGTTTATAATGAAGAAAAAAATAAGAGATATTTAAAAAGCCCAATGCAGAATTATTGCCATTATAAAGCTCTATAATATAATAAATATAAAAATAAATACCTGATAAAATAAAATGACTGACAATATGGTGAAACATGTATTATCATTAAAATGACATTCACAAATGGAGGTTTAGTGGCATAGAGAAATACAAATGCCAAAATGTTAAGTAAAACAACACACTAAAAATTTCAGTTATGGTATAACTATATTCAAAAGGAAAATACTGTCAATAAACAGTGAAAATGGTTTATATTAATAGGTTAGCAAAAATTAAAAGAAAGATGTTTCCATAGTAACCCTGGCTTTCTTTGGGTCATAACTTTTCAGAGAAATGTATTTATTTTTAGATGTTTAATTTATAAAGATTTTACTTATTCCAAGTATATGATACAATGAACTGATGCATTTTAGATTATGTAATGTTTACCAGAGTCAAAGTGATCAATACTTCTGACACTACTTGTCCTGTTGCATCTCACCAATTGTTCACCTCATACCTGTGTGATTCCCCTACCTTTCAGTCACTAACAACCTCTGTTGTACTCTCTGGTTCTATGAGATCAATATTGTAGATTCCGTAAGTAAGTGAGATCAATGCAGTATCGTCCTCCAGGTTCAATAATGTTATTACAGGAGTTCTTTCTTTCTTGTATGTGGTTGAATATATACACTTATTTTTCATTTAAAATGTTTCAATCAAGAAGTTTCTTCATTTTAAAGTCAGGAAAAATACTAGCAAATATCAAACCACTTACAAATTCTTATTTAGAATGTTCAAGTAAACGTCTTAACACCACTAATATTTTAACATGGTAGCTATTTTTCAAGTCTATTATTAATATCTCATACAGGCCAAAAAATATAAGAGAAAATCCCCAGGAAATCACATATAGTTCTATGCTAAAGGTTAATCGTGGGACCTTATCACCTTCCTACAACTGCCATGATACATGTCTTGATGTGTGACTTAAAACTTATATTGTCTGAAATACATTAAATGACAACAATTATACAACCTTAAAACATAAGTAGCAGTCAAATAATGTGGCAGTAAACACCATGATGTTGGAAAGATACATCATAAGAGATATTTAAAAAGCCCAGTGAAGAATTATTGCCATTATAAAGCTCTATAATATAATAAATATAAAAATAAATACCTGATAAAATAAAATGATTGTCAATATGGTGAAAATGAGCTTCTACAAAGCTCATCTTAATGTAAAGCAATGCAAAACTTAAGCAGTTTATACTACGTTCCAGTACCGGCTGCTTTGTGCACTCTAAGGAGGCATCTTATTCCATATAACCTTGCAGTTCCCGTGTCTGCTACAGATGTGATCCCAGCACTAACTTGTACAACTTAGCCCTAAGAAACATAATTCTGATTTCTGATATTTTGTGAAGAATTAAGAGATCTAAAGCAACAAATGTAGTTTTACTCTATTACTCATTCTGAGAACACCAGAGGAATTATTCACATGGTTAAAACGTTATTGTTTAAATAGAAGCCAGTTTATCAGGTTCAAACTGTCATAGCTAAAAGTGTACAACCAATTGAAGAACAGTTAAAAGTTCCTAGCAGGAAGTAATAGTGCGTGCCTTTAATCTGGCACTTTGGAAGGATGAGGCAGGAGAACTGCAAGTTGGAATCCAGCCTAGGCAATGCAGTGACTTAGTGAGAACATGTGTCAGACTAAGTAAATAAAAATAATAAACAAATAAAAATAATAAAAATACTCAAGTCTTGAGTAATGCCCCTATTTGTTGATAATCTCCAGTATCACATAAACGGAAAAGTTTTATTTACTGAAGCAATAGCATACATTTTATTTCCTGGATAATAGCATTGCTTAATAGAAAGATAACATATTTATCTCATTACATATGTACTTGTAAACTGCTATTTAATTTTTGCTGTACAATGTCTACTGTCAGATTTTCAAGTCAAAATGAGTATTAATATATGAGCTGCTCTCTTATCTATGATTTACTTAGCATATGAACTACTCTCTACTTCATGTATGAACTGCTGTCTTATTGTGCTATTTTTCTTCTCTTTTTCTCCTTTCTTTGCACTAATCCAGTTCACTTGAGTCAGATACCTGAAGAACAGATCAGGAAGGCAAATTTACATGGTGAGAAACGAAATGAACAAGAAAAAAATGTAGGGGCTGGGGATTTAGCTCAGCGGCAAAAGCGCCTGCCTGGCAAGCGCAAGGTCGTGAGTTCGGTTCCCGGTACC
>NW_004955479.1:6552737-6561550 GCF_000276665.1 Chinchilla lanigera | reverse complement strand
GTGAGATACATTATATACTTAATGTAGGAAAGAACACTCAACGAAAAGATGCTAGGTCACTAGAATTGCTGTGTAATCCAACCTCTGGATGTCAGTGGGAAAATGCTGGCCCTTCACAACGATGTAAAATTCTCCATGTTTCTGGCAATGCTTTCTCAAGTCTTGAGTAATGCCCCTATTTGTTGATAACGTGTTCCACCTTCTTCCAAGCTGCATGTTTTACACACATTTGTTTGGATTCTGCACAGAAACCTGTTCTACCTGTGTTGTTCCTTCTGGTTTCATGGTTCATTGTTGCACACAGGTTAAATCAGTACCATCAGCCCAGCCTTTGAAAACTATTAATGCAGCAATCATTAAGAAGCCAGAGTTTATGACATAAGGATGTACACTGAGAGAACTTCAGCTCTCAGGGCAGCGCTTTGCTGGTGAGAGACATACCAATTCTTTGAATGAAGCCAAGGCTAAGAAGTGCTGCAAAGAACCTTGGCTAATAGGTGAAAAAAAAAAGTGTAGCCAAGCTAGAAGCAATGTCTGAAAAACTTAGAGACACATATAAGTTGTGAGGGTCCATGTATCCAGCAGTTTCTCAAGGAAGTAACACCGATATGCCACACTGAATGTTCCCTTGATATATCCATCAGGGGAAGGAACAAGGGGACAAGAAGAAAATATCTGAAATGTGGGGGTGTGTTTTAGTGTCAATCACAGTACTTGTGAACAAAAATTGGGGATGCAGGAATCACTTAATAGTAAAGATGCAACAGTACTTTCAGAATGTACATTTGCAGCTAATATGAGCGAAGTTACAATAGATGAGTGATTACAGATTTACAATAGCAATAAAAACTGAGAGGAAG
The DNA here is from genome assembly GCF_000276665.1 of Chinchilla lanigera. NCBI lineage: Eukaryota > Metazoa > Chordata > Mammalia > Rodentia > Chinchillidae > Chinchilla > Chinchilla lanigera. Next base: position 6,560,690 of record NW_004955479.1, on the reverse strand, counting down.
AGAGAAAAAGAAAAAACAGACAGAGAGAAAGGAAAAGTTGAAGGTAAGGAGCACAAGAATGAGAAAGAGAAGAAGAGAAAGGGACAGAGAGGAAGGAGGAAAAGGAAGAGGGAGTGGAGGAAGATGAAGAAGAGAGAGAAAGGTGAAGAGAGGGAAGGATGAGCAGAGGGAGGAACAGATGCCAGAATCAATAGTAAACCAAAACTATCTTCAATTACATTGATTTGCTCCTGTGAACCTGGCAAAATAAGTGTACATTTTCTTTAAATAGAAATATAGGACACACTGAAATGTCTAACATACCGTAACTTGAGTCACAAACTGGGAAGAAGTAATATAGAAAAAAGAATTATTTAAAGAGGTAATAATTGAGGATTTTTCAAAAGTTAAAAAAGGCATAAAACCACAGGTCAAGAATATTCTATAAAACCCAAGCACATAAGGAAATTATACCTCAAAGAAAAAAGAGAAAAATATTTAAAAGTAGTAATAGACAGGAAAGTAATATGCTTTTGTTCAAAGAAATGCAATAAAACTAGCAGTCAATAAAATAACATCTTTAAAATGCTGAAAGTAAACTCCTGCCCATTTTAAATTAAATTACTTTTCCAGAAAAGTAAAGTACATAATTTGTTGCCAACACACTAATTTCTTCTTTCCTTTAAGAAGAAGAAAAGTTTTCCCAGATCTAAAAATCAGCCATATATGTGCACCTATGTTCACAGCAGCACAGTTTCTACTTGTTAAATTGTGGAAGCAATCCAAATGTCCATCCACTGAAGAGTGGATAAAAAAGTTGTGCTACTTTTATATAATGGAATATTACTCAGCTATAAAAAAAAGATAAACTCAAGGCTTTTACAGGTATATGGTCACAACTAGAGACCATACTCTTAAGTGAAATAAATCAGACCTGTATGTGCAAGCACTGCATTGTCTCACTAGTGTAAAACTTGAAAGAGTGAATAAAAACTAGGAGGTATGATAGACATTGTGAAACAAAAGGAAAATGCTCAAGGGTAAAGGGCAACTGGGATGTGGGAAAAGAGAAGGGAAAGAAGGAGAAATTTTGTATGCACATATATATAGGATAGTTAACATAGTTGAACTACTGTCTTCTATTTCTTTCTGAAAGAAACAGGTAATGATTCCTTGATTGATCAATATTGCATGTCTGTATTTGTTTTCCTGAGAAACTACTTTGAAAATATCAATATGTAATACAACAAGCATTGTTAATTTCCTATTACTTTGTTTGTAACTCTGTATTGTTTGTATTGTTCTTTTGCTATTTTGTAAATGGCTGTCTGTTTGTTAATGTTTTCCCCCTTTTATTTTTAAAATAAAAAAAAAACTAACTTCCAACCCAGAAAAAAAGAAAAGGAAGAAGAAAATTGTTCCCAGGAAAAAATAAACATGGAAATTCAGAAAAGAATAAAACTACAGTAAAAGGTAAATGATGGGCTAAATAAATGTGAGGCCTTACTTTAGATATAAAAATTGTGACTTGTTGATAATAGATATAAAATTTTAATCTTCAAAAATGATTTTAAAGGGCTGCATGGTTTAATACTGATTTTGTTTTCCACAACCCTAGAATTTACTAATTCCAAAAGTTAATTGATTGAGATTCTTCTGATTAGAGCTATATTGTTGAATAGTTTTGAAAAATAATGAAGCAAAGCATATAAATCTGTATATAATGATTTAAATATGTATTAAAATGATCATAGTGAAAAGAAATTTGGGGGCTATTTTCCATTCAAACATAAAAAATCTTCATACTAATATGAGTTATAACCAGTAATCAAAAAAGCATTTCATTCATTGATAATAATATTCATAAAGAGTTTACAAATTCAGATAGGACCTCAACACCTGTAAATTTAATATATATTTCAGATGACAACTCTGCAGCAAGTCCAAATTAAAATATTAAAATCAATTTTTGTAAAACAAGATTATGATTCACATCTCCATGTATTTCACCTATGTCATGAAATATGTCACTGAAAATTGTTTGTGTCAAATATTTAGAACTTTAGAAGATAACATATATAACTTAAAATATCTTTCCCCCACAAATATCACGGATAAAACTTACATATCAGCACTTCCCTGGGCTTTGTAGATTAGGTAATAAAGAAATCCATTCAAATAAAAATCCTGCAGAGCACAAGACGTATCAGGTTCATAATGATAGTTGCTTTAATAAAGATGACTTGACTGGCTTATGGTTATATGTTTTGGTATTTTTGTGAATTTTGCTTTTGGAAAGCAAAGACAAAAAGTAAACAAACCTCTAAATTGGACTTCTTTGAATTTCTATTTTAAAAATAGCAACAGCAACAGAGATATACCATGTCATTCAATATTAGTCTGCTCCAAAATTCCAACATCTGTTAACCTATACAAACAAACAAAACAACTAAGTTCACAAGTAGCTCGTAAAAAGAAAATGGCTCCATAACAGTGATAGAGGTTAGAGGAGGAAGACATTGCTTTCCTTCTAAGATCAAAGTAATTTGCAATTGAATTAATTCCAGAGAAGCTGTCTTGATCCACATTTCAATATCAGAAGCTCTAAAGCTATAACTATGAATGTGATTTGTGACAAATGTCAATTACATTTGTAATGAAATTTCCCTATAATTAAATAATGTGTTTATTAAAAGTAGAATCTACCTTTATCGTTTCACAAGCTAAAACACCCATGTAGCTGTCTGTTTTATGATATAGTGCAGTATTCCCTTTTATTGGCAAGATCCTTATACTTTGTGAATTTCCTATTCATTGACTATAAAAGAAGATGGATATCACAACATTCCTTAGAAAATCTGAATATAAACTCAGAGACAGTGGAGAAGAGACTAGCAGTGACTCTGAAGCTTGCACATCTCACTCAGCATGTGTGTTCTGTGACAGCCTAAAAATGGTTGCTGCATCGTGCAAACCACCAACTACAGCTTCCGTCAAGACTTCTAGGTCTTCACTTTAGAATTTTCATATATTTTACTTATGAGTGTGGGCTCTAGTTGCATCCATTTACTTATAAAAGCTGGGAGTTTATCTTTGCTTATAGCTGAGTAATACTCCATTGTTTAAAGATACCACATCTTTTTAATCCACTCCTAAGCTGATGGGCATTTGGGTTGTTTCCAAGATGTAGCTATGACAAATTGACCTGCTGTAAACATGGGTGCACATATATAGCTGTGGTATGATGCTTTCAGGTCTTCTAGAAAAATGCCCAGAAGGGGAATAGTTGGGTTGAAGGCGACCTTTAATCCTAGTTTTTTGAGGAATCTCCACACTGATTTTCACAATGGTTGTATTCTGCATCATTTTTAATTCTTATTTTTTATTATTTTTAAAATAAATAAATTTCAGTATGAAAAGTTAAAATTTTCATTAAAAAGACCATTATTTTAATGTGCTTAGTTCAATTTGACCCACACTATTAATTTTCTCTAAACTTTGTCAGCTTTCAAAGTAAATGTAGATAAAGTGACACTGTTTTGTAATCCAGAAAATTTATATTAATAACCATAGGAACAATAATATTTATAATTAGCATTTCAGAGTACCAAAATATTATTTTCCAAAATGCCAGGCATGATATCAAACAAGTATTTACATGTTCAAAATACTAATTGAGCATCTACATTATGCCAAAAACCTTTCTAAATTTTTAGGTGGCAGTAACTCACAGAATAAAATAGCTTCATTCAAAAGACTACACTTCAGAAATACTTGATAATGTATATGAACAACATTCAAAAAATGTAATTATTGGTGTTCTATGCTCCCCTAATCAGAAAAGACAGTAGCATTAACCATTGTGAAGTTTTTGCTTATACAAGGTGTTGGCTGAGCACTAAGCCCAGCAATTTGGAAGAATGAAAGGAGCCATGTAGAATCTGGAGAGGAACATGAGATACAGTGAGAGGTTAAAGAAAAGAGATGAGAGTTTTCAGGTTATCGAAGTACATCCACGAGGCCAGATGTGTAGCCATCAAAATGAAACAGAGTAATGAGAGCACAGCCCCAGCAGTGGAGGATACACCTGCTGTACAGGTCTTGGAATACTGACAGAACCTCTCTGTCCTGGACACTAGTCAGGCTGACAAAGCCCAACTCTCTTCCTGTGTAAGTGTGTATCTTGTTTCTCCAACTAGATTGTAAAGGACAAAGACAATGTCCTATCCTGGTAGTACCTTTGTAATGTTGTATGCGGTCTCAAATATGACAGCAGATTTTTCATAAATGGTTAGTTGATTAAGTAAAAAGGAAACCCATATTTAGATAACTTTTATAAACAAAGTAAAACAAAGCCAAAGGCCATGTGAAAACTCTTGGTATTAACAATTTAGAAAGATGTTGTTTCAGCACATTATTGCACACAGATAATTAAGAAAATAATCTATATATCTATATCTATATCTTCTATCTATCTGATCTATCTATCTCTCTATCATCTATCTATCTATCTATCTATCTATCTATCTATCTATAGTGATTGATACATTGTGTCAACTTGAGGAGTCTAGAGGTTTGGCTAAGTGACTCAGCAGGAAGCAAGGGTGCTTACTTTGTATACATCCTGAGCCTGTGGAAGAGGAGCTCATGGAGATTATGTGAGAGCTACATGCCCCTTAGGTGGAGTAGCCTGTTTACAATGTAAGGGAGGGAAAGAGGCTGCTGGCCTTGATTCCTCCCGTTTGCTCTGGCTGCTTTGCTGTTGGGCTGCCATTTCCCCCTTTGCTCTTGTTTTGTTATCTTTTGCATCGGAGCCAGCCAAGTATGGACTGTAAAGTCCACGAACTGTAAGCTAAATAAACCTTTCCTTCCTTAATTTGAGGCATTGGGTATTTTGTCTCAGCAACAAGAGAAAAGTAACCAAGACAGTATCTATCTATCTGTCTCCAGTATTTGGATTATTTGTTTACAAGGAAAACTACCAGCCACTTATTTTGAAATGTTTATGTGCTTAAATGCCTAAATCTTGGACTTACGGAGGAAAGAGAAATAAGAGTTAGGTGGGCCCAAGAGAATGTCTGCTTTGCTACTGCAGTTGTAAGCCCAGTAAGGATTTCGTCATGAAATTGTACAATGCTTCCTTCATCTGTATAATTTCTACTGGGTTGCTTCATCTTCCTACTGTCTACACACAGCAGTAAAGAGCACATAATAACTGATCAATCAATGTTAATTTATTAATAAATTCACTAATATTAAATGAAGAAATAAGTACAAATAATAAAATGTTACTTGATATTGACTACTACTCATGTTCATGAAAAACTATAAAAATAAAAAAAGTAATAACCACTCTACAATTTCAGAAGGAAAAATCATTGTTCATAACAACATTGAACCTTTTTATATTGTGGTTGCACAAAATTAGATGTTTGGGTAAAAATGTAATTAAATTATAGAATAGACTGATTATTGAAAGATAAGTGATTGTAATTTCAGAAATGAGATGTTTCTGCTGAAAATCTGAAAATTAAAAGGTGACTTGGAACTTATGATACACAGAAAATAGTTTTAAGAGATTATTCCTTAGAAGCTTTAAGTCTATAAATTATCTAATTTTTAACTCTTCTACTTATAGTAATTTAGACACAGATTTCAGACATATAACAATTGAATTTTAAAAAGGCATATTCAATAATTGAAATTTTTCATTATTTTTGTCTCAAGGTTCAAAAATGTTTGCAAATCCCATCTTTTCTTGTCAAAGAGGAAAAATATTATATCTCACCTAATAAGTCACAATAATTTTATTCATTAGGCAGAAACTATGGAATAAAAAATACTATGAACCCGTTTTACCTAATAATTTTCCTAAATACCATATATGGTACCTGAACAGAATCTATGGGGAAAGTAGTCAGCAAATAACACGTTTTCATCAGATAAAATTGTGTAAAATAAAATTCTCATTTCAATAATTTACTTCAGTGAGCAGAAATTTTACTGTACACAATCTCATAGGTGTGTTATAACTAGGTGTTTCAAACTCATGAGGCAGTAAAGTGGGGCAGAGAACTGTGCTAGAGTCCGTGTAAGTACTTCTTTCCTAGTGGTAAACAAGGGCAAACATAGACTGCACTATCGAAAATGGTGTACTTCTTCTTAATTCCATACTGAAGGAAATATTGTGGGTACAGTCATAAGAAACATAAAAGAAAACATAATTTCTAAGAAATTAACTAGAAAGGGGAAATTCCATTCAGATAAAATAAACGTGAGAAAATCTTTTAACGGTGCCCTCGTACTGAGCTAGACCATAATACGGGAAGTATGGAAGTACTCAGAGCAAATATCGAGGCCTTGTCAATGTGCACGACCATTGGTGGTGACCATGGACAGAAGCATGGCAGACAGAAGGGAGAAGAGTTACTGGAAGATAAGTTGCCTCTGGAATATATTAATGCTGTTATCAATTCTTTGATCAGAGTTATATATCAGAAATAAGATCCTTCAGAAGTGAGTTCATAAAGAGAATTATGTGGACCACATTTATAGAAGTGGCAGCTGAATTTTACAAGAATCATGTGATTTTGATTTCCTTCACAAAGTGTTGAAAATTGTTTTATTTGAATTTATTATACTTTTGTTTACCCCATTTAATCTTTACAATATATATTTCTCTTTTGAATATTTAAATTGCTCTTTTAAAAGCCACCAAGAACTTTCTGAATCTTACATTGTTCTTTTGTTCTAGCATTTTTCCAACTTGAATGTGCATCAAGATGTACACAGGATTTCTGAATACAATTCTGTTTACAAGTTTGGTAGTTCAACTCCCAATTTGCTCTGTGGAAAGTTCCGTAAAATAATCATGAAGATCAATTACAGCCAATGGTAAGATTTTTAAATAGCTTTTGATGCAGATTTATTTTGCTTCTCTCCCTGCTTCATTATATGTGAAATAAATCTTTCAGCATTATCATTGCATTTGAAGATAGGAAATAAACACAGCCCATCTATAATACTCACAAAATATACAAAGACTGAAATGAAATATGAATTTAAACTGATAATGTAAAACTATGAAACTAACAGAAAACAAACTTCAAGACATAGAGCCAGGCAACGTGGTATTACATTTGAAAGAAAAAGTACAATTGATAAGAAGAGAATTTCATAAAATGGATATCATCTAATTAAAATCTTTTGTTCTGTGGAAACTCCATTTATACAATTAAAATCAAGCCCCAGACTTGGAGAAAATATTGACAAATATTTGTCAAACAAATATTTGTCAAACAAATAGCCTCTAGAATAAAGAAAGAAATCCCAAAAAATTCAAAGTTTAAATAAAAACATGGGAAAAGAATGGACGAGTCATTACACACACACACATACACACAGGAATAAGACAAGGATGTCCACTATCACAACTCACATTTAATATAGTTCTGTCAATATTAGCCAGAGCAATTCAACAAGAGAAAGAAATAAAAGGAATAAAGGTAGGAAAGGAAGAAGTTAAATTATCTTTATTTTGGATGACATGATACTCTATAAAATATATTTTCTATATAGAAGACCCCCAATCCTCTACCAAGACAGTTCTAGATTTAATAACCAGATTTAGGCATGTATCTGGGTATAGAATCAACACTCAAAAAAAAATAAATAGCAGGCCTGTACACAAATAATAAAATCATCAAGAGATAAATTAGGGAAATCACACCTTTCACAATAGCACTAAAAATAATGAAATACTTAAGATCAATCTAACAAATGAAGTGAAAACGCTCTACTTGGAAAATTGCAGTATGCTGAAAAAAGGAGATCAAAGGGGATATCAAAAAATGGAAAGATATCCCTTGTTCATGGATAGGAAGAGCCAGAGTAGTGAAAATGGCTATCATTCCAAAATTGTTATACAGATTTAATTCAATCTCAATCAAAATATGAGTAGCATACATCACAGAA
>NW_004955479.1:6524562-6552081 GCF_000276665.1 Chinchilla lanigera | reverse complement strand
TGAAGACTAAAATTAGACCCATGTCTATCATCATGCACTAAGATAATATCAAAATGCATCAAAGATCTAAATATTAAAACAAAAACACTAAATTTGTTAGAAGAGAGAATAAGTAGAACTCGTGAAGACATAGGTGTATGCAAAGAATAAAACCCTGATTACAGGGGAAATACTGCAATGGATGAGCAACTTAGATCTTATCTTACTAAAAAGCTTTTGCACAGCAAAAGAAATCACCAACAGAATGATAATTCAACCCACAGAGTGGGAAAAAAATTTTAGCCAGTTGTCCCTCAGATAAAAGACAAATACCTAGAACATACAAAGAATTGAAAAACATCAGACCCTCAAAATTCAAATACCCAATCCACAAATGGGCATCTGAGCTAAATACACACTTCTCAGAGTAAGAAATACAAATGGCAAATAAATATATGACAAAATGTTCAACATTTCTGGTCCTTTGAGAGAGGCAAATTAAAACAATGCTGAGACTTCATCTCACCCCATATGGAACGGCTATCAATAAGAAATTAAACAATAACAAATGCTGGAGGGCTGTGGGGAAAAAACAACCCTTCTCCACTGTTGGTGGGAGTGTCGACTGGTGCAAACACTGTGGAAATCAGTGTGGAGATTCTTCAAAAAAGTATGATTGGAGGTTCCATTTGATCCAACTATTGCCCTCCTGGGTATCTTACTGGAAGAATTTTAAACTTTTTTTGTACAGTGTAGTACTACTCAACCATAAAGAAGGATAAACTTGAGACACTTGTAGGTAAATGCATGCACCTTGAGACCATAATCTTAAGTGAAAAAAAATGGGCACACATGTGTAAATATTGCATTGTCTCCCTGGTGTAAGAAACTGAAAATGTAAACAAGAAACAACATGTATAATAAGTACTGTGAAATAGAAAGAAGTTGTTCAAAAGGAAAGAAGAACGTGGGGAAGGGGAAAAGAAGGAAGGGAAAAGAAAAAATGATGAAAGAAGCATAAAATGGAAACAAACCTTTACAAACAAAGAGGGAAATAAGGGTTGAAGGGGGGAAGAGGAGTGGGAAAAAAGTGGAATCAAGGTATTTCATAAAATACAGAGTCCTTACGATAAATATGATCATTACGTAGAGCCAAACTGTATCAATACGCTTAGTAAATAAAACCAACAATCAAATGAACAAATAAGAATAAAATGTGAAAAAAAGACATACAGATATGAAGTAAGGACATGAAAATTTATTTAAATTAAGAGTCACAGGGAACTGTAAGTTATACTAATAGTGAAGTATTACTGCACACCTAACAGAAGAGCTGAAGTTTAAAAATTATTGCCAACTCAAAAGCTGAGGAGAATAGTACTTTACTGAGCCAGTTTCTACTGCATCACTTATGTTTTACAGGTGAGAATATAAAATAACAAAAATTCTGGAAAACAATTTGACAATTTTTTTTTTTTTTTGGAAACAAACTTGTAACTATTCCATTCTTCCTTGAGAGATGAGATGTATGTTCACAAAACTTACATGGTTTGTCATGGCAGCTTTAGTTGCAATTGTCACAACCTGAAAACATCAATCCAGATGTTCTTTAGATCTTTTCCCTTAATGAAAAAATTAACAACCTGTGATGTATCTATGTTATGGAATACTACATAAAAATAATATACTATATACAAATGAACTGTGATATATACAACAACCTCAATGGATCTTCAGAGAATTAGAAACTGTGAAAAAGATGTAACATGTAAAAGATGTTACCTAATATAAGACTCAGTTTTTAAAACATTATTGAACTGACAGATACTACAGATGAAGAAGAGATTAATCATTTTTAGAGACAAATACAGGGCAGGGAAAGGTCAGGAAGAAGGAGTGTGTACCATGAGGTGTCCCTGTGATGATAGTGTCATGCATCTTGATTGCATCACTGTTAACATCCTGTTGTGACACTGCATTATAGATTTGCCAAATATTTCTCATGAGACCACTGGAGGAAACTGATGAAAGGGACATGGGCTCTTCTGTGTTATTTCTTCCAACAGTAAGTGAATATATAATTGTCTCAAAATTAAATGATTAAGGAAAGAAAGGCATGTAGGTTAGAAAACTCCTTGAGGTCTTGAGAAATAAATGAAATAATATCTCAAAATCACACAAAGTCTGAATAATTCCTGTGCTCATCAGCTAGAGTAAAACCCAGGTCCTGGGTAAAAGACTGTGTGTTTTGGCTCAGTAGTGCAACAAAATGAGCCCTAAAGATCACGAGAACAAAGCTTACAAGCAAGACAGAAAACGACCGAATTACTCTGGAGTAACTCAGCTGCCTCCCACATTAATGTGCGGTAATGCTTATAATTATGTGAAAGTCTAGTGTCCAACAAAGTAAAATACCTATATCAAATAAAATTTATAAGGCATCAGTTTTTCCTATTTCTTGTACAGTTTGCCTTTCTAAAATTAATTGATATCCTTAAATTACAGATGATTCCTATTTTCTTTACCTTACTCTCGCTTTAATGAGCCACTTTTTATACAGACATCTCTAGTGAGGTAGAAAGTCCCATAGCAATGCCTCTCCCACTGCACACCAGTGTAGTTAATCTTGTCGTCTAAATGATGTGTCTTCCTTTCTCTTCACCTGTGTGAACCGCAAGTGTGACCAGCATTTTAACTGGAGGAAAATAGTTAATGCCCAAAGTGGTAAAATGAAACAAATATAGTTGGCAAGTAATATAAATTCCAATTCTATAAATAAATAACACCATACATTGCTCATAATTTTAACTACCTATGGCGATTTTATTCACAGTTTATAACCATTTTTCTGGTTCTGATGTTAACTTTCACAATTGTTGTGATGATCAAAGTTGACAGAGCTGTTTGCTTCAGAGAAACTTAGCATCCTCAAGATTGTCCTTGGGTAGCACCTAGTGTTGGTAAATTAAAAATATGAATGAGGCTTGAGATGTAAGTACAGGTTGCCTGGGAGTGAACCATGTAGTAAGCAGAATTAACTTAACTTTATCAAAGAATCAATGAGGAGACATCATAAAGAGCTGACCAGGTTTGCATTTTCAAGTCACTCTGTGTATATATTGGATAATTAGTTTCCCAGCAGGAACGTTAGCAAAGAAACCATTTTCACCTGTTATTATGACAGTATATAATAATGGCAATAAGCACAAATTGAATAAAACTCAAGAGATACATAGACTATAGAATCATAGAACCCTGTATGAAGGACAGACATGCCTCCCATATTTCTGGCCTGGGCTTGAAGTAACTTTGCAATGCAGACAGAGTTAAGAGAGAATCTTACAGAGTAGCTATTGAGATAGGTTCTCTACTTCTTGACCTGCAATGCTGTGAGACACATCAGTGGTGGTGGTTCAGCACCTTGTTGCCTGTGTGTCTATCGCCTGTGTTATCAGGACAGTTGTCAGTAAACCGGAGGAGTCCTACAGCCCCGAACAGCATCACGTTCCCAGAAACCTGTTATTTTTTTTTCTCACCTCTTGCATTTTTCTGGATCCTTCCTGTGACTTGTTTTACACTGCATTAAAAGCTGTAGGGTGTAACACACATATGTTTGTCTTTAGAACATCTTGCTCAAGGTATGAACATTCTCCTTACACCTTTTTAGTGAGCTTTCAATTGGAAAAATTAAATTATATGCACAAATGAAATATATACTTATATTGGCATCCACAGTTATAAGTAGCTATTGCACCTTTTCTTAGCCATAAAAGAAATATTTTTAAAAATAAAATAATAATTTTCAATTTTATTTGTAGTCCTAATTAAACTATTAAGCAGGCAAATTGTTACACTTTCTTAGCCAAAAGGCTAGTAATCAGTCAAACTCTTAAATTCATAACATCAAAGGGCATCTGTAGTAAAATGTTTCTTCCTTATTGTCAATAAATAATTGCACATATTTGGGCAAGCTTATTTTTTAGTTGGAAATATACCAGATTGTGCTTGTATTCAGCACATATATCTCATGAAATCATTACTTCAGAAATACCGTGAAATATGTGTTAAATATATTATTAACATACAGAAACACAATGTAGTTTCAATTGTTCCATATTAAGTAACCTTAGTAAAAATAAAATGAGATAAATGTGCCATGCATTGGTACTAGAGTACTTCTTAATGTGGAGTTTGAAGTACACTGAAGAGTTTCACAGATTATACCTTCAGCCCCACATGTTAACTCCTGAAACATCCTGTACATACCTGTTATTTTAATTTGTCAACTTTGAAGTTTTGCTGTGGCTAGTTTAACACGTCTACAGAAGAAACTAATTTTGAGAATTTTTAACATTAGGATGATAACAATGTATAGAAAAACACCAAATGGTGCAATGCAAGGAAATAATTTACTGAAATGTAACTGAGTAGAGAAATTGTACAACGTATAAAATAAGAACTTTCTACTTGACAAACAGGTAGATGCTCTGGGCCTTTAAGTGTTCATGAAAACCTTACATGACAGTACAGTCCTCTGATGGAGCGAGGACAAAAATCAATCTTGAGAGCCACAAGTTCTTCCCATCATACTCGTTAATCAAGACCTTCTTTTGGAAATTTCATATATCAATGACCTATGAAACAATTATTCCACCTCCTGAACCTTCCATGTTCAATATGAAATTCCACTCTTCTCACCCAACTGTTTGTTATTAACTCAAGAAATCTCCCTCTTCTTCCTCCTCCCTCTTCCACTCTTCCTTCTCCTTCTTTCCCTTCCCTTGATTTCCTTTCTTTCTCTATCTCTTACTCTTCCTTTCCTTCCCTTCTTTTCCCATGCTTTCCTCCTCCTCTTCTGCCCTTCCTCCTCTGTTCTTCCTCCTTCTCCTCCTCCTCCTCTTCCTAATCCTTCTTTCTTCTTCCTCTTCCCTAATTAAAGATATCTTTTCCCATTTCTCTGTCATAATTTGAATTTTGACCCCATTATCCCTGACCTGGAGCACTGAACATCATCACATATCGCTTTTTCCGTTTCTGTCTCCTTCAGAAGTATTCCCTATGCAGTCACAAGAGTAGTCTTAAAAACTTTTTATATTAATCTTGTCCTCACAATTTTTTCAGAATAATTCAAGTTTGCCAGATTTTCTTAAAATAAATCTAAATTTCTTATTTTCCCTAAACCTTCTTTGTGATTCATTTTTTCTGCCTATCTACTGTCGTTCAACAACCAGAATAATACCTTTCAAACTTAAACAACCAGTTCATCCCCTGTTGACAGTACTTCTTTCTATCTTCAAAGTGGCTCTCTCTTCATCAAGATAGTTTAAATATTTTTAGGTTACAAAACAACACTATCTTAAAGTTGAGAAAGGAATGAAAGAAAAAATAAGCATGTTGGAAAGAGTGTCTGCTGTATAGTGGAGGATCAAGACTTGTGAGCAATTTTGTGCATGATAACCACCTCCATAATTCTCTTCTTTCTGTAAACAAAAATATATGAATCTTTATGTTTACCTTCTAAGGTTATAACCCAGTGGTAGTTGAATATAATTTAAACAAATGGTAATCTACAAGGAGCAGGTTTTATTGTATCTCGTTAACATGTACAATGTATTAATCCTCTTATTCTACAGTACAGAAAATTTGTATTATGGAGGAAATCTAAGGAGAAATATCTCTCAATTAATAGCGTCCAACTGACATTAATAAAACCCAGTCATTTTTCTCCATGAATTTCTCAATAAAAGAGTTCTGAGGATTGGTATAAAAGTCAAATTACACAAATGTCCACAAAATTTTCCATGTATTTTTGTCACATACATTAACCTCGACTATATTTAACAACTATCACATAAGAATCAGATGTTGAACACAGTGATTAAAGTGAGTGAAAGAAGGAAGACAGTCTGAACTTATAACACCGGAGTGTCAGCCATTAAATATTGTCAGATAACTGAATCTTTTCCCAGTCGTCAGCCCGATTATAAACTGCATGAACTGCAAACATGTCCTAATAAGATAAAAAATAGAAACTTTTAAAAATGAAAGTAACTTTCAAAATAAGAAAACATATCACCTTAATAAATCACCAACTACCTTTTATCTTTCCAAACCAGTAGAAAAAGGGCAACTCAGTGTACCAGATGAAAGAATGCAGAACTCTAAGAGAATTCTTGGTTCAATTAGATTAAAAATTCCCCACAATAGGGGAAAAATCAAAGATTTGGGGCTTAAAATTCTACAGGTGTGCCACATTAACCTGCCATGACAGCTCCTTATAATGTGTGTAGTAGTGAGGAGAGACAGGGTAGGGCTAAGAATAGCTAAGCAATGCGTGAGCTACTTCTGCAAACAGCAGGGTACAGGGAGAAGGAAAGTATGAGTAATAGTGGGACCTGCAATTTTTTTTTTTGTCTGACGGACCCTAATGGCAAAGTCACGCGGGAAAATGTCTGCACCCCACACAACAATACACACTAGCATTCATAAGTACAAACATAAGCATACTCACACAAGCACACAAGCACAAACTTCCTGGCATCCTCACTATGTTGTCAATTAGAAATATTTCCTGCATGCCAAGAGCAGTAGTGCCATAGTCAAGAGTAAACTATTTAAAGATCTAGTAATTAACACATTGAAATTTTCTACATTAACACATTGTAATTTTCTACATTTTGCACATTAAAATTACTAGGAATCTTCTCTTTTCTTTTCTTTTTCTTTTCATTTTGAGACAAGATTTCATTATGCAATTCAGGCTGACCTTGAACTCACTTTGTAGCCCAGGCTGGCCTCAAACTTGCAGCCATCCTCCTCCCTAACCTTCTGAGTACTGAGATTATGACGTGTGCCAACAGGCCCGGCTAGTAGGAATCTGAAGAGAAACAACACACAGAATTCAGTACAGATAATCTGCATCTTTGGTGGTGATACACAGAAATCATTATAATTTTAAAGGTCTCCTCATTCACACCCATCTTAAAGGTTGTGAGAAACTTGATGTAAATCACTAGGTTAAAAGAACTACAAAAAACAATAGGGCTAACTACAGAAAGGCAAGGATGAGAAAGTGAAGGAAATAGAACTGATAATCTTTATTTTCCTTATTCACAACAAGAAACCAGTTAGTAGCATGCACATGAAAGCTGACATAGCAAATGACATAACAAATATGACAATGATGACAGCTAGGTCCTGGATATAAAACTCCAAAACTGCAGAAGGGGGGCAAATGCATAGAAAAAAACAAAAGCAATGAAACTCTAATAAAGATTTTAAAAGATGATTAAAAATTAAAAATAATTAAACAGTGCAAATACAATTTAAAATAAAACAGTATAAGTAAATAAGGTCAAACATATCAGGTCATTTTTTCTATATATAGATAGATATAGATAGATGATAGATAGATAGATAGATAGATAGATAGATAGACAGACTGACAGGCAGAAACAGAGATAGAGACAGAAAAAGAGATTAAACATAATGTTGGTAAACAGCTGTTCAAAGGAAAAGAACAAATGCTTCTTAAACACCAGATACTGCTGAAACAGTGACAAAGGAAGTCTGAAATGAGCTGATGGGAAACGCAAATGAAAAGAACAAAGCAAGTTTAATCTTAGACCAATAATTTGAATTTATGAGGAAAAGAGCTTTTAATCAGACTAATAAGTGCATTTAAAAAACTAGCAGTAAAGGGAATCATGAATACTTTTAATAATTAACTCTGTATCAGCATTAATTTTAAAAGCTTAAAATAAAAGTATCTTAAAATTAGTAGAGATAATATCATAAGAGGTGCACTGAAAAAATAGTGTAATGATATGTAAACACTGTAACTTTAATATTCAGAATTATAAACCACTGAAAACAGAAGAAGAAACATATAAAAAGGGGTATTAGAAGACTTTATTTTCAAGCACACATAAAAGTCAAATAAAGCAGCAGGTAGTATAAGAAAATGATATGAAAAGAGAAAGCAGACTTTCTTTTCTGAGGTAAAAAGAACACCAAAACCACTTAAATATAAAGAAAGAAAATATTTTACAAAATTAAAATTAGATATTCTAATCACAGTGCAGGAAAAATAGAAATTTACAATGAAATGAGATGCCACAGTAGGAAATACTAAAACAATTTTAAAAGTTTAAATATGGCAACAAATTAAAGGCCAAACTTTTGGAATACTTAGAAAATATTGATATTGAAAATATCAGGAGTCAGGCAGGTGCTGTGCCACTGAGCTACACGTAAATGGTCACAAAGAGACCATACCCATAAGTGAAATAAATCAGACCTACATGTGGAAACACCACATTGTTTCATTAGTATAAAACCTGAAAGAGTTAATTTAAACTAGGAGGTATGATAGACATTGTGAAATGATAGGAAAACACTCAAGGATAAAGGACAACTGGGATATGGGAAAAGAGAAGGGAAAGAAGGAGAAATTTTGTATGTATATATAGACAGGATAGATAACATAGTTGTTCTACTGTCTTCTATTTTTTTGCTGAAAGAAACTGTCAATGAGTCCTTGATTAATCAATATTGCATGTCTCTATCTGTTTTCATGGGAAACCACTTTGAACATATCAATCAATATGTAATATGACAAGAATTGTTAATTTCTTACCACTTTGTTTGTAACTCTGTATTATCTGTATTGTTCTTTTGCTATTTTGTAAAAGGTTGTCTGTCCATTAATGTTTTCCTCCTTTTATTTTTAAAGAAAAGAAAATATCAGGAGTCATCAGATTGCACTTTGAAAAGAGGCAATACATAGCTTTAAGTATTTACAATGCCACTGAAGAAGAGGTTAAAGGTCACCAACCACTGAGTCCAAGAAGTCACAAAAATAAAATTAAATAAGGCAAAGAAGCCTAAAAGAAGGAACCTGAGAAAGGCGAAAGCTGAAACTAATGAGCTAGAAAATAGCAAATCTCTAATAATAAATAAATCAATGATATGGTTCTATGAAAATGCAAATAGAAAAAATAAAATGGATAAATCAGTATCTGTTAAATCAGTGAAAATAATAAAAGAAAATTGAAAAAGACATTTGCAAATATATTAGAAAGATTGCAAGAAAATATTTTGCTAAATACAGCATATGTACCCTCCCTGATATGAGAGAAAATACCAACATAAAAGGAGCAGATAATTTCAATTTAATTTCATTCATTTTGAGCGACAGAGTGAAATAAAGTATTTACAAATTTGTTTTTCCTTCTCTTGTTTTGCAAAAGAGGCACTACAATGTTAATAGAATATAATCAAGTTAGAAATATGCATACATTTTGTCAGTACAAAAATAACAAATATACAGAGACAACAAATATATTGAGAGATGGTTTAATTTTAATAGAGAAAGGAACTATTAAAATCCTCAATGTAAAGATTAAAATTAGCTGAACTTGGAACCCTCTTGCCTCAGTGTCCCCAAGGAATGGGATTATAGTTGTATGCACCATTCCTGGCTTTGTTTCTTCCTTAACTTGCCTAGTAACTTTTACATTTTTATTTTACCAGCAATTGGTTGAGATCTCCAGTTTCCAGGTTTAAAAGGGAATGAGAGCAAGCATCCACTTGTTTCTTACTTTTTAAAATTAGTTTTCCATTTTGAGTTTGAAATACTTTTATTCTTATCAAGGAGTTACAAAAACTGACGGAGGTTTTCCACATATCCTACATCCACTGTACACAAATAGTAACATTTCATGCAATGACAGAACAATTACCAATATCAGGGAATTAATATCAGTATGAATTAGGTAGACTGTAGATCTCATATGGACTTGGCCATGCTTGTTATTAATGTTCACAAGCGCAGTACTGCCTCCTCAGCCTCCTCTGATCAGTGGAAGTACCTTAGACTTCCCTTGTATTTCAATCTTCAGGGCTTTGGAGAGTGCTGGTCAGTTATATCCTATGATGTATCTCACTCTTCCTTTCTGTGATATTTTCCCATAAGGAAATTTCCTTCTATTTAGATATGTAAGTTTTATCATAAATCCTAGTTAATTCATGAAATATATGTGTACATTTTAAATTGTGTGCAATTTTAAATGATCATAATTTCCCCTTATTTCTTGTTGTAATATATTTTAGTGCTGGATTTCTAGTGTGGAATGTGTTTGAATTAATTAGATACATTTGAATTGTAATTTTATGCATTGTATTGCATTATAAAATTGAGACAGCTAAAATTATGTCTATGATATTCACATTATTCATTTGTAAGTGTGATTTGTGACATTATTTTTTGCATACTGCACAGTTTTTATTTGTTATCCACACTCTTAGTCTTATAAAAGACACATTGTTCTTTAGTAGAATGTGTAAACTTGTGAATCCTAATTTTTTTTATTTTAAAGTGAATAAAAGGGGCCAGGGATATAGCTCAGTGGCATAAACTGAGTGGATATAGCTCAGTGGCTTGCCTGGCAAGCTTGAGGTCATGAGTTCAATTCCTGGTACCCCCCAAAAAGTGAAATAAATAAAAAAATTGAATAAAAAAATAACAAAACAACAATATAAACAAGAAAAGCAAAAATAATAAAAATTATACAGCGTTTCCAAACAGAATGATTGGAATTAACAATGGTTGTTATATTATATTATGTTATCTTCAACAAAGTTGCTCAGATTACCAGATGTAAGAATGCAAGATTGATCAAACCATTAAAAAGAATAAATTTTAATAAAATTCCCTCTGAAACAGCTCATGATGTTTTGTTTGCATGCAAATGTGTGGAAACTGCTGTACATTCTGACTGGATAAGCACATCTACATACAATGTATTTCTTCTTGACTCAATTAAAATGACTTATATTTTCCCCAGAAATACTTATTTCACCAACATTTAGAACTTATAGTGCACAGTGATTACAATATTATGCGATTTTTTGCATTTTTAGTTATATTCACTTTCACTCATAATTGTGTCAAAGTTCAGTTTTCTTGGACCCACTTTACCAAGTACCTTTTCATCATATCTAGAGTATTCAAAGAAATTAACACTGTTGATTTACTGCACTGTCTTGTGTTTTATTTCTGACCTCATCTGTTTTTCCCTGTGTTTGTTTTGTTTGGTTTGCCATCAGTAAAATTACTCTGCTCAACTCTTACCAATGGATGAAGGCATTTAGTGGCCAAAATTGTGATCTCTGAAACTAGCCTGCTCAGAACACTCACTCTGAATTTAGCAAGTTCTGTGTTTTTCTGTATCTTTTTCAATCTCTGTGCTCCAGATGTCTCATTGGAAAAATTAGATTTTTAATAATATCAGTTCAAATTGTAGTTTTTAAAAAGTTGTTATACTAATCTCTTATTATATTATATTTTCAAAATTTAATTAAAATATTTTCAAATGCAATATTTAATATTTTATCATTGAATAATTAATGCTATCTAATATAATCATATGTAACTATAAAATTCTTAGGAATATTAATTGGTCTACATCTATATATTTTGAGATATAATTATTTATTTTTCTCTTTATTTTTGGACTTCTGAATTTCCACTATAAACTCATCAATTGCCTGGCCTCTGTACTATTCAAAAATATTTATTTCTTCCTTCTATACAAATACATTATCATTTTTTTCTTTTTTGTCCTTGTTTTTAGTCTACTTTTTATTACTTTTCAAAGGTTATACATAATAAGACCTCAGTTTCTTTGAAGAGTGTTCAGCTGTTTTTTGGCCTGATATAGGCCAATATACATAAATATTTTGCATGTTCTTGAGAAGAACACATAATACCTACCTTTGGAACAAGAATCTATTTAAAACACTGAACTAAGCTCATTAATGACACTGTCAAACATTTTACATACATAGGCATTTTTGACATTTCTTTGACATTTCTTCACAAATGTAAATTTGTGATAAAGTTTTCAAGTAGAATAATAGGTCTGTCAATTTCTCCTTGGAATTCTGTCAATATACTGGTATACATTTTGTAGTTGAAGTAATGTTTAAGGTGAAGAATCATTGTACTTCATAATTAGTGCTTCTTAATAAGCATGATCTTTTTTGGCATCTTATTCTGTGCCTAACTGAGCTATTTCTCATACCTTTTGATCCATTGCTGTTGTATTTTTAATTAAATGACTTGCCTACTTTGCTGCTCATATCACAGCAACTAGGAAGCAGAGAGGGAGGAGAAAGGCCAGGTCGGGAGACCCTCCTTTCCAGGACATGTCGTCTGCATTCACAACTGACCAGCGTCCACCTCTTAGCAGCAAGTCAGCTACAGGTCACACATGATAGTCACCTTCCCAAAACCAGCCTCTGAGCACCTGAGGCTTGGGGACATTCTCAGTCTAAACCACAACAAGTCGCTATTATGGTTTTTGTTATTGGTATATAAGGCACAGTGTACATATGTTATCTACACATTAAATCGGTATTTTATCTCTGTCATAACTTGCACACTCGCTCTTCCTTCTAAATTCAATAATCTCTTTCCATAAGGACGTCTTTTAGAAGTGTCTCGGGTGAAGTGCTGTTACAGGTAAAAACTGTTTATGTGCGTTTAAAAATCATTCATTTCACTGGGTGTGGTGGCACAGGCCTGTAATCTCAGCACTCAGGAGGGAGGCTGAGGAGGGAGGATCACTGTGAGTTCTGGGCTAGCCTGGGCTACAAAGTGAGTTCAAGGCCAGCCTGAAGTGCACAGTGAAATCCTGTCTCAAAAAGACAAGAAAATAAAAAAAAAATTGTTCACTCCACATAACCTCATGGAGCTATAGCTAACCCATGTTTAAATTTCTATCTTGACACACATTTACTTTCCAATTTTAAACATGATTTCTTTCACTCATGTTTGGGTGCTTTACTAAAATGCCTATAGTTTATCCAGTCAATATTATTTTGAACATAGCCTATATTATCTTTGTGCCTTGAGTTCTATTTCTTCATAACATTTTCTAGGTATGAAGCTATAATCATTCAATCTATATGGATTTGATTTTTCCTTCTAAAGTTGAGAATCTATGTCCCTTTAATGCTAGAAGACCCTCAGCCATTACTACACATTAAATATCACCTTTCACCACATAAAGGTACCGTTTTAACCTGTAAGTTTTACCCTGTGAGTACAATTACACTTTAGTGGAGCATCCTCCAAAATTCTGAATCTCTTCACGTTTCATCATATTTTCTGTGTATATTCTTAGCAATGTAGTCATGTGTAGTTCCTGTTTAATTATTTTCTCTATATAATTAATCTTCTGTAAAAGATTCCCTGACATTTTTTCAATTATTATGTTTTTCATTGCTCATCTTTTAAAGTATTCTTGTCTTTTGAAATATAGCATTGTTTTTCTAGTAATTCCTATGTGTCTTTTGCTTATTCCAATAATTTTCTTTTTTCTTTTTAATTTTAGAGATTAAAAAAACTAACAAAATAATAACAATGAAGACAAAATCAAAACAACACAAAAAAGATATGTTCTCTAATTTTTATATTGTTGATTTAAGTTCTTGAAAATCTCATTTCTCTGTTGAGTGTTATTCTAAGCTTTGCACAGTGTATTTAATGCTCTCACATGTCTTGAATCTTGAATACTGAGCCTTTATTAATAATGATTTCTGTGTGTCCAATAGGGTCTGATCTGCAGTTTGCTTTTAGTAGATGTAGTTTTCATTTGCTTTTGTCACAGACAGAACACAAGGGCACCTCCTAAGGCCTAAGGTCACTGTATAGCAATATCTTTTCTGTCAGTTTTGCAGACAATATGGGTGATAGAAATTTGAGAGAAAACTTCATGTAGAGATCTATTGTTCTGAATTTTCAAAGTTGGTGATTTTTTAACTTAGCTTTCAAGAAAAACAAAACATTTGTGCTGTGGGAAGAATTTATTGATTTTGTAAATCTTTGATTGTCCTTAATATATGTAAGAATATGTTCATTAGAACTCTCCACTCAACAGACTGAAATTTTTCCTTTATCCTCAGGCCAGCACAAAAATATCAACAAAACCGCTCAATTCCTGAAGGCAAAAAAATGCATCCAACACCATTATCAGCATTATCAATAATTGAAAAGTCTCCTTTTGGTGATAAAGAGAATTTTGCTTAGTTTGTTGTAAAAGAAAGAAAAATCAGTGCTTTTAAAATCACATTTGTTATATTTTTTACAGGTGCATATTAATGGCTTTATTTATTTAGTCAATTATTGTGTTTTCAGCAATCAAAATCAGTATGCTGCTTTTAGGACTAAAAAAGATGCTACCTATTTTAAAATATAAACCATAACAGTGGAGACCCCTGAAGTGAGCCTCCAATCTCTTGCCAGGTGTTATAGCATATAGAGAGAGAAAAAAGAAAAGAAAGAGCAAGAGACAAAATGGCAGTACCACCATTGTTAATTCCCTACCACTTTGTTTGGAACTCTGTATTGTCTGAATTGTGCTTGTGATATGTTGTAAAATGTTGTATGTCTGTTAATGTTTCCCTCCTTTTATCCTTAAAATAAAAAAAAAAAAAAAAAAAATGGCAGTACCTCTGGGATTTGGGTGACCAGTTGCTCACAAGGAACAAAAGGCCATGAGGCAGCCAGAACTTCCACCTTTACTGATTGAGGAGGGGATTTGAGGAGAAGATTATTAGATGACTGAAGAAGGTGAAGGTGATGTATACTAAGAAGGATCTTACACTGGAGTGTCTTTTAATCTTAGTGGTTTTAGTTTTAGTCTTAGTGGATGAGAAAGGATTGCCCACCCCTAAAGAGTTAATAGGAAATCTCAAAGGGGTGATATGGATAATCTCAAGCCTCTGTTCATCCTTTATGGAAGTATACAAAATTAGCCATTGTGAATTTGTGGTCCCCAACAAATAATTCGATTTAAATAGAACAATTTCTAAATTACTTGCCAGCAAAATCATCTCATCTTCTAATTATCTTGGAAAGAAAGGATCCCAATTAATACTAATGCTAAATCATCCAACAACAACTATGTTAGTGTAGAAAATCTTTAAGAACCCAACAAAGGGCTGGGGAAATAACTCAGTGGCACAAGTGCCTGCCTGGCAAGCACAAGGTCCTGAGTTCAATTCCCAGTACCTAAAAAAAAAAAAACATGTTGCAAATATTGAGAAAATCACTGTGCTCATTCTCTAATAAAAATTAATTCTAGTAATGAAAGAATATGTACTACAGAAATCACCCCCTATCATAGACAGATAGAAAACAAATTTACACTGAGCAAGAGGTAGTCCAAGAGTATGATAACAATGGGAAATCTCCACTTGTTCCAGTGACAGCCCGGATGTACTTCCAGGTCACTGTGGAGGTAGGACAAACCCAAGTAAAATCCAGTAATCTCCATGGATGAAGGGACAGAGGTTGCAAGTTTTTGGAATCTGCATAAGGTCATGGTACAGAATAATAGACAAGAGATCTGCACAGAGAAAGACATAACTACAGAAATCTGCAATGAAATGAGTTTAAATATTTGTGTAATTGCTTATTTGAGCAAACTTTAAATTAAACTCTGTAAGTTGCCTGACTCCTGGGAAGAGGTAGACCAAGCAATTACTGGAGAGTGCTTAGGAATAGTCTGTGTTCCAGCAGTCGGAGCCCAAGGACCTCATAGAAACTAGGGATATGTGTAGAAAACTCAGAAGCTAATTATCTTCACAGTGACACTAATTTTAACTCTAAAGGCTGTTCTGGACCACTAATAAAGCTTAAAAGCAAGTTACATATAATCCAAATCATCTCAGCACTTTGTCTGCCAGAACAAAGCCCAATATTCTTATAAATTTAGCAATTCCAATATCCAACATAGTATAATTTATCCTAAGCAAAAATTATTTCAGATGTAAAAAAACAGAAAAATACGATTTATTACAACTACGAAAAGAGTGAATAGAAAAAGTCCCAGAAATGGTATAAACAATAGTATTTGAACATGAAAAAAATCATTAAAAATTGATTGTGAAAAATAATATATTTATTCCTCAACAATGTCCATAAGAGATAAACGTGGCATGGACAGAAATGGAAGATTAGAGAAGCAAAATTCCCAGAGATGAAAATTGTAGTATCTAAGTGACAAGTAAAATTGGGATGAAGAATAGGATAGACATTGCAAGACAAAGGGTCAATTAAATAGGAATATAGAATATGAAAGTTTTCAAAATAAATCCACCTGTTATTTTTTAAAAAATGTGCAGTGTCACATATGTATATTCAGAGTGAAGATAGGGTAAAACTGGAAAAAAATTGAAGGAAAAAACATATGAAAAATTTCCAAAATTGATGAAATTATAAACATATAGAGCTAACAATGTCAATGAGAATTGAGTGAATTAAGAAACAAAATTTAACAATAAGCTATATACAGGAAACACATTTTACTCAACAGAAAAATCCGTGGACTTCAAGTCAAAGGATGGAAAACAATTCTCCATGCAGCAGGAACCCAGAATAAAGCAAGCATAGCTATTATAGTTGCAAACAATATAAACTTCAAACCAAAAACAATCGCGCTTCTTTGAAAGAATAAATAAAATTGATAAACCCCTAGGCAATCTTATCGAACAAAGACAGGAAAATACTCAAATTCATGCAATAAGGAATGAAAAAGATGAAATCAATACAGGTCCTACAGAAATTCAAAAGATCATTAATACCTACTTTGAAAACCTTTACTCCCATAAGATAGAAAACTGAGAACACACAGATCCCTAGATATTTATGAATTTCCAAAGTTGATTCAAGAAGATATGAAAATCCACAACAACCCAATATCAATTAATGTGATAAAAAATGTGATTTAAAACTTACCAACAAAGAAAAGCCCAGGCCCTGATGGATTCACAGCAGAACTCTACAAGAAATTCAGAGAAGATTTAATCTCAATACACCTCAAATTCTTCAATGCAATTGGAAAGGAAGCAATTCTCCTAACTCATTTCTGGAGGCTAGTATTATATTGATACCAAAACCAGAGAAAGACCCAACTAAGAAAGAGAACTACAGACCAAACTTCCTAATGAACATAGATGCAAAGATACTCAATAAAATACTAGCAAATAGAATGCAGCAAATCATCAGGAAAATCATACACCATGGCCAAGTTAGATTCATTCAAGAAATGTAGGATTGGTTCAATATACACAAATCAATAAATGTTATATCATATCAATAGATCCAAAGACAAAAACCATATGATCATCTCAATACATAGAGAAAAAGCTTATGAAAAAGTCCAACACTCATTCATAATAAAAACCCTTCAGAAAATAGGAAAATAGGTCTTTACCTCAAGCTGATCAAAGCCATCTGTGATAAACCAACAGCCAATACCACACTAAATGTACAAAACTAAAAGCTTTCACTTTAAAATAAGTAACAAAACAAGGATGTTCACTGTCACCACTCCTATTCAACATAGTTCTGGAAGCATTAGACAGAGCAATTAGACAAGAGAGAGAAATAAAAGAAATAATGATAAGAAAGGAAGAATTGAAATTATCACTATTTGCAGATGACCTGATACTCTACATGGAAGACCCCAAAACCTCCACCAGAAGACTTCTTGAATTAATCAACAAATTCAGTAGTGTAGCTGGATACAAAGTTAACACTCAAAAAGCAATAGCACAAAAAACAAACAGACTGAGACAGAAATTAAGGAAACCATACCCTTCACAATAACATCCAAGAAATTGAAATACTTAGGAATCAATATAACAAAAGAAGTAAATGACTTATTCAATGAAAATTACAGGACTCTGATAAAAATGGTTAAGAAGATTTCAGTAAATAGAAATATATCCCTTGCTTATGGATAGGAAAAACCAACATTGTGAAAATAGCCATCCTCTCAAAATTTTTGTACAGATTCAATGCAATTCCCATTAAATTGCCATTAACATACCTTAGAGATCTAGAGAAAATATTCCTAAATTTCATCTGGATCCAGAAGAGACCCAGAATAGCAAAAACAATTCTGGGCAACAAAGACAAGTCAGGTGGAATCACAGTCTCTGACCTGAAATTATACTACCAAGCTCCTGCAATAAAATCAACATGGTACTGGCTAAAAACAGACCTGAGAATCAACTGAACAGACTGGAAGAAACAGACACAACCACAAATACACTCAGCCACCTGACTTTTGACAAAGGGGCCAAACAAGTTCACTGGAAGAAAGATAGTCTCTTCAACAAGTGGTGCTCTTAAAACTGGCTTACCACTTGCCGAACACTAAAAATAGACCCAAGTCTATCATCATGCACCAAACTCAAGTCAAAATGGATCACGGATCTCTATATTAAAACAGAAACACTAATCTATTAGAAGAGGAAGTAGGTAAAAATCTTGAAGACATAGGGGTAGCCAGAGAGTTCATGAACAAAAACCAAACTGCACAGGAAATACTTCAAAGAATCAATAACTGGGATCTCATCTTACTGAAAAGTTTTTGCATTTCTAAAGAAGTCACCAGCAGAGTAAAAAGAAAACCCACAAACTTGGAAAAAAATTTAGCTGAATATCCCTCGAACAAAGGACTTCTATCTAGAACATATGAAGAATTAAAAGACATCATCCCTCCCAAATTCAAAGACCCAATCCAGAAATGAATATCTGAGATGAATACACACTGCTCAAAGAAATACAAATGGCAAACAAATGCATGAAAAAATGTTCAACATTATTAGTCATTAGAGAAATGCAAATTAAAACAACACTGAGATTTCATCTCACCCCAGAAAGAATGGCTACCATTAAGAATTCAACCAATAACAAATGCTGGCAAGGCTATGGAGAAATAAGAACTCTTCCCCACTGCTGGTGAGAATGCAGACTGGTGAAACCACTGTGGAAATCAGTTTGGACATTACTCAGAAAACTAGGTCTAGAGGTCCCATTTAACCCAGCTATTCCCCTTCTGAGTATTTTGCCAGAAGATCTAAAAGCATCATATCACAGTGATATATGTGCACTATGTTCATAGCAGCACAATTTGCAATTGCTAAATTGTGGAAGCAACCTAAATATCCATCCACCAAGGATTGCATAAGAAAATTGTGGTACTTTTATATAATGGAGTATTACTCAGCTATAAAGAAAGATAAACTCGAGGCTTTTGTAGGTAAATGGTCACAAGTAGAGACCATACTCATAAGTGAAATAAATCAGACCTGCATGTGTAAACAATGTTTTGTCTCACTAGTGTAAGAACCTGAAAGAGTGAATAAAATTAGGAGGTATTATAGACATTGTGAAATGACAGGAAACTGCTGAAAAGTAAAGAGCAACTTGGATGAGGGAAAAGAGAAAAGAAAGAAGGGGAAAATTATGTGTATATGTATTTACAGGGTAGTTAACATAATTGTACTACTGACTTCTATTGCTTTATTGAAAGGAACAGTTAATGTTTAATTATTTGATCAACTTTACATGTCTACATTTGTTTTCCTGAGTAACAACTTTGAAGAAATAAATATTTAATACAACAACCATTGTTAATTTCCTATCACCTTGCCTGAATTTCAGTATTGCTTGTATTTTTCTTGTGTTCTTTTGTAAATGTATGTGTGTTTGTTAAAAAATAAAATAAAATAAAATACTAGAGGAAAAAGTGTTAACACAGAATTCTATCAGCAGCAAAAATATCATTCAAACTGCATGTAAAATAAAATTTCAAGGAGATCCAGTGTAGCATTTTCTGGGGACAAAGAAGACATTTACAAAAGGGCTTGAGGGGCTGTAGATTTAACTCAGCGGCACAGTGCCTGCTTGGCAAGTGCAAGGTCATGAGTTCAATTCCTGGTACCGGAAAAAATAAAAAAGAAAGAAAATGGCTGTTGGTTCAGAGGGTTGGGCGCAGCTTCATCCCATCAGTGTTTCCAGCAGTAAAAGTTCCTGAGCTCTGAGTAGAGATAGAGCTGAATATTCTGAGGATGCTTGGCAGGGTTCAAAATTTCTCCATCCTTTATAGGAAGGCAAGAATAGCTCCTCATCCCCCAAACTGATATAATGAACATTGCAGGAGCCTTTAAGAACTAAGAAGCCCCTCTCTGGGCTATGGTCCAGCCTAGGAAGTGTCTGGGCTAAAGAAAGAACTCCTTCAGGTCACTGGCAGACCTGTTCAGCCTCAATTTATAGCAACATTGCTTCTCAGGTTCAGAGTCAAAACAGAAAATTCTGAGTCCATTTTGTGAGAGGTTCCTTCTCCAAGATTTCTTTAAAGGCAGTGGCTGTTCCCTGGGCCCTTCAAAAGCTTTAGAAAATGACATGACAACTTTGGAAACCAGAAAACACACTCTGCACTTTTTTCAGGCAAACATCAGAGGAGAACAGGACTTTTAAGGGGTTTGAACATTTTACTGAAGGCCCAAGCAGGTCAAGGATGTTTAATGATTTGAAGATAGGCCAAAATAAGTTCATAATGTATAACAGAAGGCCTCACAAAAGCCTTTTCAAAGTTTTTTCTAACTTATCAGAATAGACCAAGGGATTTGTTAAATAGAAATACACATACATATACTGGGATTGAATAAATAAATACATGAATTGAAAATTATGGACTACAGTTTCCCCACGGCCAGAGAACAGTTGCTAATAAGCAATGCTGAACATTTTGAATGAACTTAGAAACACCTGCTTAAGAACAGAGATGCCAGAAAGGCCTCACTGTCATAAGAAAATAAACATAAATGAAATGAAAAAAATCCTTATCACTAGAACAAGACAATGATCATTACTAGAGACAAGATTTATAGACGAAATCTAAAATGTGCAACTAAAATGTTAAGGAGAAGCATGATATTTGCATAACTTCAATGTCTTCCTCCAAATATTCATTAATATCTTCGTTGTTTTGACACATGTACACGAATTCTTTGATTATTCTCTGTAGGAAGTGGAGATACATGCCCCACTGCTTGTGCATGGGCTTGCCTTAGTGAACCATATCTGATGAATAGAGATTGTTAGGACTAAAAGTCACCATTTA
This sequence comes from Chinchilla lanigera, assembly GCF_000276665.1. Taxonomy (NCBI): domain Eukaryota; kingdom Metazoa; phylum Chordata; class Mammalia; order Rodentia; family Chinchillidae; genus Chinchilla; species Chinchilla lanigera. The sequence goes on along the minus strand of NW_004955479.1, from coordinate 6,531,115 downwards.
CCTTAGCAAACAGAGCCTTACCTAACTTATCTGAGTAATATCACCATTACTAGATCATATTGACTGACACCTGGAATCTCACCACTATTGGAGGCAATTAAGTAACTTAGTGACACCCTATCTCAAAAAACAAAATTAAATAAACAAGTAAAAAAATGTTGAAAGTGCAGCTGAATTCAAAGGCCCCAAGTTCAACCTCCACAAAAATAAATTATAGCCTTAATGCAATATAAGAAGTGCACATCACCTCCTCAATATTACTCTCCAGAAAGTGAACCTTCAAAAAAAAAAAAAGTGAACCTTCATTCTGCTTAGAAAACACCAGAAAAGGAAAACTAAACAAGGGACATTATGCAAAATACCTGGCCGATAATTTCCAAAAGTGTTAAGGAATTGGGGAAAAAGAAACAAAGGAAGGACTGAAAAGTCACAGTTTAGGAGAGACAAAGGTGTCTTGATGACTGTTACCATTTAGATCTGGGGTTCTCCCCCAAAACTGCATGTGTTTGAAAGATGACAGGGTCACAGAGAGTACCATGCTCTTTAGCACACAAATCCAACAATGGAATCAGTGGTTAAACATGCTGTTAGAAGAGGGGACCTCAGCATGGGAGGCGAGCAACTGGGGGCATGATCTGCAAGGGTACGCCCCGCTTCCTGACCCCTTCCTTCTTCTGCTTCCTGGCTGCCAGGACACGAGCAGCTTTCTTCCGGGTCAGCCCTTCCATCCTGAAGTTTCTGTGTTTGAGCCCTCCAGCCATGGAATGAAACTTCTGCAACTGTGAACTGAAACAAACCTCTGCTAACTGGGTCTATTTAGGTTGTCGGGTATTTGCCCCAGTGACAATACAACGACTAGCAGAATAGCTAAATACCAAAGAGTATTATGAACTGGACCCTGGATCAGCAAAAGTGCATTCATAGAAAAATTAATTAGCTACCGCTATGGCTGATACATTGTGTCAGTCTGGGGAGTCTAGAGGTTAGGCTAAGTGACTCAGCAGGAAGCCAGGGTGCTTACTTTGTGTACATCCTGAGCCTGTGGAAGAGGAGGGCATGGAGATTATGTGAGAGCTACACGCCCCTTGGGTGGGGGTAGCCTGTTTACAATGTAAGGGAAGGAAAGAGGCTGCTTGCGGCCATTCCTCCCTTTTGCTCTGGCTGCTTTGCTGTTCAGCTGCCATTCCCCCCTTTGCTCTTGTTGCTTTGCTGTCTTCTGCCTCAGAGCCAGCCACGTATGGACTGAAACCTCCACAAACTGTAACCTAAATAAACTTTTTCTTCCTTAATTTTGGGCGTTGGGTTTTTTGTCTCAGCAATAAGAGAAAAGTAACCAAGACAGCTTCAAATAGTCTATAATTTATGTTTTTGTTTTATTTATTTATTTTTTTTCTGAGACGGAGTCTGGTTATGTTGTCTAAGTTGAACTAGAACTCTAAACTCTCCTGCCTCAGGCTTCCAAGTTGTTGAGATTATTGGCTACTATGTCCAGCATAAATAGTGCTAATATAATTCAATTTAATAGTTTTAATGATTGTGCCAACGTTCCATAAAATGTGAAAATTAAGAAAAGATTGATTAATAATACAGTGGAATTCTGTCTTTCACAAAACTTCTATAAATCAAATGAAATTTTAAAATGTCTAAATGACAATACAAAGGAAATTAATTGTCACTAACAGAAAATATTTGTGGAGGACATGTATGATAAACTAGTGATCTACAAAAAGCATTGACAACTCAATAATAAATTTTAATAAAATACTTTTCAATAAAATCTGGACAAATTATTAGAACAAGCACTGCTAAACAAGGCATATGGGTGAAAAATAAGCACGTTAATATCTCCTAAGGAAAATGCAAATTAAAACCATATTGAGATTACAGTACATATCTGTAAGGCCACAAATAGCTAAATTTAATACGGTATATAATACTAACTGTTGCCTATATGTAGCAGTTAGAGTGCTAATATATTGCTTCTGGAAATGCGAAATGCTATGCATCTCTTGGAAGCAGTTCAATATCTTTATATAAAAATGTGTGCAGTCATAACATGACTCATGTAGCTGACTTGTGGACTAGATGAAAAATAAAAACATCTTTTGTGCAAATAATTGCATTCATATTTCCCAGAAAATTGTATTCATGACAAATGAAAACTAGAAACAACCCAGTTGTACACTGACTGAAGAATAGTTAAAGGCAAACAAAACGTAGTGTATCCTTACAATTTAATACCTTGTCCCAGCACTTGTGAGAAGGTGGGACAAACCGCCAGTACAGTATGGACTAATTCACAAAACTATTGTGCTGAATGAAAAGCAAGAGACAAAGGATTATGTGCTGAGGTGACTCCATTCATACAGAATTCTAGGAGAAGCAAGGCTCTTGGGGCAGAAAGAAGGGTTAAGGAAATATTCTTTGTCATTATTGTGATATGAATTGCATGGCCAAATATAATATTCCAGAATTGTGTGCTTATATTTTTAAATTTCATTCTGCACACAGTTACCTCAATCAAACTTTTAAAAAAATGTTTGGCTTCTGGTGTTTTGGGCTTCGCTGGAAACAAAGATGAATATTTCTTCCTGCAATTAATATATGCCAGGTTACAGAGGAAAACAATCCTATGATTCCTGAAAATGTTTTTACATCTTTCAAAACTATTGAAAGGAAGGTCTCCTTTGAGGCAGCCTTTTACATTTGGGAGGATGTAACACACAGCAACGGGAAAGTGACTTTAGTTCCAAAAATTTGCAAGAGTACTAGTATCCTTGGAATGATATCCTAGGAGAAAAATATCTGCTGTATTTTCTTATGCTCATCCTAAACCTGGGAAACATAATTCTAAATTTTCAGAGCTATAACCTTTGTTAAATTGAAAAGTTAAATAATCTAAACACCTTTTATACAATGTAATCTTTCTAAAACATACAAATAGGTTTCTTTATGTGTGGTGATATATATGGACACCTCTACTGTCACTTTTATCCTTATTTCATTGATGCCTAAAAATGTCTGTAACTAGAGGACACTTCCAATACCTAGCTTATGTTGATGTCTAAACCATTAGGCACCATATTATTGTTTAAAAACAAAGTGAGACATAAAAGTAATTATTTAGGTTCTAATTTGAAATTCTCTCTCCATCTCTGATGCTGTTTCATTCTGTCTTTTTCTCTGTCACACAGGCGTGCACACACACACACCACACACTTTTTTCAGGTTTGTGATCACTTCATGTTACCAGAAGTGTTATAGAGCCTGGTAGATTAATTGGGTTTTTTATTTTAGATTATAACCAGTTTATAGCTAAGAGAATTGAATTGATTGGTTTGCCCAATTACAAAACATCCTAGGAATAGCACAACACCCCCTTACAATGCTGTTGTGTTGAAAGTAAACAATAACTGTATTCAGCAATGCTAATGAGACTTTGGACAGTTGAGCAAAATGAAAATAATACCACAAAATCAGCAAAAAAATAGAAAAGGCTTAAAGATAAAGATGCACAAAATGAGAAACACTTGGCATCTTTCAAATCTCTGCTCACAGTCACTTTGGAGATAATATTGATTCCTAAAGTCTCATTAGGTGAGCCATACATTTCTCTCCCTACTTGGATTTCTACTATCTTCAGTTGAAATGAATCCTGACTAGGTTTTCTGATGAATGCTCTATGTTTTTCTAGAACTAATTTTCTCTCCTTCATCTACTATATTCCCTGACTACATGTAGATGCTGAAACTTAATTACTGCCCATTTAGAGAAAGAATCAGATTTCAAAGGCATAAAGCTTTGTCACTCTTCATATTTTGGATTTTAACATCTTCTGCAAGTTCATTGGAGGAAACATTTTCAGCCACTATAAACAGGCTAACATTCTGGTGAAAAAAATTACTGTAGTATACAAATATCAATTATAAATCTTTAGTAACATGCCAGCTGCTATCAAGAAATCAAGCAATAACAAATGCTGGAGAGTCTGTGGGGAAAAAGGAACCCATCTCCACTGTTGGTGGGAATGTAGACTGATACATTCACTGTGTAAATCAGTGTGGAGATTCTTTTAAAAAGCTATGAGTAGAAGTCCCATTCAACCCAGCTATTCCCCTTCTGAGTATTTTTCCAGAAGAATTAAACACATCATACCACAGTGATATATGTGTGACCATGTTTATAACAGCGAATTTGTAATAGCTAAATCTTGCAAACAACCCAAATGCTCAACAACCAAGGAATGGATGAAAAGATGTGGTATTTTTGTACAATGGAGTATTACCACCTATAAAGAATAAACTTGAGACTTTTATAGGTAAATGGATGCAACTTAAGACCATATTCTTAAGTGAAATAAATCAGCCTAGCATGTGTAAACATCATATTGTCCCCTAGTGTAAGAAGCTGAAAGAGTAAATAAGATCCAAAATGTACAATAAATATTAGGAAATGGGAAGAAACTGCTTAAAAGGAAAGAGAAACTGAGAAAGGGGAAGGAGAAAAGAAGAAAGGAAAAGTAAATATATATATATCATATATATGATGGTTAAAATAGCTATACCACTAGTTTCTATTAGTTCATTGAAAAGAACGGTTTGTGCTATCTTTTACGCCTATATCTTATAATCTGAGCAATTACTTTGAAGATAACAATAAGCAATGTACTAACCATTGTTACTCTCCTACTATCTTGTTTTGAAATTTTTTATCATTGTTTTCATTGTTTTTTCTCTTGAAAATAAGAAAATAAAAAAACAAATAACTATCCATTCCATTTTTCTTATATCAGCATGATCATTTTCAAACTTTGTTCTACTTAGGCTTCATGGAGAAATGCATGTATGGCTTCCAATGGTCTCCGCTGGAATCAGGGATGGAAGAATATAAAATGGCCTTCCATACGGTGGAAACCTGAAGGATCGAGGAGAGGTCCTGGTACTCACTGTAGAGTCTGCTTCAAGTATATGTCAGAGCTGAAAGTTCTGCTTTGGAAAGCTGAGCAGTCTGCACTGGAAGGCTAAAGGAACTAGGGAAAAATATGCAAAGGCAATGGTGAAGGTCAGAGCTTTTCCAAACAAGCAAAGGGAAGACTTTCTTCTTTCCCTTTCCTGTTCCATCCAGACTACAACCCTATTGGTCTAGGCATTTCTTAATCCATTCAAAATTAACAATCAAATACATTTAAGGTGGACCCTGAAATTCACCAGGGTTACATTCCTAGGGTAGCAGCAATTTGTGAAAATCCATGATTTCAGATATGGTCAGAAAATGCCTACAAATGCCTATTTTCATAGTTTAGGCACTAAGTGTGCCATATCTCCTAGTTATGAATTTCATGTAATAAAACACTGTATTGATAATGTCTTATCAGGTGCAGGGCATTGTGGCAGCATCTTGGGCATCATAGGGCTTTCAGAAGAACAAAGCCGATTGCCTGTTGTGGTAGTGCACACCTGTAACCCCAACACTCCAGAGGCTGAGGCAGGAGGATCACCTTGAGTTTGAGGCCAGCTTGGGATACATGAGTTCAAGGTCAGGCTGCACTATATTATGAAACCCTGTTTTGAAAAAAAAGAAATAAAACAAAAAGGCGCAGAACTGTGATTACTCGAGATAGCTACAAGTAGTACTGCAGCCTGTTATGATGTGGGAATGGTAATGCATTGGCCAGAGAGGCCAATCAGCAGCAAAAAGAACTCAATATTGCTCTTGGATTGGCTACTTGAAAACATCCCACCCCCGCCAAAATTAGCAGACGAAATGTGTGATTTCTGCCAAATTTCTGGGCTTTCCAGGAATAATTACTAGTTAGAGTCTAAGGAAACCTCTTCTAATGACTGAAGTCGTGACTTCTGACCCTCCACTTCGTGGTGACATACTGTATTCAGAGAATATTTGCTAGAATAGACTATGACTCAGGCCTTAAAAATTATGGGATATGAGTTTCCACTGTTTCAAATTTGAATTTCTTAGCCAGCATTATTTTACTTGAAAGCTAAAGCATGTTATAAAGCATTCAATACCTTTACAATAATTGAATTAATCAGGTTCAAGTTGAAAGTCAGAATGATAAGTAATTTGCTACAAGAGAAATGAGGAAAATTGCCTTTTTATGCTCAAGAAATCTTATAAATTAAAATAAACAATCTTCCAAAATTCTCAAAGTAGTACTAGTCTAAAAAACAAATATTTAAATCTCAATTAAAGCTCAATTATATATGGACTTATTTAAATCTTACTATATGATGGAAAATCTTTTCCCTTTATAGAAAAAAGCATTGTTTCATTTGTTATTTTGTTTCAAAAAGAATAAAAACTAATTAAAACATTAGATATGATATAGAATTTCATAAAAATAGATGATAGAAGTTTAACAATGGTTGTTATATTGCATATTGTTGTTTTCAAAGCAGTTGCTCAGATTACCAGATATAAGTGTGTAAAATTGGTCAAAGAGAAAAAAAGTTAAGCATTACTACTCCTTTTAATAAACCAATAGAAATAAGTAGTACAATTATTCTAGCTATCTTGTGTCTGTATATATATATAA
>NW_004955479.1:6471301-6524417 GCF_000276665.1 Chinchilla lanigera | reverse complement strand
ACTATGCCTTTTTGACTTTATTTACTCATTCATGTTCTTACACTAGGGAGACAATATAATATTTACACAAGTAGGTCTGATTTATTTCACTTATGATGATGGACTCTAATTGCATCCATTTACCTCTAAAAGCCACAAGTTTATCTTTCTTTGTAGCTGAGTAATACTCTATTGTATAAAAATATCACATCTTCTTTATCCATTCCTCAGTTGATGGGCATTTGAGTTGTTTCCAAGATTTAGCTATGATGAATTGCACTGCTGTAAACATGGGTGCACAAATATTGCTGAGATATGATTTTTTCAGTTCTTCTGGGAAAATACCCAGAAGGGGAATACCTACATCAAATGAGACCTGTAATCCTAGTTTTTTGAGGAATCTCCAGGTTGATTTCCACAGTGGTTACACCAGTCTACACTCCCAACAACAGCGGAGAAGGGTTCCTTTTGCCCCAGAGCCCCTCCAGCATTTGTTCTTAGTTGATTTTCTGATGATAACCATTCTTTCTGAAATGAGATGGAATCTCAGTGTTGTTTTAATTTGCATCACTCAAATGACCAATGCTGTTGAATGTTTTTTCATATATGTATGCCATTTGTATTTCTTCATCTGAGAAGTGTGTATTCATCTCAGATGCCCATTTTTGGCTTGGGTCTTTGAATTTGAAGGTCCTGATTATTTTTAATGCTTCATATACTCTAAATAGAAATCCTTTGTCTGAGAAACAGTTAACTAAATTTTTTCCCAATTTGTGGATTTTCTTTTCACTTTGTTGGTGATTTATTTTGATGTGCAAAAACTTTAATAGGATTAGATCCCAGTTGTTGATTCTTTGAAGTACATCCTGTGCGGTTTGGCTTTTGTTCGTGAACTCTCTCCCTCCCTCTATGTCTTCAAGTTTAATACCTACTTTCTCTTTCAGTAGATTTAGTGCTTCTGTTTTAATATTTAGATCTTTAATGCATTTTGACTTTAGTTTAGTGCATGGTGATAGATATGTGTCTAATGTTAGTTTCTGGCATGAGGAAAGCCAGTTTCTCCAGTAGCACTTGTTAAAGAGGCTATCTTTTTTCCAGTGATCATGTTTGGCCCCTTTGTGAAAGATGAGATTGAGTGTGTTTATAGTCATGTCTGCATCTTCCAGTCTGTTCCATTGATCTTCTGAGTCTTTTTTGGCCAATATCATGTTGATTTTATCACAGTAGCATTGTAGTAAAATTTCAAATCAAGGATTGTGATGCCTCCTGCTTTGCCTTTGTTGGCCATGATTTCCTTTGCTATTCTAGATCTTTTCTGGTTGAATTTTAAGAATGTTTTCTCTAGGTCTGTGAGATATGCTAAAGGTATTTTGATTGGAATTGCATTGAATCTGCATAATAGTTTTGTGAGTATGGCCATTTTCCACAATTTTAGTTCTTCATTTACGTAAGCAAAGAATATCTATCCATTATCTGAGGTTCTCTTCTATTTCTTCATTCAGAATATTACAATTTTCACTGTATAGATCTTTTACTTCCTGTGTTAGTTTGATACTTAAGTATTCCATTTTGGTCTTTACCTCAATCTGGTTTGATTTTTTTGAATGCTATTGTGAAGGGTGAGGTTTCACTAATTTCCCTCTCAGTGATTTTGTTGTTTGCATACAGGAATGCTACTGATTTTTGAGTGTTGACTTTGTAACCTGTTATACTACTGAATTTATTTAATAAGTCTCTGAGTCTTTTGGTGGAGTTTTTGGGGTCTTCCATATTGAGTAACATGTCATCTGTGAATAATGATAATTTAACTTCTTCCTTTCCTATTCTTATTCATTTTATTTCTCTCTCTTGTCTAATTGCCCTAGCTAATGTTTCTAGAACTATATTGAATAGGAGTGGTGGTAGTGGACATCCTTGTCTTGTTCCTGATTTTAGAGTGAAAGCTTTCGGTTTTTGTCCATTTAGTTTGATGTTGACTGTTGGTTTGTCATATATGGCTTTAATTAGATTAAGGTAAAGACCATCTATTCCAATGTTCTGTAGGGTTTTTATCATGAAGGAGTGTTGGTTTTTGTCAAAAGCCTTTTTAGCATCTATTGAGAAGATCATGTGGTATTTGTCTTTGACTCTATTTACATGGTGTATTACCTTTATTGATTTGTGTATATTGAACCTTCCCTGCATCCCTGGGATGAACCCCACTTCTTCATAGTGAATGATTTTATTGATGATCTGCTGCATTCTGTTTCCTTGTATTTTATTGAGTAATTTTGCATCTATGTTCATCAGGGAGATTGGCCTGTAGTTCTCTTTTTTGGTTGGGTCTTTTTCTGATATCAGTGTAATGCTTGCTTCCAGAAATGAGTTCGGGAAAATTGCTTCCCCTTTGATTTCATTGAAGAGCTTGAAGTTTTGGCATTAAATCTTCTCTAAATTTCTTATACAATTCGGTAGTGAATGCACCAGGACCTGGGCTTTTATTTGTTGGTAAGCTTTTAATTACCTTTTTTATTTCATTAACTGATATGCGGTTATTCACAATTTTATATCTTCTTCATTCTGCTTTTTGTAGTTCATACGTGTATCTAGGAATCTAACTATTTCTTCTGTGTTTTTCATCCTATGAGAGCAAAGATTTTTGTAGGTATTGATGATCTTCTGAATTTCAACCAGTTCTGGAGTGATTACACACTTTTCATTCCTTGTTGCATGAATTTGAGTTTGTTCTTTCTTTTTCCATAAGGTTGGCTAGGGGCTTATCAATTTTATTTATCCTTCTAAAGAATCAACTCTTTGATTCATTAATTCTTTGTATTGTTTACTTCAACTCAATTTTGTTAATTTCTTCTCTGATCTTCACAATTTCCTCCCTTCTTTGGGCTTTCGGCTTTACTTGCTCTTCTTTTTCTAGCAGCACTAGGCTATTTTTTAAATTCATTTTAAGAATAAAAGAAGAAAAACATATTAACAAACAGACAACCATTTACAAAACAGCATATGAACAATATAGACAATACAGAGTTACAGACAAAAATGGTAGGAAATTAACAATGGTTGTTGTATTATGTGTTGATATCTTCAAAGTGATTTCTCAGGTAAATAAATAGAGACTTGCAAGATTGATCAAATTATTAATCATAATTGTTCCTTTCAGTAATATGATAGAAGTCAGTAGTACAACTATGTTAGCTATGCTGTGTATATATAGCATTAGGCTATTGATTTGTTCTCATTCTGTTTTCCTGATGTCAGAATTCGATGCTGTAAATTTCCATCTGAAGACTGCTTTCATTGCATCCCACAGATTCCAGTAAGTTTTATTTGCATTTTTGTTTGATTGTAGATATTCTTTAATTTTTTTTTAAATTTCATCTGTGACCCATTAATTGTTCAGGAGGGTGTTATTTAATTCCCATGTGTTTATGTAGTTTCTGTTGTTCCTTTTGTAGTTACTAATTTCCAATTTCATTGCACTACGGTCAGATAATATGCATGGTATAATTTCAGTTCCGTTGCGTGTACTTAAGCATATTCTATGGGCTATTATGCAGTCTATTTTAGAGAACATCCCTGTGCAGCTGAGAAAAATGTATATTCTGATGTTGTTGGGTGGAACAATGTGCAAACATCTACTAAGTCTACTTGTTCATAAGTTTGATTCAATTCTGATATTTCTTTGTTGATTTTTTGTCTAGTTGATCTATCTCTTGTGTCAATGGGGTGTTAAGGTCCCCCATTACAATTGTGTTACTTTTTATTTGGTTTTTCAAGTCTATTGTAATTTTTCATGTATAGTTGAGTGCTCCCATATATGGTTCATACAAATTTATGATTGTTCTCTTCCTCTTGAAGTTTTCCCCTAACAAGCATGTAGTGATCTGCTTTATCTTGCTACTTCCTTCTTGGTTTGAAGCTCATATTATCTGTGAACAGAATAGCTACCCCTGTTTTTTTCTGAGTTCATGTCACAAGGAGTATTGTTTTCCATCCATTGATTTTGAGTCTACAAATTTCCTTTTGAGTCAAATGTGTTTCTTGTATACAGCATATTGTTGGATTTTGTTTCTTGATCCTCTGTGCCAGTCTGTTTCTTTTAATTGGTGAATTGAAGCCATTTATATTGATGGTTATAACTGTACTGGTTTATCTTTGTTATGTTATTTTGTAGCTGTTGGTTCCCTATTTTATCCCTGTGTTTAATTCTTTGCCCTGCTTCACAGTTTCTTTGTTGTTGTTCTTGGAATTGTGGTATTTTTATCTCTTTCTAGAATATCTTAAAGTACTCTTTATAGGGTTGGTTTGGTGGTCATGAATTTCTTCAGTTGTTCTTTGTGTTGGAAGTATCTTACTTCTCCAATTAATTTAAAAAGATAATTTTGCAGGGTACATCAGTCTGGGTTTGAAATTGTTTTCTTTCAGGACTTAAAATATTTCACTCCAACCTCTTCTTGACTTGATGATTTGTGTTGAGAAATCTGCTGTGATTCTGATGGGCTTTCCTTTATAGCTGACCAGTTTCTTTTCTCTAACACTTTTTAATATTCTGTACTTGTGCTGAATTTCTGGGATCTTGATCATTATATATCTGGGTATAGACTCATTTTGTTTATGGCTAATTGGAGCTCTATGTGCCTCACTTACTTGTATGTCACATCTTTTCTTATGCTTAGGAGATTTCCTGTCATTACTTTGGAAAATATTTTTTATATCATTTGTGTTGACTCCTGCTTTTTCATTAACACTTGTCAGTCTTACATTGTTCTTCTTTGCATCATCTTTCAACTGTTGGAATTTTTATTTCCTGGTTCTTTGTTTTGTTTTGTTTGTCTTTTTGAAACAGGGTCTTGTTATGCAGCTCAGGCTGTCTTTGAGCTAACTTTGTAATCCAGGCTGGTCTCAAAATCACAATGATTTTCCTGCCTCAACCTCCCTAGTGCTGGAATGACAGTCATACACCACCAAACCTGGCCATTGTTATTTTTAAGAGATCTTTCATGGTCATTAGCTGCAGTGATGTCTTCAAGGTCTGAAAGTCTATCTTTGATGTTGTTCACACAGTTTTGCCAGCTTTCAATTGAATTTTTAATTTTTGGATATCTCTTTGAATCTGTTTCAAGCATTTGAATTCTTTTTGTTATTGTCCAAAGTTTCCATCATTTTTTTATGTGCCTCTATTTTTTATCTGTCTTCTTTACATATGTTGTGCAATTCTTTCAATATGGTTGTCATTTCTTTTTTCTTATCTGAGAGATTATTTCTGCTCTAATTTCCACTAGAGCCTCTGGAAGTTGTTCTTTACCACAGTTGCTATCATTTCAGAAATTTCAGGTGTATGACTTTCAATTTCTTTTATGCTGGTTTCTTCTGGAGTTATTCTGCATGGGCTGGAGGTCTGAGATTGCAACTTGATCCATCATCTTGGCATTTTTTTGGTTCCACTTGCAGAGCAGGTTATTGGATCACAGGCACTTCCCTCACTGACAGCCCTTCCTGTGATGTAGGGGAATGGGTCAGGCCCTGTGTTCCTTTGACCATGCTGGTTCCTAAGTCCCAGGTGCTTCCTGCACTGGCTGCCCTTTGGTGGTATAGTGTGAAATGTCAATCCCTTGTTTCCTCTGGCCCCAACCAATTCCCAGGTGCTTCCCACACTGGCTTCCCTTCCCATGGTTGTAGGGGGATGGGTCAGTTACTTGGCTTCTTCTGGTGGAGCAGGTTGCCAATTGCCAGGTGCTTCCTGCACTGCCTTCCCATGGTGTAGGAGAATATGTCAAGCCCTGGATTCCTCTGGCCCTGTTGGTTGCTGGTTCCCAGTTGCTTTCTCCAAAGTTTGCCCTTTTCACAGTGTAGGGGTATCTGTTTCTTTAAAAAGATTCATGTTAACTACAGATTCCATTTGAATTTCATGGTTACTGTTGTGTAAATATTTGGAGGGCTAGATCATTGTTCTTTGTACATAAAAGTAATGGATAACCCATTTTTTTGCTTGGTCAAAAATACTGGTATGAGAAATTGTCTAAACATCATTAAAATTTTATCATCAAATATTACTTTGACATTTGTGGCCTCAGATACATACTCCAATTTTAATAAGGAATGGATGAAAAATATCTGGACTTAGAACCTTTACCTGACCCAGAAAAGAACCAGAGTTCAAAGCAACAACCACCATACAAATATCTAAAAATATTCCAAAGTAATTAGTTTGGCTGAAGGATCTTAAAAACACTGTGAAAGCACAGGGAATAGAGAACTTCTAATCTATGCATTGCTGGTAATAAAAACAAAAAATCTTCAGGAAAAGAAGGAAATTTTATCTAGTTTTAGGATTAATTAGAGTTTTTAGAAAAATAAGTCAATAGAGGATATATTAACCATATTTGTTCAGAAAAATGGAACCAATAGAATATGTGGAGAGATACATAAGGGGAGATATATTATGAAAATTGTCTCATGCAATTATAAAGATGCAGAAGTTCCGCAGGGTGCTGTCTGCAAGCTGGAAAACTAGGAAAGTCGGGGGCTGGGGGTTTAGCTCAGCAGCACAGTGCCTGCAGAGCAAGTGCAAGGTTGTGAGCTTGATCCCCGGTACCGGGGAAAAATAAAAAGAAAACTAGGAAAGCCACTCATCCAATTCAGTTTGAACTCAAAGCCTGAGAACCAGGCCTTTATCCAGTTCAAGAAAGAGAAAAACTTTTCCTGCATTTTGCTGTATTGTTAACCTCAAGGCGTGTATGAAGCCTGCCCGCTCCAATAAAGACAGATCTTCCTTACTTCATTTAATGATTCAAATGCTAGTCTCTTCCAGAAACAACCTTAAAGACATAACCAAAAATAACTTTTCATCATATGTCTGGGGATCCATTAGCCCCATCAATTTGGCAAATAAAATTAACCATTAAAGAGGGCATATTCATTCCCTGAGGTAATGTATAAGGAACCACACTGAAAAATTTCCCTCTAAAATCAGGAATGAAACAAGGATGCTATCACTACTTCTGTTCAACATAGTATTCAAAATTTTAGTCAGAGCAATGAGGCAAGAGAAAGAGCTAAAAGGATAAGTAAAGGTTAAATGATGATTATTTGAAGATGACATAATATCCTATATAGCAAAGCCAAAGAATTTCACCAAAAGACATTTGGAATTAATAAACAATTTCAGTAATGTAGCATGATATAAAGTGAACACACAAAAATCAATAGCATCCATGTGCACCAATAATGAACTCAGAGAGAGGTGAGGAAAATAATATCATTCACAATAGCATCAAGAAAAACTGCATATTTAGGAATTCACCTAAGTAAGGAAGTGAAGACTTGTGCAAAGAAAACTCTAATCGTCTAAAGAGAGCATATCAGAACATGGAAAGGTGTCTCCTCTTCCTAGATAGGCAAAACTAATATGCTCAAAACAGTCATACTCTCAAAATTGATGAGTAGATTTAAAGCAATCTAAATGTAAATACCAATAGACTTCCTCACAGAACTAAAGAAAATAATCCTAAAATTCATGTGGAAAAAGAGGGCATTCAAATAACAAAAGCAATCCTGTGCAACAAGAGCAAAGGAGGAAGCATCATAATACCTAACTTCAAGCTATACTGCAGTGATAACAATGGCACAATAATGGTGCAAACACAGACATACGGATCAACCAGAGTAGAGAATGCAAAAAAGACCCCAGACAGGTTCAATTATTTGATCCTCAACAAGGGGGCCAAAAGCATACCTTGGAGAAAATACAGCCTCTTTAGCAAGTGGCACTGACAAAACTACCTCTATGCAGAAGATTGAATCTGGACCCATATCTTTCACAAGGTATAAAACTAGGATCAGAAGGGATTAAAAACTTAAATATTAAAACAGAAACAATTAACATACTTGAAGTTAAAATAGGTAAAACTTTTGAAATCACAGATATAGGCAAGGACTTTCTGAACTGAACTGCAAAATTGCACAAGAAATAAAAACAATAATCAACAAATGAGATTATATCAAATTTAAAAGCTTCTGTAGAGCAAAGGAAATAACCAATACCACAAAGAGAGAACCTTCAGCACACCAAAAGAATTTACCAGCTTGTCCCCAGATAAACTAAATCTAGAATGCATAAAGAACTAAAAAAACACCTCCCAAAGTAAAAGACCCAGATAAAAAATGGTCAACTCATATTAACAGATACACACTTTTCAGAAGAAGAAATACAAATGACAAACATGAAAAAGTGTTCAGTATCCCTGACCATTAGAGAAATGCAAATTAAAACAACACTAAAATTTCATCTTACAGTAGCAGGAATGCCACTCCTCAGAAATCAAATAATAACATCTTCTCAAATATTGGAGACTGATTCATTGCTTGACATGTGTCTGTGTACTTAAAATATGTTCATATGATTATCAGACATTCTCTCAACATAGAACAGTCATTTAGTTATATTCCAAAAATTAGAAAAATGCACTTTTCAAAGAGGGATCTCTAAGCATGACCACCAGTGAGTCAAACTGTCCTACTGCATAGAGACTTTTTTTTAAAAAATTAATTGATATAGACTTAGTAATAAAATCATTTATATTTGGATATCAGTTCACTTTTCAGCTCTGTCATATAACCACCATATTATTTCAGAAAGTTATTACACATCTGACCACTCATATTCCTCATTTGAAACCTGTAGAAAATGTCTTTCCCTAAGAAGGCTGCAAGTATTAAAATAGAAAGTACAAAATGAAAGTTGGGCAGTGACAGACACAGGCTGGAATATAACAAAGGCTACTGTTTTCCTTTGTGTGCAAATCTCGTAAGTGTCCACAAAAAGTATTATTCTAATAGGATACACACCATAGTCAGTTTTGACTTTAATTTATATTTCCTAGAAGTATAACAAGTTATTACTTCATGTGATGCTATGAAGTCCTACACTAAGTATACATCTCAAGAAAACATGAAATGACAAAATTGAAGCCAATTTAAGTACATTTAGAGGATAACACTTCCCAGAAAGTCAAATTAAAATATTTGTCAGTTTTGAAGAAACATATAACATGGAAAACTCTCTACGAAATAGATTTGAAATTAAAAATACTATCTAAAACTTCACCTAAAATAATACCAGTATAATAGATAGTATGCAAAAACAGAAAGATAAGACCAGAAGAAAATAAATCTCAGTGTAACATTGCTTATCTGCAGGTGATTGGGTTGTGTAATGTTTCTGTAAGGATGTGTTTATGTTTGAAAGATATACAATATTTATCATATACATACATACAATATTATGTATTATCTCTCTTTGTTTCTCTCTCACATACCCATGCAGGCTTGAAAATAAGGCATTTCCAGCGTCTAATCATTTCTGGAAAAAAAAATAGGAAATTTCATTGAATTCCTATTAAATGTCTAATAAACAAACTGTAGCACAAGGCTAGAATTGGAAAATTATATTTGTAATATTGTGCAGTTATTTTAAATTTTTTCTCCATTTGTGTTTTTCGATATTTCAAATACATTATACTAAAATTTAGACATGATATTTTTGTAATGGAAGGAAAAGAATTTTCCCAGGGAAATGAAGACTTAAGTATTAAGTAAATTTCTCCTAAGCTTAACTTCAAAGAAATTTTATTTTGATATTGGTTTGGGGTCTAGGAGAATAAAGATAAATCAGAGGATTAATTTCTGTTCTATCCAGTAAGCCTCTAAAGAGGAAGAAGTTTTCAAATATCTTATACATACTTCTTATAGAACATGAAACAAAGACTTAATCTTTCTCCTAATAACCAGTTTTAAACATCTCTTGGGCTAGAAAAATGTGTTAAAAATTTATGTTTTACCTTCAAAGAATGTGTAACTGTCCATACATTTTACAAATTTTAGAACATAATATTTGTTCTAGAATTTATTATCCCTTAAATTGCATATCATATATTACCCTTTAAGGATACTTTGTGTAATTTTAACATGATTTGTTTAGGTAGCAGAGGCTATACTTAGACATATTTCACAATGTAATTAGTTTCCCATAAATATAATAGTTCTGTCCATATTAAAATGAATACCTCAGCAACATAGAAAGGTTAACTTCAGTGAAAATTTTATTCCAATATTTGTTTGGGGACTGGGCGTATAAAGATAAATCAGAGGTTAATCTCTGGCCTATTCATACAAAACTTAAATCTAAGAATTATTATGTAAATATTTCAGTACTTGTTATTATATATGTAGAATGACATAAAAATGAACTATGATAAATCTAGCTTAGAATTTCTACCAATAGATCACAGTGCAGAAATATTTTTCTCTTTATTTTGAAGGCTGATAACAAGAACTCCAAAAGATGATAACCAATAGAGACATTATTTAAATTTTTTAAATGATCATATCTATAAACTACAAAATGTAGAAAGCATTTAGCAAATGCACCAAAGTGTCAATTACATTGGAGAACAGTTCCATGGTTTAAGGTGGTGTTTCCCTGCAGAAAATTTCTATTATTAGGGAAAAGCAACTGCTCTTTCATTAAATTTATGTCAAAATATATGACATCTATTCTTTGGTGAAATGTTTTTAGAGAAATGTGCATTGCTTACACTTAATCAGGTTATTTTTCTGTTATTTTGTTATAGGAATTTTTCTTACTTAACCCATTTTATTTTATTTATTTATTTATTTATTTATTTATTTATTTTGAGATAGAGTCTCTCTATGCAGTTCAGGCTGGCCTTGAGCTCACTTTGTAGTCCGAGCTGACCTCGAACTCACAACAATCCTCCTGCCTCAGCCTCCTGAGTGCTGGGATTACAAGCATGAGCCACCACACCTGGCTCACATGAACCCATTTTAAATGAATTGTTTACAAATATTTTCTCACCTTTTATAGCTTTCCTTCCACTGTATTTATTATTTCATTTATTGTTCAGAAACTTTTCAATTTGATGTATGTCTACATGTCTACACTTTGACTTTATTTTTCTATATGCACAAGTATAATATAAATTTAATTACCTGGTTTTGGCATGTAGATTCACAGTTGCCCATTTTTTGTATGGACCATCACTTCACCGTATTGCATTCTTGGCACTTTAATCAAAGATCAGTTGATTCAATGAGCATGAGTGTATTTCTGGGTTTTATATTTTGTTCCCTTAGTTTCTAATTATGTCTGTATTAGGATTCCCTAAAGGAAGGAAGGAAGGAAGTTCCCAAAGTCAACTAGATATAGATGATATAGATATACATACAGATATAGAGATAGTCCTATATCATATGCTCTCTATTATGTATTATATACATACTATGTAAAATATCATATTGTAGAGAGAGAACATGCATATTCTTTCTATATGCAATCACACAAGGGGTTTTATTAGACAGGTTTACAGGTTCAAGATAGTCCACTATGACACTGCATGGAGAGTCCATGCAGTAAAATGATCATTTGGAGAGTCAGAGTATCCAGTAGCTGCTCAGTCCAAAAAGCTGGAAGCCACAAAAGAAGTAGGAACAAAGATAAAGTGCCAGTCCAAGACTCAAGGCATGAAAGCCCTGGTCACTACTCACTAGCATGAGTCCATACTGAGAGGCTGATGAAACAAGTCTGCTGTGCACTGGGACTGGCAGTGTAAAACATTCACCTAGCTAAGCAGAATGGAGATTTTCACACACAGGCTGACTTCTTCTCCCCGTTTTATTTCTTCTGGGATTCAAGTCTGTCAGTGTTGCCAGTGCTGTTGGTGTCCCTCTCATCCAGGATAGATCTTCCCTTTCAGCTTGTTAGCCTGAAGCACCCCTCAGACACGTGGAGAAGTGAGCTGTACCTATCTATTAGCCATTTTTAACACAGTCATGTTGATACTTGTGACTAATGGTCACACTAAAATGTCTGCCCCTTCCATCCTGTTTTAATTCCTGTAGATTTGCAATATATTCTGAAATCAGGAAGTATGATGCCTCCAGGTTTCTTCTCCTCTCTTAAGATCACTTTGACTACTCCAGGTTTTTATGAGTTTACCATTTTTTTTTTTCTGGCTCCAATCCATAGTTTGCTTTTTTTTTTTTTTTCTATAAAATATGCCAGTGGAATTTGGGTAGGTATAACAGTGAATCTCTAGATCAGGTTTGGTAATATGAACATCTTCACAATGCTAGGTTTTCTAATTCATTAATGTGAGGTATCTTTGCATTTGTTTGTGTCTTCTTTAATGTCTTTTATACATTTTTAAATTTAGTACATAATTTTTTCACCATCTCAGTTAAATTTCTTATTAAGTATTTTGTATTTTTGATGTTATTTTTGAGGAAAGTACCAGGAATTGAACTCAGTCGTGTTGACAAATATGACTAATGGTTACCCTAAAATGTATGCCACTTTCATTCTGTTTTAATTACTATAGATTTGCAATATATTCTGAAATCAGGAAGTTTGATGCCTCCAGCTTTGTTTACCTCTCTCAAGATCACTCGTTGAACTTAGTGCTCTCATTCAAACTTGTGCTTTCTGATGTCATTTTTTTTTTTTTTTTTTTTTTTTTTTTTTTTTTTTTTTTTTGGTACTGGGAATTGAACTCAGGACCTTGCACTTGCCAGGCAGATGCTGATGCCACTGAGCTATATCTCTGGCCCCTCTGATGTTATTATAAATGAAATTTTTTAAATTTCCTTTCTGGATATTCCACAGCCATTATTTAAAAACATAATTAGTTTGTGCATATTGTTTTTTTTACTCTGCAAATTTAGCAAATTCATTTGTTATTTCTAGTAGTTATTTTAGGGCAAGTTATAGGATTTTTGTATCTGAGTTTCTCTGGAAAAGAATGATGACTGACCACCATCATCACTAAACACAGGATGTATACAAATCAAATCATAATGCATTATCACCTCACACCTATTAAAATTATGGAAATGTCTGGCACTATTATACTGCAAGTCCCAAACCTCACTTCCTGAGACTGGAACCAGTAAGCCTATATTTAAAAGAGGGACAAAAAGAAGAAAGAGCTGGGCATAGTGGCACACACCTGTAATCCCACCATTCAGGAGGCTGAGGCAGGAGGATCATTGGAAGTTTGAGACCAACTGGGCTACAGCATGAGCTCAAGGCCAGCCTAAACTGCATAAAGAGACCCTATCTCAAAAAGAAAAAAAAAAAAAAAAGAAGAAGAAGAAAGAGTGGATGAAGTAGAAAACAAAGATCTTAATGTTTATCCCATTTATTCTAGCTTAGAATAAATGGGAAGTTAGGGTCCACCTGTGCTTGACTTTATTTTTGTCTCTAGTTGTTTGAGACCTTTACATTTCATTTCACCTGTTTTTTGATAGCAAAGACGTCTTTTTTGAAATTCTTTTCCCTGACTCTTTATACAGTTCTGTCCCTTGGACATCTCTTTGTGTCTTTGTTTTATCTCTGTTTCATGGAAAGATCCCAAGTGTCTGATGATGAGCTTTCTCCTGTTTTCCCGATAGACCTCAGACTCAAACCCCAGTTCATAAATAAACCAGCGGCTTTGATTTCACTTTCACTAGTATCAGCCAGGCTTATCTTGACTTAATAGCTTCTATACTAACATATCTATCAACAGATTCATCAAGAATCTTTGTAATTAATATGCTTATGCTAGTGTTAATGGTACAATTACAAACCTATAATTAACACTTCAGTATATAATTAATACTAACATTTTAACCATATATTACAGCTGACAAATTTCAGATTAAATAAATGAACTGAATTCAGCAAACATTTACCCACAACTTTAGTAATTAGATGAAGATTGTGGGACGATGACAAATTCAGTCCTAGGCAAACTTGCAGTCTCTTGAAAACAACAAAAAATGCCCACAATGTTTTGATTTAATGATGGTGAAACCCTAGCATGTATGTTACACACAAAGCATGTTTTAGTATCTTCATTTAGTTTAATTCAGGATTTGGAAATATGTTTTCTCTAAAGAAATAGATAATATAAATTTTCAGCTTTGTAGTTTCTGCCATAGATGTTCAAAGTTTTTCTATTATACTATGAAACTAAGCCTCTATAATACATAAAAGAATGGATGTGGTTGTATTCCAATAAACTTTATTTACAAATCAGATAGCTGAATTTACACTTCAGCTTGTATTTTACCAACTCCTTGTTTTGTTTTGTGGTGCTACAGATTGAACTCACACCCTCCCACATGTTGTCAAGCTCTCTAATAGGACTACATCTGTAGTCCTTATTTATATTTAACCTTGAAGCATGGTCTCACTAAATTGTCCAGTGTAGCCTCAACTTTATGATCTTGAGTAACTAGGATTGCAGGAGTGTACCACAAGCCCAGCCCAAATTCTGATTTAGTGAACATGTTTTAATCCATATAGATAGACAGATAGATAGATAGATAGATAGATAGAGATGATATAGATATAGAGATAGATATAGGTTATTTTAATTTTCTAACCTTTTTATAATAGATACTGAAGATATGACAAACCTTGCCTGGAATACTTAAAATTACCTTCACAATACAATGTTCCAGAATTCATGTCATTAAGTATTTATCCCATAGCATGTGTTGCATGAAGGAAAGGGAAAGAGAGGGAAAAGGGGCTGGGATTTATCTCAGCAGGACAGCGCCTGCCTGGCAAGCACGAGGTCGTGAGTTCGATTTCCAGTGACAGAAAACAAACAAACAAACAAAAAAAAAAAAAATAGAGGGAAAAATGCTTACTAGTATGAGCTTCTTTCTGTGAAACTTTGTTTCAAACTAGTTTCCTAGAATGGATATAGACAATTCATCACAAATCTGATGGCTTCAAAGAACACAAACTTTTTGTTTTATTTTATTTATTTAAGTGTATTCTAATTAATCTTGCAATTTCTTCTATGTTAAATGAATCTTCTTTTAACTCATTAAAAAATAGGTTTCAAAGCCTTTATCAATTTATTTTTGTTGAGAAACACAGAATCACTGAAAATAGCAAAAGAATCAGGAGTGTAAATAAAAATAGTGTTAACATAGAAGTGGAAGGGGTGGGCTTCATGATTTAAAAACCTGAAAATGGGCCAGGATTATAGCTCAACTGTTCAGTGCCCACATGATAAGCATAAGGTCCTGAGTTCAAATTCTGCTACAAAAAAAAAAAACTGAAGAAAACAAATATAGAAGGACCATATCTGAAATATGTTGAAGACTATTTATGAAAAATCAATAGCCAGCACAGTACTAAACAGGGAAAAGCTCCAAGCATTTCCCCTAAAATCTGGAGCAAGACAAGGATATCTACTATCATCTCCTCTATCTAACATAGTACTTGAAACATTAGCCAGAGCAATTAGGCAAGAGTAAGAAATAAAATGGGTAAACACAAGAAAGGAAGATCTCAAATTATCATTATTTACAGGTGACATGATACTCTACATAGAACACCCAAGGAACTCTTAGAATTAATAACCAGCTTCAGTAACACAGCAAGATACCAGATCAACACACAAAAACCATTAGTATTTAGGTATACCAATAATGAATAGAAGGAGAAAGAAATTATGAAAATAATACATTCATACCGGTTTCAAGAAAAATAAAATGTTTAGTAGTTAACCTAAGGAAGTGAAAGACCTCTAAGCAAAAGCAGCAACAACAAAGACTACAACACTCTGAAGAAGTAATTTGAAGAGAGCATCAGAAAATGGAAAGATGAGCTCTACACCTGGACAAGCAGAACGAATATTGTCAACATGACCATATTTCCAAAACTGTTATACAGGTTCAATGCAGACCCAAACAAAATAGCAAGTGCATGTTTTACAGATCTAGAGAAAACAATCCTTAAATTCACACAGAGCCAGAAGACACTCAGAATAGCAAATGTAACTTTGGACAGTAAGAACAAAACAGAAGGTATGCCATACCTGACTTCAAGCCATAGTACAAAGCAAGAGCGATAAGAACAGCATGGCACTGGAACAAGGCAGACACATGGACTGACTTAACAGAATTGAGGATAGAGAAACTTTCTTAGATATATTCAATTGTTTGATCTTTGACAAAGCACCAAAAGCATGTGTTGGAGGAAAGATAACCTGTTCAACCAGTAGCGTTGGGAAAACCAGTTATCTGTCTGCAGAACAATGAAGCTGACTTTTTTCTGTCACCACATACTAATTTAAAATCAAAATGGATCAAAGACCAAAACTTTAAAACAGAAAGAGTCAACCTTCTGGAAGAAAAAATTGGTAAAGCACTTGAAGACATGGGCATAGGAAAGGATTTTCTAAGCAGAACTTCAATCACACAAGAAATAGCAGCAAGAATCAACAAACAGGGTTACATCAGACTAAAAAGCTTCTGTACAGCAAAAGAATCAGCCAGTAGAGTGAAGAGACAGCCTGCAAAGAGAAAAAAGTTTTGCCAGCTAACTCTCAATGAATTAATATCTAGATATACAAAGAATTCAAAAACTTTAAACCACCTAAAATTAAAGACCCAGTCATGAAACTGGCAAGAGAAATGAACAGACACTCCACAGAGGAAGGAAGAAGTACAAACAACATATGAAAAAATGTTCAGCATCTCTGATCATTAGAGAAATGCAAATTAATACAATACTAAGATTTCACTTCAGTCTGGGAAGAAAGGAAATCATTAGGAAACTACACAAAAACAAATGCTAACGTGGCTGAAGTAAAAAAAAAAAAAAAAGGAACCCTCTTCCCTTTGGTAGGAATAGAAATTACTACAACCATTACGGAAATCAGTATGGTGATTTTTCAAAGAACTGAAATGAGAAATTCCATATGATCCCACTGTCCCCCTTCTGCGTATTTGCCCCAAAGAGCTTAAGTTGTCATGCTACAGCACCACATACACACTCATGTTTATAGTGTAGCAACAGACAGGCTGAAATCCACAGAAGACTGAAGAACTCTAGGGCAATCAGAGTTTATTGAATTTAGGCCGGCCACCGTGCATCTACCAAAAAACAAGTTGGGAAATGTTGGGGCCTTTGTCATCTTCATTTCCACCTTAAGTACATTTTTGGTTTCCATGGTAACAGAATGGAATATTACAGCCATTGACTCAGGTGGCCACATGTTGTTTTCTTTCCCCCGTGTGGCTGGATCAGGCCCCTTTTCATAAGCCCAACCATTATGATATATACTCCCTGCATTCTGTTCTGTTTGCTCCCCTTTTAACACCTATACATTCCTTTATGGTCACAATGTTTAACTAGGGCCGGGGAAGGGATGAAACCCCCCAGGCAGGGTCATAGGTGATTGTCTGGGTCCAGGTGTTCTTTATCTTTGGAGAGAAATTCCAGGGCAAAGTCGACTACAAAGTTAACTTCTTACAACTTCTCTGGGATGTTTCTCAAGACACGTCTTGAGGCTTTTACTAGGACTAAAATTATTCTATCTTAAAAACAACATGCTAAGATTCCATTCCCTACAATAGCACCACAATTCATAACAGTTAAATCCTAGAAGCAACTTGTATACTCATCAACAGATGAAGAAATAAAAAAATGTGATATCTACATACAAAGGAATACTATAAAGGATGATACATTTGAGATATTTGTAGGAAAATGGATGAACCTGGAAAATATAATTTTGAGTAAAATAAACCAGACACACAACTTAAATACCATATCATACATGTCATTGGAGTGAGGCAAAGTATAGCAAAAGGAAATGAGAAATGATAGATAGAAAGGGACAAATGTTGAATCTGTTGCAATAGGAAAGTGGTCCAAGGAAACAAAGGGGAGGGCGAGGAGGTGAGGAAGTGGGAATAGGAAGAGTAAAGATGCACCATGTACAGGAACCTAATAACTCCAATTAATGTAGATACTAGATGCCATAAGATGAGCAAAGACAGATAATGTCACCAAGTGTGAAAAAGGAGATAGGGGAGCCAGAGGAGGAGGGAGGAGGAGGAGACAGGGGAAAGGGCTAAATCAAAGAAGAAACCAATTGTAATATGTATACGTAATCACTTGCCGTGATGATTGTAAAGTGCATAGACTGCAAACATGAATTAATAACATTTTTTAAATTATAAAAAATGTGGAAGGGGTTGTATGAGCTTCTGGGAGGCTGTAGTTAAAAGTAAGACAAAAACTCATCAGAATAGCTTTGAAAGCCAAGAGTCTTGAGGAAGGAAAAATCTGAGATTTCATCACTTTGCTTTACCAAAACTACAAAGTGAGAGATATGAAAGAATTACTGTATAATGGATCTATGGAATTGCAGTCTATGCCCTTCCTAACCTTCTGAGAGCAACAGCTTCCAACTCACTTTCAACTTCAAAGTCTTGCAGAATTTTCTTCCATTACCAATTTCAAAGCAAGACCCATACCAGCAAGAGGATTCTGGAATATATACTTCTCAGTCTTCATGAGAGAGGCGTACAACTGTCATCAAGAAATCTAGTAGAGTCTGCATCTTTGTAATGAGACTTCCATCATATTTACTTTAGAAATGAGGTCAATAGCCATGAAAAAGCAATATTAGTGCAGTAACTCTGCCAGTTCCATAGTAGTTCAATGAAACAAAAAGTCAAAACTAATCCTATGTCCATCTCAGCTTGCATTATTTTGGACTCTAATGGAAAGTACTACAGATAAAATTCCCTCCCTCTCTCTCTCTCTCTCTCTCTCTCTCTCTCTCTCATCTTCCTCCTCCTCCTCCTCTCCTCTCTCTCTTGACAGTGGTATTTGTTTTTTGAATTGTATTCTATCTTGTGTTAGTAATTAGCATTAAAATTAAATTATTATCAAATAATCCCCTCAAATAATCTGTATCGTGCTTTGTCCAATATGCTATAATCAAAAAATGTTGTCATAATCCATTTACACAAATTTAAGCAAATAATTGGCACTATAAACTATTTCATTTTAAGGAGGAAAAAACAAAATTTCAGAACAAAATAATGTGAGAATAACAATAATTAATTATTTGCATATTTTTATCTGCAGTGTAAGTTACTCAGTGTATAAGCTATAGGCATGAAATGTTGTGCAAACAATATTAGCACAAACCTTTCTTTTCAATGAACTAAGAGAAAATAGCATTATACATTATTTTAACTATCTTGTTTATATATTTTTTTCTTTCCCCTACCTTCCTTTCCCCATTCCCCCATTACAGTTTCTCTTTTCTTTTGAACAGTTTCTTCCCAATTCACAATATCTGTGGTACATTTGTTCCTAAAGAAACTGAATTGTATAAAAGATGTCTGGACCTGCGAACTACCTCAATCTGTGAATTGGATCAAGTGCTGTAACTGATACCAAGCCCTTTGTATAAATCCTCAACAAGGATGCTTATCGCTATTCTTTAGTGTCCCATTGCTATCACAAAATACTTGAAGCATTTAGCCTTTAAAGAGAAAAGATTTATTTGATCTCATAATTCTGGGGGCTCTGTCCAAGATCAAGTGGTTGCATTGCTTTAGGTCTCTGCCAAGGACGGTATCCTGTGGTATAAAAACCTGTTCATCTCATGAGCCAGACAGGAGAAAAAGAAAGACCAGGGTCCCATAATCATCTTCAAGAATATGCCCTTATTGACCTCAGGAGTTTCCATGAAGCCCCATCTCTTTAAATTCGATTATACCTATTATACCTCCCAACAGTGCCACCCTAGGAATAAAGCCTTTAACACACAGACTTTCTGAGAATATTCAACATTGAACTACAGCATTCTGCCCTGGACCTTAAAGGTTCATGTCCATCTCACAATTACAAATGCATTCATTTATCCTCCAAAATCCCAATGTCAACTTTACTGTCATCATTCAAAAATTTAAGTCCAATGTCTTTTCTGAGATTTAATACAAACTCAAACATAAGTTCCCCAAATTAAAAATGATTATTTTAAAATGTCACTTACTTTCCAGATAGTTATAGGACAGGTGCAGTGTGCACACTCCCATTCTGAAACCATTATATTTTTCAATTTTGAGAATAGATACACTAGCTAAAGTCTGTACAAGGTCTCTGTGGTTCAAAACATTCTTCATACTGCTCTGGTTCTGCCCCACGTTATTCTCACCAAATGTTCCAAGTGATTAAATGCCACTTCTCCTCCCACCATTATAGGATTTCATCATCCCCTAAATTTCTCAGTCTCATTTTAATTGCACCATGTTCCACTGTCATTCTTTGCTTGAAGAGAAAAGACACTATAATTCATTTCAAAGGTACAACTGATTAAATCATTGTGTGGGTCAAACTGTATCTTCCCAAAAGATACAATGGAATCTAACCCAAGGTAGTTGTGATTGTGATGTTCTTGGGAAATAGAGAGGTTGTAGAGATTATCAAGTCAAGCTGATGTTCTGGCTTGTATCTAGATGTCACTCCAGAGTCTCATGTGCTCACAGGTGAAGCTTTTGGGGTAAGACTGAGTCATAGCTGTATGATCCTGAATCATGGATGTGTGATACTGGTTAAGTCCACTGGTGGGTTTATGGCTGGGTGTGATGCTGTGAGGTAGAAAGAGGTGGATTATGGTGGATGCGGCCTGGAGGATATGAGTTCTTATCCTCCCTTGATCCTTCAGATTGATTCCTCCCTGCCATGCCATAGACTGTTGTTCCTGTCATGTCCCTCTGTCATGCTGCCTCACTTTGGAGCCAGTTGACCATGGACTGATGCCTCCATAAGCTGTGAGATAAAATAAACTTTTTCTCCTTTAACTTGTAGGTGTTGAGTATTTTGTTCCAGCAACAAGAAAGTAACTAAGACAGAGGGGCTCACACTGCATTAGAGTAGACACTAAACTCAATGACTGGGGTTCACTAAAGAGTGAGATGTTTAGAAAGGAAGAGTAGGGGACTTACAAAACAGAAGACTACCTATGTCCCTTAGACTTGAATGCTAAAGATTTCCAAGCATCTTATCCTATCTTCATGAGAGCATATCCTAGGTACAAAGCCATGTGAAGACAATCAGAGATTGAAGTTATGATGTCAAAAATCAAGGAATGCCAAGAAATATATAAAACACCAGAAACTAGAAGAGGCAAGACAGATAACTTCTTAAAGATTTCAGAAGGAACATGGATCTATTGATAGCTTGATGTAGGGTTTCTGGCTTCCCACATTATGAAATAATTGATTTCTGTTGTCTTAAACCACAGTTTGTGGTGATGTTTGTGGTAATGTGGTTATACTGCAGACAGGTAAACAATTGCGCTCACTAAAGCATCTCTCAAATCTTTGAGGAGAATGTAGTTTTCTTAATGCTCTTGTGGAACAAAATTTGGAGGTAAGAGAAGGCTCTACACGTTCATACCTCCTTAAGCTTGACACACCAAAGATTTTCTGACATCTCAAATAACTATTTAAAATATATTCTTGGCCTGCATTGTATCTTAATTACCATGCACAATGGGATCATTAATCTCTTTAAGTCAAATCAGATCAGGACATTACTTCCACATTCATATATTAATAAAGAATTCTGTCATAACATAAGCCACTGAATGATGATTGTGAAAGATTTTCTAAAGCTTCTTATTCATTTGTAGGTTAGTAAGAGTATTTTATAGCCCAATGGTGTTTAATATTTCTAAAATACCATTCTTCTTACCACTTCCTTTAGACAAGATACACAAAGAGAAACGAACCACACATGCGATTTTGACAATAAAGTGATGAAGTCACAGAAGAGAGAAACTTATATATGGAAAAGAAGTGGAAAACAAAAGCTGACTACATAGTCTTTGATCCTATGTTTGAAAAATATGTAAATTTGAAGATATATCTAGTTTCTTCTCATGATCCTTAGATAGGACATGCACCTCTTACATATTACTTGATTCCTTCTTTGGAGGAAAAGTACAGAAAGAAAATTTCATGATAAAATATTTCCTTAGGTTTACATATTCTTAGAACATCTCCTGTGTGTGTGTATAAGAAGCTAGCATTTAGCTTTCACAAGTGGAATTTTTTTGATGAATTCATTCATAATTATTATTTCTTAATACCTACTATTCAAGATACACCACCAGGTACCAAATTGATTAACAGTCAAACTTAAACACTGAGTCTTTTAGGAGAGCTAAATATCTTTCACAACATTATATTAAAGTGTATTTATGGAAATTTGGTCTCTAAAGTTGTTTTGAAGCATTAGTTTTCAAAGTGTCATCTAAAGGAAAACTCTCAACTAGTACTTCAATTTTATCAAATTCTGAGTTGTCAAAGTTATTGAGGTTTAGAATGTAGAGTTTTCATGTGTGCACATCTATAATGACGTATACCACTTGAAACTGTCAAATGAAATATATAAAGCTAAAAGAGCATATTTCCAAAACATCATAGTAGTAAAGAACAGAAGCTGTAAAATTTTGAACAGCCACTATGAACAGCCTTCAAAAATTCCTGAGTTAGGACTTTGTGAAATGATTTAATTTTGCTGTACTTTAATTTCTTTTTTATAAAAACAAGGATAATAATAATTACAACATTTTATTTAAAATATGTCAACAGTGAAAATGGTTCTAAGCACATGAAAAAAGTTACAATAAGAGTAATTTCTATTACTTAAAATTTCAGATATATTTTACCCAATTAAATAGAAACATGGAATATACCTTTTGGACTTTAGATAGCTATACTTCCTTAATATAGTAACTTGCTGTATGACTTCACATTAGAAATTCTTACAGTCGTGACCTAGATGTGCCTTCTTTTTGCAAGGTTTAAAAGTAAACCTTTCTATTAATACTTTATCACAGTATAAGTTTGGGTTAGCTTTTCAAATTGTTTTTCTATTTTTTCTTTCTTTTGTCCTTCCTTCTTCTTTTCCATTCTTTCTAAAACAGCCTTTCCTATCCAAGAATTCCTGGAAATTTCTGGAAAGGGTAAATAACTTGTACCAGGCAAATGATGTCAGATCTTAGCTTTACTTTGACATTCTCCTTCACTGTGGTTAACTAATCATTCTTATACTTATTCACTCTGGCTGTAGACACAAGCAGTTCAGCTCAGAGCAGACAAGCACAATTATGAAAATTGTCACTGTAACAAAAAATAGAACCAAATTGTATGATCTAAACTAGATATACCTCCCTTGACCTTACCTGTCCCAGCCATGTATTTCCCATTTCTGTAAAATGTATTAACAGACAAACAAAAAAATCTGCAAAGCAGGACTTTTTATAAAGTGCCCAATAAGAAATAGGAGGCAATTCTTCCCTCTTCTGAGTGCATGTCATTTCTTTTACTCCAGTTATTCTCAAACATTACATTAATAGTTTGTTAGATAAACTGTTTCAGAAGATAGCAATCTTAAAATTTTCAATATCAATTTAATGTTAAAAACATAACAACATAATAGGTAACAATAGGCATGCTAATTTACTCATTCCTATGGGAACATCACAATAAATATTTTTTATAAATTTTTAAACCAAATATTACACAAAATATAAAACATTTAAAAGATTACACTGAGATTTTGTTTTTTTATTTTGGATTTGAAACAATCTTCTAAATGTGAATGCCCTATTTAGAAACAAAAATTTTTAAAAACATTATTAAAATAAACACGCCAAGTAGGTACATGTGAGGCATGTTTGATTATCAACTTGATTGGTTTGGAAGCCACCCAGGGGATGAGGAAAGTACACTGTCAGTTGTAACTGGTGGTCCTATAAGTCTGACTGCAGGGTCTGTTTCTGGCCCCTTGTTTCTTCTCTGTTTCCTGTTTCCCTGCTCTGCTTCCCCACCACCATAAACTGAGCATCTACTCTCTTCTGCTGCCACATCTCTGCCTTGGAGCTATCTGACCATGGACTGAATCCCACGAAACCATGAGCCAGATTAAATCTCTCTTTAAATTGTATATGCTGCATATTCAACCCCAGCAATAGGAAAGCTGACTGGAACGATATAAATGCATACTTTCAATGTGAACCTATGTTTGTGTTATTAACCTACCTTGCGTGGAGAAATCTGGTAAATTAGCTGTCTATGCGCTGGTGTCTGAAGTTTGACCACATAGCAAGAATGATTTGAGCACTATATATTGATATTGCTAGTCAGGCCTGGTTATTAGATGAAGTATATTTATAATTTATCCACTTAGACTTCTGGTACATAAAGTTAAGGAAATTTTAACCCTTAATTTATGACATATCACATTCCCTAGACAGTGCTACTCTTGTTTTGAGAATGACTATGCTTTCCCTGAATTTTTCTGTACCACTGTTTGTTCTTTCCTCCTGCAAACACTTTTTTTTCAGATATTGATAAAATTATGTTTATGTGATATTTTTGCTCCGGGAGAGGAAATTTAGAATAAAATGTTAAAATAAGAAAAACTTATAACAAGACCAGTCATTGTGATTTACAAACACACCATGTTTTTAGTGTTTTCTGCAAAACAGAAAATAAAGTTAATCAAAAAAATTTTAAAATTGTTCCTTTCCAATGTTTTGTATTTGCCACTTTTTCTGGTATCAGGAATCAAACTTCGGACCTCATGCTTGCCTGGCAGGTGCTGCACAACTGAGTTATATCCCTGGCCCTGTATTTGCCATTCAAGGCAAAAGAAAAAAGTTTAAAATGCAAATCTTGTTTTCTAGAAGTAACTATGTTCAGAATGGATTTTTACCACAAGCTTCCCATTAATTAGTAGAAATTTTTTAATGACCTACATTATGGGGCTATAAGCTTTTATTTGAATAAGTGCCATAATAGCTTTGCAAAATTTATTTTTATAATACATGAGCTGTTGAGCACCCGATTCATAGTTGTGTGATTTTGAGAGTCACAGACAAAGCCCTTATCACTACTGTCTCCAAATCCTCAATTTTTAATTCAGTGGCAATATTAACAAGGTAAGAAGGACATGGACTAAGAAATAATGATGATATTCCATATTAATTATAAATTGATGGCTCAAAATTGTAGAGACTGTCTTAGTTTTATGAGAGAGCAAAATAATGGTTTGCTTGAGATAGTAGAGGGTAGAAAGAAGGGAAGACTGGAACTCTTACACATACTAACATTTGCTACAAATTTTTGCTTTACAATCAAATGAAACAAGAGGATCTAGGATAAGTATGATCTATGGCTTTATGTAGGACTAACCTTGTTCATATAACAAGCACAGCATATTACCTATACTTTCCAAATTAATTAAACACTACTAGTTTTATTGTTGATGATAGTAACAATTTTTAAAAGTGAATACAGACTTGACAGGGAATCGTAGAAAGAAACTAGCTGTTCAAACTTTTTGAAAGCAAGCATTACATCTTGAACATTTTTTGTTAATAATGTCCCTTTGCATAATATGAGGCAAACTGAGGAGTAGTAAGTCTCTGGTATGCCACTGATGAAGTTGTTCATAATAAGTTCAATCATGTATTACTTAGAGTAGAAATAATTTTCTTTTATGTTTATAAATTTATAAGCATAACAGTTGTAAGATAAGTTGATGAGAGTATGAAGTTGAACTTAAATAAAAACCAATTCTGATCACAGAGCAATGATGACATCATGTAACTATACTATACTGAAAAATTGAACACTAAAATAAAAAATAAAAATAAAAACTGAAAGCACAACATAAACTTACAAATATTTGCTGCCAGACACATCTACATCTTAATGACAAAGGTTATGATTCATTTACTTTTGCAAGAAATCCAGAAGGCAAGAAAATACATGTGGCAATGGAATGTCAAGGGGGAAAAAAACCAGTTACATCAAATAGAAATTGAAGTCAGTGAAGATTTTATGATACTATTAAGAGTGCCATTTCAAAATTTGAGGCTATGCATTAAATGAAAATGGGTGAGATAAAGCATTATATGTGGAGTATCATATTAGTTATCTGTAATAATAACCATCATCATCATCACCAACATCATCAAGGCTAAAAATCCCTAAATGGCTCAACCACTATCCCGGTCCCTACCAACTTCTTCATGTATTTTTTTAACCTAAAAGTAAGTACATTAAGAGTCTCTTAGAGTCTTGCTACAGATATCAAATAATTTGCCTTCCAGTCAGATGGAATTATCTTTTATTAAACCTATGATTTTCTAGTTCACCAAGTAGTAGAATGACCATGGTCCAGTACTTCAAGTTTTTGACTTCTTGACTATCACTTATTTTCTTAAATCAACTTTAGTTACTAAAAAACACATGGTAGGTATTGTAGTTTCTCTTATTGGTACACTATAGTGTAGCAACTTAAACACTTAAAAAACCACTGCTTGCTTATAATTAAAAATATAATATAATTTTATTGAAGTAAATCTTTATAGACACATTTTTCATATAATAGCTGTACTTTAGAGTTTTTATGCAACAATAGATTTTGGTTCCTTATTAAACACTAAATATTTTGCATCAAATTCAGATTATCACACAAAATGCTCAAAAGAGATGTCTACAAACCAATCTATTAACTTAGGTATATAATATGGTTCTTGAGTTCTCTATAGGATGTTTTCTAAAATATTTGGTGATATACTGATAATGTGGTAGACTGATGTATTATATAACTTTAGTATGATACTATTTATTTGTATTTACCCATAATCAAAGGCCTCCAGTACCTCTACAGCAATGGAAAGGAAAAATAACATAGAAAATATAATAAGCTTCAATGAAGACTTATATTTTTTTCCCAAGACTGTACTCAATATATAAAATATATATTTCCTGTTCTGTGGATTTTTCTAGCAAAAAAGATGGCAATTTTAAATTGTAACCAATTTTGAAAATGTTTAGTGGACTACAGTAAAAGTAATTTTTTTCTGAAACATATTTATCTTCCTAGATGTATTTGTGTTAGACAAAAATCTTTTTCTAATGTTTCAGCATATGACCAATTGAATAAACAGTATACACACAGGATGGCTTGACAGTGCAGAGATACAGAAAAATAATCTTATTCTACCACTGGAAGAAAACTCCTTTTAAGCTGTATATCTGTCCAATATTAGCAAAGCAAAAATTTATGATATCAATGGAGCTTTTCATCTTACAAAATTCTTATTTAATTCAATTAATATTTATTATGAATAATACACCATTCATCTATTTGTGCTTTATTTTGCATCTCAAAGTGACAATACTTAAATGAGAACAGGTCCCCCTGCTTCATTTGCTATTCGCAATTTGCTATTCCTTTTGGTAGTATTTACAATAAGGGAAAGCGTAAAAGGGGAACTAGGGCTCTCATTTGGCAAGATTTCCTTTCATGAATCATTTTAACTGTTTTGGAGAAATTTTTCTTTCTTTCTAGTATATGTCTGTCCAAGAAAGAGATCTTTAAAAGTGTTCATCCCCACCTTTAAATCTTTGATTTTGTCATCCTGACGAATAGAAAGGAACACGTTTTAAAGCTGCCTTCTGCAAATAAGTCTCTCTTCTGCCAATCATTAGCAGGTAGGCCAAAGCGTTTTCTAACGAATTATATTCCCAGCAGGAGTGGATTTAGACACTGTAACAAACTCTGGGCACAGGGACGTCTGCATCTGTGAAACGGGATCAATTTGTAGACCATCTGGCACCAGAGAGTTGAGCTACTTGAAGTCATAATGGAGACATTCTGGTTCTGGCAATCAGCATTACAGCTCTGTGGTGAGTTAAATTCCCCACACTGAGAGACTGACAGGAGCGTCACAGCATCGGGAAAGACAAACCGGTGGCGTCGTTGGACTGGCTGGAATCACTGCAGAGGAAGGAAGCCATCTAAATGGAAAATTTCTCCTCTGGAGAACTTAGAAGAGTTTATGCTTCTTATTACTTCACAGCACTGAGCTTCATCCTTTAGAACTAAGTTAGTTTTCAAGACATTATCCTTGAGAATAAATAAAAAAGGGGCCAGGAAATTTCTTTCCAATGTTCAGAATACTGTGTCTGTAAGTAACAGCTTGAGAGAAAATTACAGTCATTAGGGTGCAACGGCAAAGGGTTTGTAATTCTATTTAATTCAAATTAAATCGGATACAAAATACAAGGGGAACAGGGTTGATTATCGCCAGGAATTCCAGTAAAGCTTCTGCTCAGGATTTCTGTGGACCCTTTATTCAAACAACACTGATTGAGTTTGGCCCTGCATTGCTATTCCTTTTAATCTCCCTCAGCCGCTCCAGGAACCCCAGCACTGAGGCTGAAGGAAGAATCAGTGTACAGAGGAGGGAGGGAAGGAAGAGGAGACATGGAGAGCAACAGGTGTGTAGTACAGGGCTCTGACGGGATGAGACTTTTACTCTCCATTTCCAAGATCGATTTTACAAAAAGAAATTCTGTGCATGGTTAATGATACCCGCAATTTTAAAGTGAATTAAGGTATTGTTTTCATTGTATTTCTACCAACTTCTAAGAAGGTACGGGAAGTAACTGCTTTAATGTTATTCCCAACAACTCACATTATTTTCTATCCCTCATCATTTGTGACAGTCCACTCTTTCTGTCTATCTGGCGTTTGTTTTATTTTTATACACTCCATTCAGTTACTTGTAAAACATCTTTATTTCTTCAACTTCCACTTCTTCCACCTTTCCTTCCTTCTTTGTTTTCACCACCTTTTAAATTTTTTTTTCTTTTGGAAGCAGGTTTTATTAGTTTCTTGTTGTTTGGTGAGGTAAGTTGCCACGAACTTAATGTTTTAAAAACAACACAAATGTAGAGTCCCACAGTTCTGAAGGTCAGAAATCTTGAAGTCAGTGATTCATTAGGGCTGGTTTCTTATGGTGATTCCTTGGGAAAATGCTTACTTCCCTTCCCCAGCTCACAGAGGCTGTCCACATTCCTTGGCTTATGGCTCTGCTCAGCCAGGAGCGATGGCAACGCTAGTCTCTTGTCAGGGTCTCCATCTTTATCAAGAACCTGGTGATTCACTGAGTCCAGGGTCATCTCCTTATCTCATGATCCTTAATTTAATAGCAGCTGCAGTATCAGCTTTGGCCTGTAAGGTAACACAGCCACAGGCTCTGGGGTTAAGCCTTGGACAACTTTATGGTGAAATTATTTTTACACATCTATACATAGAAAGCACTAAATTAACATTTCAGAATTTGGAAATTTGCACCAATGTTACTGCCCTTGTGCTCTGAGGTGGGGTGTAATGCTGTAATAGTCATCAGCAGTGTGCTGTCAAAAGATGGAAGGAAGTGACTCACTGATTCACTACGCTTGAGAGTCTTACTGAACAATAGTCTTAAACTATTGAAGAAATACATTGTGTTTCTTTAACAGAAGCTTGAAATCAACCCTAAGTAAAAATTAAGCAGAAAAGTTATTGTAAATTTGAGCAACGTGGTGGTACAAAGGCATCAGGAGACAGGCTAGAAAGGTCACTTCTCAGAGTTTTCAGGAAGATTTTGCTTTTAATTATTAAGTAAATATTTACATGACTCTTTCTTTATTCCAGATATCATTTACATACTTTTAAAATATATTATTCATTGCATTCTTCCACCAACATTCTAAAATTTTATTGTTTTTGTTATCCCATTTTACCAATGAAGAAACTGAGACACAAGTAGATTAAAACATCAAATGAGGTGACATTCCTGCAAGAAGGTTTGAGCCTGGGCAAGTCCACTACCAGTTCTCTATTTCAAGCACACATTCAGGCATCTGCACCGGTCCTTTTACTGTTTGAAAAAATTTGCAAGTGGAGAAGACAAGTAGCACTGGTGACAGAAACTGGTCATCTGAAGACAGGAAGAAAGGGACGATGAGTCACTGTTGTGGCTCAGTCACTTAAAACTTTGAAGATTAGCAGTGTGTTGTTGTGCTCACGCATATTTATAGGAGGTGCGATCAAGTGATAAGCTGACTGTTTACATTTACAACTTTATCACAGTAAGAGAGACGTTACCACTTCTCCATCAGAATAACCCTCCTCACTGTACACAGTCATCCCATCGACTTTGTCATTTCCTGAAGCAGTTGCTGAAGTTGTCTCTTGGGGGTAGTTTTAGTTCTGCTGTTGTGGCTGCTTTTCTGTCCTAAATCAACTCAAAATGTTTCTCTCTCATGGTAATTTTGACTGAGGAAGAGCCAGAAAGGACACAGTGCCAGACCTGGTGAGTAAGATTCATGCTGACACCATGTAACATTTTTATTTGGCAGAAATTGCTATAAAGTATTTTTGGAGAAAGGGGGGTATTGTAAGAGGAATCAGTGGCAGTGTGTCTTTTGTGGTAATAAATTATTCTTTTTTGGGTTTTTTTTTTCCCCCCGCCGGTACGGGAAATCAAACTCACAACTCACAACTGTTTAAACAGTTTTCTATACTATTACGGTACCAGCTAGTCTTCTAATTTTTATGTTGAAGTAATATGGTAGGGATTTTGTCTTAAGGTATTTATAATACTGCACATTAAGAGCCAGAGGTAGGGGCAAATGCCTGTAATCCCAACACTCATGAAACTAAGGCATAAAGATTGCTGCAATTTCCAGGTCAACCTAGGTTATATAGTGAGTTCAAGAACAGTCTGAATAATTTAGTGAGAACGTGTCTCAAACAACAAATAAGAAAAAAACAAAAAAGGAGAAAATATTGCAAACTAAATTTTTTCAGTGTTAAGGTTTATTTTGGGGCAATAATAAGGAGGCAGTAAGGCATAACAGCAGAATATATCTTTTAGTAATCAGGTGGTTAATAACCACTTGAGTTAGGATTCCAACTCCATGCCTTGGCACACTTGTAACTGTGTAACTTTGAGAGTGTCTATTAGCCCTGTGAACCTTTTTTCTTGGCATGTGATGACTAATATGCATAATAATATGAATAATACATACACAAAATTTGTAAGACTCTGTTACAACACCACAGAAATAGTGGAAAATAAATATAATTTGTATTTACGTACAAATGGGCTCATATTCTAATTGAATTCCTATTACTCTTTAATAAAATGCTATTGTGATAAAAGCTTCAACAGTCAAAGCAGAAAGGTAGAAAGTTAAATTATTAGCTTATCAATGTTTGATCATGAATTTGCTAACCATTTACAAATATTATTTAGTTATTTTGCATTAAGCCGCAGTAACTGACCAAAAACTGACTACATCTCAAGGGTTATTTTTCAGATTAGGACCAGGTACCTGAATTTGCCCCTTTGGTTTCAAAAAATGAAAGCAATATATATCCAAATATGATAAAATAAGAGTTGTGGATTGTACACCTATATACATGTAAAATGTAATTAATAATTGCTGACTCAGGCAGAGACATCAGTTTGGAAAGTTTAAAACAGTTCATTGTATCAGTTCTTGGGTCATTAGTTATAGTAATTACACTTACCTTACTTATTAAAGTTACACTGTTTAGTGGGAGGACAATTATTATTAAATTAATTGATAAACCAAACATTTTTACGACTGGGAAATAACAGAGTTTATAACTGTAAATGGATCAGAAACAATATAAAGCATCTATTCAGGTAGTCTAAGAATTAAATATACAGCCTCAGGTATACCAATAATTTCATCAAGCATTTTTGAAGCCACTTAGTGTCAAACACTGTATAGGAACATATTTGAAAGAATAAAACCTAACTTTTAAAAATCAACTTCCCAATCTCCTGGCAAAGTTTTGAAAATCTGCTCAAGTCATATAATTTGTAATTGGCAGATCTGGGACTTCAGGTACAGGCAATTCTAAACTACTCTACCATTTCTTAACTAGTCGGTCTATTTTGATTATTTTTACAGAATCACAAGAAATAATATTACTATAATCACAAAAATATCTGCTCTTGTCTGCAAGTACAAATACTAATTTTATTTCCCCAAACACGTTATATGTTGCTCTGTAACCCTGTTCTTGGTACCTTCATCACAGCTGAAACTCCTTGACATTGCTGTAGTCTGGCTCCCGTGCCTCTGCCCCTTTCCTAACCACTGGAGGCCCATTTTACCTTTTCTTGACTTAAAAGAAAATTAACTGTTCTGTGAGCTTTCAGAAGAGATCAGAACTTTCACTGTGTTCAAACAGCATACTCTCTCTTACAATGCATACTTTAACGTCAGTATTAAAGGCACTGAAGAATCCTGCAGTAAGAAAACTTTAATTATATTCAAGCCAACATTAATCAAGAAAATTCTACCTACTAAATTGCATTTTTCTTTGGAATATCTGTTAATAACTTTAGGAACATGAATGGTCTAATGAAAACCTGAAAAAAGTCACTTTTCACCTACCAGCTGCCGTAAGTACTTCTCTTTCCCTGGCAACGTACAATTTTATTTCCTAATAAATATCTTAACAAAGAACGTTCTACACATAGCTGTAATGTAAGGTCTGGAATATAAGAACTATTTTTATGTGATTCAATTTTTCTAAGACTTAGAACTCTTCATCATATGATCTGTGATTATAATGAGAAAAATATTCCTATATCCATTTTCTGTAAGGAAGTTGCCAAATAAAAAGATTAAATATCTTCAATTGTGCATATGACTTAGAAATTTTTCCTTGTAAATTCGGAGAAACATTTCTCAAAGCTTGAATGCTCTCTTCAGACTCTGACTGATTATTCAAACATAGGCCTAAAGTCATTTAAGGGACTATTAAATACAGCTACTTAGGTCTTTGGCACACACATTTGCTTTATCAAATCAACCAACATAGCTATTCCCAACTTTAAAGCAGAAAACAGGAACAAACTTACCGATGTGACAAGTAAAAAGAACAGAGGTGTTATCACAACATCAAAGACAAAAACAAATACCGTTGGAGTCATCAAACATCCACTTTATATACCTTTGTGCATTTAAGAGCACAGGATGAACCCAAAGTCCTACATATGATCTGTACCCACATGAAGCCTAGGATCTGAGCATGATGACTGGATACCTCTTGATTTGGTTTTGAGATCATTCTTCCTGATCTAAAGATCTGTAAATTAAAATCCCATTTACCTACCCCCAATACATTTTATAAACAATAATGAAGTAGGAAAGAAAATTTGTGGTCAATATTTTATTTAATTGGAGAATGATAAAAGAAATGGCAGTCACTTATTCACCAAAAATCTGCTATCCCCTTTGCAAATGTTGTAAAAACTCCTGCACTTGGTTATGGGATATATGACAGTTAGGTGGTGGTTTTCCACTGCTGAAACCTTCACCAGTTTATTATTCCTGGGCTCTCACCTCTGGGTAGTCTGACTTTCAGGTTTGCCAAATATAAACAAGGAATTCAAGTATGTGAGATTCCAGGGAGGCCTTATTTTAGGAACCTCAATTAATATTTTTTACACTTTCTAGATTTGTTATGTTTTGCTATTTTAGATCCATTTTCCAGTCTTTAATTCGTTAATTTTATGTGAGGTGAGCCTGTCATATTTTGGTGGATGTGGTAGACGAAATAATGACCACCTAAAGATATTCATGTTCAAATTCTCAGAACTTGTGCATGTTACCCTACAAGACAAAACAGGGTTTGTAAAAGGGGTCCAGTAAAGAGCTTGGAGAGGAGAAGATTATCCTAGATTTTCCAGGTGAAGCTAATGTTACAAACTTTCTTATTCTATGGGAGACAGGGTAACAGAAACTGAGTCAGAGAATGAGATACAGCAATAAAAACAGAAGTCAGAGGGAAGAGGGAAGAGGGCCACAAGACTAAAAATGTGAACAGAACTAAATCTAGGAGAAGAAAAGGTATGGACCCTACCCTAGAATATTCCTAAAAAACTGCATGTTGTGAACACCTTATTTTTCACCTACGAATATCATTTTAGATGTCTTATTCCTAGGACTATAAGATAGCAAATATATGTTATTTTAAGCTACTACATTTGTAGTAACTTGTTAGAATAGTAGTAGGAAATGAGTAACAATTTTAGTACAAAAAGAGGGTTATTCCAGTAACAAATACCCACAACTTAAATGGTGCTTTGGAACGGTACAATGAAAAAGGCTGGTAGAATATTAAGTAGCAGGACAGGACAGGTTAGGATGGCCTTGCAAAGACTGTTGGTTACTTAGTATGCTCCCGGGGGCTCAGGAGGAAGTGATGAGCATAGCAGAGAAAACACGTGTCACCTCAGAGGATGCCTAAGTGCTCATGACAAGACTGTTGGTAGCAATAGAGAAATTTAAAATATTGCTTAGGGTCTCACAGGAGATTATGAAGATGTTACCAGTAAATGAGAGAAATGGAGTGCCTGTTATATAGAGTTAAATGTAACCAAATTGCATGCTCCTATTGCTTGGAAAGCAAAATTTGTAAGTGGTAATATTGGATGTTCTGCTGAATAGTTCAAGGAAAGTGCTAAAGGTGTATCATGGCTTTTTATTGGTCCCTGTAGTAAAATTTAAATGGAAAGGAAGTTGAGAATAATACTGTTAAAGAGAAACCAGAATTTGCTGATTTTACAAATATACAGTTTATTCATATCAGAAAGGATGGTACCATTTGGAGAGTTACTGTAAGGCAAGCTCCTCTGTAGAGAAAGTCAAGTATGTAACTGATCACCCTTTGCCTTAGAAGGAGTGAAAGGTTGTCATGTTTAGTCACAGGGAAAAACCTCAGGAGAGATCAGTGTATGACACATGGACCCCTGCCCCAGTCCAGCAGCACATAAAGACTGATATATCAAGGGAAGTACTCACTCAATAGGAACTTGCCTAATCATGTGGATATCCATGAGTGCACAGAAAATCCACAATCATTCTGAGAATTTCAAACCATCACA
This sequence comes from Chinchilla lanigera, assembly GCF_000276665.1. NCBI lineage: Eukaryota > Metazoa > Chordata > Mammalia > Rodentia > Chinchillidae > Chinchilla > Chinchilla lanigera. The sequence goes on along the minus strand of NW_004955479.1, from coordinate 6,489,765 downwards.
AACAAAAGCCAATTGTGACGAAAAGCAATAAAAAGATAAATAAATGGGAAAAGGTTGCTAATTTTCAATGATCTAAGTGCTGGAAACAGGCTGCTAAAACTTCTCAGCTAGTGTCCCTTTCTTCATGAAGAAGGAGAGATAACCATAAGAGCAGTGCCACCAGCCACAGAGCATGAAACCAAGGACTTTACACTCAAGGGAAAGTACATGATGGATTTTGAAACTTTTCCAGATGTTACCTATTTCTTTTCAAAAACTTCCATCTTTCCCTTTTTGAATGTGAGTATCTGTAACTTGTACCTGCTATTTGTCTTACCATTGTATTGTAGGAGAAGATAACATGTTTTCTTGTATCATAATTCTAAAGATGATCATAAATTCTTCTTGTGGATGGATTATGCCCGGTTTTTATCCACATATAAATTAAATGAATCAGATAGTGAGATTTGAAACATTCAGTTGATATAATTTCAAAGCGATGATTTACATTTTGAGTTGATTCTGTAGTAGACTGAGTTTTTTTTTTTTTTTTTCCAGTACTGGGAATCGAACTCATGATGTTGCACTTGCCAGGCAGGTGCTGTGCCACTGAGCTAAATCCTCAGCCCTAGACTAAGATTTTTGAAGATGCTGGAAAATGGTGAATGCACTTTGCGTTTGTGATTATAATACTCTATCTCTTAAAGGGACTTTTTAGATAGCAGTTAAGTCATGAATTTGTGATGGAAAGATTATCCTAAGTATTATGAGTAGGTTCAATGCAATCCTTGTAGGCAAAAGAAAGGGACAGAAGAGGCACAGTAAAGCAGGTGATGTGAGGATAAAAACAGTGGTTAAAGTTCTGTGAACTGATCCAAATGACCTTTGTTTTTTAAGAAGAAAGGCACTACAAGCCAAGGAATGGTGACAGCATCCAAAGTGATGAAGTCAAAATGTGTGATTCTGCAGCAGAGCCTTTAAAAAACACAGTCTTTCTGACACCATGATTTTCATCCGATAAAATCCATTTCTGACTCCTGCCGAAACTACATGTTATGGCTTGGGTCAGGATGCCCTCCCCTCAAAGACTCATGTGGTCATAAATGTGGCTGTTTCAGAGGTGAATAAATCTAGAGTGTGTGACACTGAAATTGATTCATGGTACAATGATGGTATTAAGGGCACTAGGATTAAGTGCTACCTGCCTTCAATAGCCTGGGTAAGATATCAGGAGAACAAAGAGCTGTGATCTTCCCTAGCTGCTTTTCTACCTTTAATCCTCCATGAACTGTTTGTCCTCTGCATTGCCTGTCTGCCATCCACCCTGCCTTGGAGTTAGCAGATTATAGATTGAAACCTCTACTGGCTGTGACCTAAATAAACCTTTCCTTCCTTTAACTTTGGGTGTTAGACATTTTGTCTCATCAATGAGAAAAGTAACTGAGACAGTACAAGTAAACAAATTTGTGTTACTTTAAGCTACTCAGTTTGTAGCAATTATTTATAGTAGCAATAGGATCTGAATAGAGTAGGAACCTATACCTTTGTCTTCTTCTGTCTGGGTCATTTTGTGCTATCTAATGGACCTAGCAGATACCATCTAAATCCATTGAACATGCTTAACTGGCAGTATTATGTCCATAGTATTAATCTGATTTATGATCAAGGCTGTTTCAATACCCAAATTATTTCTATTGTAGTTTATAGATTGCATTATTCTTAAATAATGGTATTTGTAACATTATTCATGTAAAATAATACTCAATGGTATTATCTCAATATTATTTCAAATTATGTTAAATATTTTATATCACTTTTAGTGTATTATTTGATTCCTGAGTAACAATTGACTGTTCCAACCCTACTAGCAATAATTAGAAAATCCACATAATTCTAAAGATGATCATAAATTCTTCTTGTGGATGGATTATTCCCAGTTTTTATCAACATATAAATTAAATGAATCAGATAGTGAGATCTGAAGCAGTCACTTGATATAATTTCAAAGCAATGATTTACATTTTGAGTTGATTCTGCAGTAGAATTAAGTGGATTTTCTGTATTTCTTTTCACCTCTGCTTAAAAATTCTCCAATATTTTCTTAGTTCTTGCTTTTTTTCAATATATTGTCAAATATAATCAGCAGCAAAAGGCAAATACTCCTAAAACTTCAAATTCCAACCCTTTCTTCAATGGCAGAAGTCTGCTAGGCACTGATATGCCTTCAAATTTATCAAGGTAACACTTTTTCCAACTTTTCACCACTACATAACACACATGGCACGTTTTCCAATATCCAATCATCACTTATTTACAACTTGCCAGTTGGACCCTAAACAAATGCTACAGACTTAAGTATTCCTTTTTACAGAATCATTCACCTATGCATCAGTTAGGATACTAGGTTAAGATGCAAAACAAACTACTAACTATGTAAGCAATGAATGTTAATTTTTCATTCACATTATAAGTACTTTGTAGGCTTTCTAGGGGCTCTAATTTGAGTTATGCTAGGCTGATGATGAAGACATTCCCTGAATATTGCTGGTTACTATGGCAGAAAGAAGGTAAAATGTAGTAGATCGCATGCTAACCCCAAAGTCTCATCCCATAAGTGACACAAATCACTCCCACTCACATGTCCAGAAAGTCAGCTCATATGTCCTTACAATGCAGGGTAGACAACAAGAAGACTCAAATAAAACTGATGGATAACACTTGTGATTACCGTGTATACTATTTCAATGAAAGCTGTATGCTTACTTTTACAGTTTTCTAAGCATACTTTTGGGCATAACTCATAACTGCAGGCTACCAGAATTCTAGTGTGTGATGTTCTGAAATACAGAGCACAGCAATAGAGTACCCTTATACTGTAACACACAGAATTTTAATGATAAACCCATTATTCTATCCATGCTTGGCTTCCTTTTACATTATAGCTATTCTCATATTCCAAGAAGCTTAGAGAAACTCATTAAAACATCATTTTTATGCATTATGGTATTTATATAGAATGACACTATTTGTCACACAATATTGTTAATGCCTTAGAAAATGAGAGAGTAGACTACAGTTTGATCTCATTTGCTTATAGCTGTATACAAAGATGCTTGGCTACCTTGTAAGATCACCCTCATATAAAAATCAGCTGCATAACAGCTATCTTGTGTGTGAAAGCAAAGTCAGTGATATAGCTATGCAGAACAGTGAAAAGGCAATATAATGGTGCATTAAGTCATGTTTTGTGGTTTCTATTTTAGCACAAGGATGTAGTGTCTGCCCCACAGGAATTCCCACACACGTGTCTCAGTGATTGGCATGGTCTTTGATAGACAGAAATAGAGAAAGAGTTCCATTCTGAATGACACTTGCACTGGTACACTATGGAAGATAACCTAAAGAAACTAGAGAATTCACCTATTGACAACTTTGTTTTCAGACTTCACCATAGTTTGACTCTACACTTATACAATTCATCAGATACTGGATATTGTAAAATGACAAAGAAGGAAGATGAATTAAGTCACAAAGAAGACAGAGTCACTATGATTAATAATTGCTATTCAGTATTAAGTTTTATCATATCTTTCAAGACATTTTACAGGCTTGTAGCAAGAAGAACATAGCATTTCATGTACAATGTTCTGTTGGAAGCTAAAAGGAAACAAATTCTAGGAGCAGTACCCAACCTGGGATCGCTGCCGAGTGCAATACTTATTAAAAATCCATGATTCTATAAAGCCTGTAAGAGACAGAGAGGGTAATAAATGAACTAATGACAAGAACCTGTATGAGCGATTATCCTGTAATGATGCCTTGGTGACCCTCAAATAAATGCTTAATTTGTTTCTTGGCAGGATAAGACCCTTGGAAGGCCTAAGGTGATGTGGTCAAAGTAATATGGACAAAAAATTGCTTTTTAATAGCTACATAATGAAGCTTGTAGGACTTTAAAACATTGAAATAAACCAGTATTTCACATCAGTATTTTTCTACTCTGAATTCCAAATTTTAATAGTAATGCAACTGTAATAATTTTGTCATCTATATTTTTAAAAACTATTATGCATTTAATTTTTATACTTATTATAATATGTGAATAACTATAAGGTAAAGTATAGTGATTATGGCTTAATATTCCTAAACATAATGGCAGATTTTACTAAACTATTGAGTCATGAGTATTAGTTTTAGGTAAAACAATAACATTTTAATTCCTAAATTAATTATCTTTATACTTACATATACTATCATTCTTTTTCTCATGAGGATCTGTTATCAAAGAATTTGGATACTTAAAGAAGCAAAGCTCTTTTACATTTTTATTCAGTGTTTAAATATGGAAAATTAGATAAGGTATTACAGACACTTGCATAGTTTTGACATTTGTCCCATGATTTTAATTGTATTCATTATATTACCTATTAGTGTTTGAGAAAAACAATGCATCCAAATATTTTCAAGTAATACACAACTAGAATGTGATGGATATGTTAGCAGGGTCAGTGTTTGCAGAATAATTTTGAATCCACATATTAGTTTTTTTCCATTGGCCATGAATACAAAGCTAAGCATTTTATAGTTGGCTTCTTTTGTCAGAAAATCTTGCAATGAACCAGCTTTATATGCAGCCGTGATCCTTTCTGATCAATCTCACTGAACGTCACTGAGAGTCCTCTGTGGCGGCATCTAAGCCACTTTTTGCTTTTATCGGATGCCCTCCCTCTGGCTTCTCCACTCTGAAGTTCCCTCTGGTCCCGGGGGCCCACAGTCACCTGTCTGCCATTAGCTTCGCACCTCAGACTCTAATGATACAGGCTCATGTTAACTCTGAATTCTCAGTGCAGGTCTGCGAAGTTCTTATTCCTGAGAAGACTTCCAGGTAAGACAAGAAGAGTCAGGTGACTCAGGCAGTACCAGCTATAATTGAAAAGACCATGAATTGTGAACTAATTTGAGAATCCAGTGAGGAAGCAGGATGACTGAGTTGGGAACTCAATAATTCAGACCAGCAGTTCTAGAATAGTACTGATCCCCTTATCAGTAATACAGTCCACGTAGATTTAGAGTCGGAAGTCTGACCCGGGAGACCTATTTAGTCATAAGTATGCCTGATGAGGAAATGGATAAAGTAAAATAAATACAGACCTTGAGGAATAGTTGTAAAGCAATTTATAGGTCATTCAAAGAAGGAAGGGTCAAGATCCCGTGAGCAGGGGTTATGTGTAAACTCCACTTTTAACTGAATTAATGTTACTACACATTATGGAAAGAACCATAACAAAGATAAAATTACATTTCTTTTTTTTTTTTTTTTTTCTTTCGGTACCGGGGATCCAACTCACAACCTTGTACCTGCTGGGCAGGCTCTGTACCGCTGAGCTAAATCCCCAGCTCATTTCTTTTTATCTAATGCCTAATATAACCTTAAACTCATAACATTCAAATATACTAAACAACACATTTAAAATACTTAACACAAATTTCATCCAATTAATAGTATTCTTACTAAAGTAATAAAATATTATGTGGAGAAAATACAGAGTTTGTCACTGAGAAGCTTTTAGCATCTTTCAGGACATGATGTATTCCACATCAACAGTGATCCAAATTCCATTTTCCTCTGTACCAACATGAGTTCTCCAAGGAAACAGAGTCAATAGGCTCACCTGAGTATTGTGGCCCAGTGCACACATATTACCGGTCCAAACCTCCATACAATGCTGAGGTCTGAAATTCGAAAATGTACCGTATTTTCTCCTGAAATTAGAGGTCAAGCACTTAGAGTCATATTTACTTATCCAAAAAATTAATTTCCCTAAGTATTTCCTGTATCCCTAGAATGTATGGGTGTGGAGTAGAGAAAGCAGCTGCACTCCTTCTGAGACTTTTTCCATTAGAACTACACAACAAAAATCCAAACAATTGAGGAAAATCAATACACAAAAAGATAATAAAAGAATTGATTTCAGTTCTTTCAATTATGATGATTTTGACAGTGATTTGTGAGGAAGAAATATAGAATGGCATTTTGAATGCCTGGGCTGTGACTACTTACGAGGCACTACATTTTCAAGTGATTTCTGTAAAACTTTACTTGAGTGCACATTTGAAAACTTGCTGAGCAAATAGATATTCATTTTTTGGAGAAAAAGAGCATATTTTAGTGTGTTATGTTTTTAAAGTTTTATTTTCCAAAAATTTCAGATTTATTAAGTTTCAGGATACTTTTTATTCCACTACCCTTGCTGTTAATACTTTGCATAGCTATAGTGCATACAGTTTGAAATCATCCCCAAACAAGCAAATCGTCATACTGACTGTGAAATCAGCACCCTGCCTGGAGGCTGTAAAAAATGAATCTCCTAGACTAAGGAAGCAACATAGCATATGAGTGAAATTTCATTAACAAGAGAAAACATTTTAGGACCCTGTAAGGCTTTTAGTAGTGTATAAAAGTTATTTAGAAACTAGGCTCTACTTCCGCATCTCATTTACCTAACTGATGAGAGATAAATGAGCTAAGCATTTAAAGCACCGCCTTGAGGTATGTTTTTGCACAAGAAACACAGTCTAACTCTATTAAAAGACAAGAAAATCATTAACTTTCTGCTACCAGAGTGCCAGCAGCAGTCCCTAACCTTTCCTACCATGAACAGTTTCAGAAATAGTAATAGAATAGTTATAAATCATGACTCTCATCTTTGTTTTAGTGCATTTTTGTAAATCTAAACCAGAAATCCTATAAATAGTAAGACTTTATTATGTGTAAACAGGATACTATTATTTACTAAAAATGTCATTAACTCTCCCTGTAGTAGTGTGAAAATAACTCATACACCCTCTTGGGAAATCTTTTTTATGAAGGAACTGAGAGATAAGCATTCTGTAGATTGCTTTATTAAGCAGATGAAAGGTTCATTTACTGAGAAGGTGAGCATCACCACTATTTGGAAAATAACTGAAAACATACTCGAAGCTCCTGCCAAAATCATCCTTTCTGCTGATACAAAATTAAGGTGATAAAATGTCTACACTTACAATGTGATAAAGATATTATTTTTAAATATGAGAATGCATTCCATTGTCATTTTTTTCATTAGGGATTTTTATATTTTCATTTATACCTGGGCATGTGATATTATATCATTCTATTGTTAGTAGTATTATTTATTTAAATTTTCCAATACAATTGACTAGTCTATTTCAAAATCATATACACCAAGCCTGCTAAATTTATTCACTATAGTTCATATTTTTGAATTTTTTCTGTGTATATACTATAATCATTTGAGAAAATGATAAAGTGTATGTTTTTCTTTCCAGTGCACATAACTTCTATTTTTTTTCTTACCTAGTACGAGCTAAAGCGTACAGTGTACTAAGGAGTGACAGTTGTGAGCAGGGTTATCTTTTTGATTGTGCACTCTGGGGTGTGTGAGAGGGAGATGGCAGAAGAGGAGAGAACTTTATAGAGATTGACCTCAAAATATGATGAGCACTCTAGGCTTTTGTAGATGGTCTGTCATATCATTATTAATTAAAAGAAGATTCTTTCTATAGCTAACTGCTAACAATTACTTTTAAATCATGGGTGAGCACTGAATTCAGCAAGAGTTTTAAAAACCTGTTTTAGTATTTTAAAAAACCTGTTTTGGTATTAACCATTCTTTTCCAGGGTTTTTTTGTTTTTTTTTTTTTTTTTTTTTGATTTTTTTTTTTTTGATTGTTACTGTTGTAAATAACATTGACTCTTTCTTTCTCTCTCTCCCCCTTGTTTGTTTTTTTTGTTGTTGTTGTTATACTGGAGATTGAATCTAGGGTTTTCACACTAAGCACATCCCTTTTCAATTTTTTTTTTTCATTTTGAGACAAGATTTACCTCAATTGGCATGTTACCCAAGCTATGTTAGAATTTGGGATCCACCTGCCTCAGCCTCCTAGAGTGCTGAGATTACAGACTTGAACAACCATGCACAGCAACAAATATTTTTAAACATTAAGCCATTGTTGGAATTCTACAGTTATCATATAGTATCTTTCACCTGAAATTTGGGCTTTATTAATATCATGTTTAAAATTTTTACAACTATGTCATCATGAAATTAGTTGAAAAGAGGCGAGCAATGTCACTTCAAGGGAGAAAAGAACAACTGTGACAGATAAAGTTCTGCAAGCTGGTAGATAAAGGGCCTCCATTCAAAGTCAAACTAGGATTTTAAGAGTGACAAGGGACTCCTGGAGATTCAACGTCTCTCAAACATTATGGACATTTTGAGAGAAGCTGAGTCAAAGCCTTTGCTTTCACCCCTGGAGCAGGATCACCTGTCTCAGAGTTCCTGAGGGTGAGCACATCACTTCCCAATCATTGGGAAGGAATAGCTGTGTGACCCATTTGTAAATAAGCCATGGAAATCAGTTTTGTCCAGCTTAGGATTACATGCTTGAAATTGCAAATAATGGTGGCCTTAAAATTATGTATACCTGCCAGGACAAAGTCAAGGTGGGAAATCGTAACACTGAAAACACCAGCACTGAAAATCCTGCCGCCCTTTCAGCATCCTGCTTCTGTGAAGCAGGCTTTGCTGCAGTGACAGCACCACACAAGGTCATGGGACAGACCAGACACGGACAACACACTTCAGGTCTCACTGTCTCCTATCACAACAAGACAGGCATGCCTAGTCATAGGCAAAGAAGCTCTCCTGGCTCCTACTGATTCTACATTATTCTGAAATGTATAATTATTTCATTGTACTATATATTGCAGGGTTATAACAGTAGAAATGAAATGCACAATAAATGTAATGCACTTGTATCATCCAGAAACCTAGTGCCTCCGGTCCATGAAAAAACTGTCTTCTACAAAACGAGTCCCTGGTGCCAATGATATTGGAAAATGTACTATATCAGAAGAATAACTGGCAAAAAAATCCCCATTCTGCAGATTGTCTCTTCACTCTATTGGTTGTTTCTTCTGCTGTGCAGAAGCTTTTTAATCTGATGAAACCCCATTTGCTTGTTGTTTTCTGTGTACTGGAGTATATCTGCAACCAGAGATAATTTGACTTACTCCCTTCATGGAGTAATACCTCTATTTATGAATGATTCTGTTTGCAGACAATTTTGCTCATAAACAGAATGGTTGAAAAAAATTTGCATCCATTCATGAATGTCATATGGGCCAATGAATAGGATCACCTCCTTCGGTGATGCTGACCTCCTCTTCTTATTTTCTGCAATGCTTTTCGGTGCCATGAATTTCTATAGCTTTTCTTTAGCATGAAAAGTCATGGCTTTTCCATCAATTTTGCAGAATATCACAATCTAGATTCGAAACTCTATTCTTTTCACATTTGAAAAACTTCACTTCAAGCTCTCTGTGCCTCTAAGGTCTGTGTTAAGAACTCTGCTGTTATTCTGATGGGTTTGCTCTTATAAATTATTTAGCATGGTATCTAACAGCTTTTAGTATTTACACTTTGTTTTGAATTTCTTGGACTGTTGACTATTCTGTGTTGTGGTGAAGTTCTTTGCTAGTCATTTCCATTTGGGGTTCTGAATGCCTCATTTACCTGGATATTTTCTACAGCTATTTTGGTGAATATATTTTTTATGCCATGAGACTCACCCTACACCCTTTCTCAAGATGAGTGATGCTAAGTTGGTTCTCTTAAGAGTCCTCTAGGAGCTTTTGGATAATTTTTGAAATTCTCTTGCTTTTTCAATGCTGGTGCCTTCTGCTATGAGGTTAATCATTAATAGAATTTCCTTAGTCATATCAGAGCTATGTAGTATATCTGTTTCACTTTGTGACTATTTTGGTAGATTTTCTCTCTCCTGAACTCAGTGGTTTTCACTAGGCTAAGAGAAATGTAGATCTAGAATTATTGGTGCTATTCTTCTATTATCTTTGAAGTCTATGGGATCAGTAATGATCACCCCATTTTCATTCCTGATATTGATTATAACATATTCTCTTTTTTCTCTTGACCAGAGATTTGTTAACTAAATTGATATACTCAAAGAACCATTTTTAAAAATTTTATTATTGATTATCTCTTTTTTTAGGATGACTTGTAACATCTTGTTAAAAGCCAGGGATGTAATAACAGGTATGGGAACTATTTTACAGCCTAAGCAATTAATTGTCCAGATCATCAAATCTCAAATACAACCCTATGTATATCTGTTTCTCCATACTTGCAGAGAGTATGCAACCCAGCTGCTCTTTTGGCGTTACATTTGGCAGAGCTAATTCTTTTCCCTTCCATAATTTGTCCCTTGCTAATATCTTTAAGTCCTCCCTGCCTTACCCATCACTCTAAATTCTAAATAGAAACCCCACCTAAATTAAGAGGTTAATTGCTAAATATTCTTTCTTTAGAATTATAGAACACAGGTGACCTATGTCACAGCCTTCCTTTGTCTTTAGCTCTCTTACCCAACATAAGCATGTATATTGATGTGAAGTTTATCGTACATTAAAGTTATATGTCTGTCTGTAAAGATCTATGGCAATTTACCCAAGGAGGGCAAAGTCCATAACAGGAAAAAGAAAGAGACTCACTACCTAGATGATAAAGACATGGCTCAGTGCGTAGCTGTCCTGACATGCTCCCCCTTCCCTCCCAGTGCAAGGTCTACACACCTCTGGACACCCTGAAGTGGAGCTGTGACTTTAAACCACTCTGTCTTCAGAGATGTTGGGCCTTGAATGAACCTGATTTCTTCCTTCCAACTCTGGTCTCCTTAGTGCCTGCTTTCAAGTGGCAGGTAGGCCAGATTAGCTACAACAGCAAGGCCTCTGCCCAGCAACTGTTATTCTCTGATGTGTCCAAAAATAGTGACAGACTCTTATTTTTTCAAGCTTTACCTTGTATAATGACAGCCAAGCTCTTTTCATGTTGAAACTGAAAGAGGAAATCCCATGATTTCTTTTAAATTCATACATTTTTGTAGACTACCTTAGGTAGAATTTTTTATTACTTTATAAATAGACTATTCATATGTTAAAAGGGCGATTAATGAAATACTTTAACTGATACATAAATTCATTTGTTGAGATATAGATATTTAGATGAGGGAGCTTGATACCTAGAAAGTTTGACTACACAAATGCTCAGCCAGTAACTTATTAGTGATGTGATCATTAATGCTATTAACTTGCATTATTAACTCAAAGGTAAGAAGTAACACCCAAATAACTTTTTATATAATTGGTAAGTATAACTTTATTAAAATTTGAAACTTTTGTTCTGTAAGTGATGCTTTTAAAAAGTAAAAATTAAATTATAACTACTTAGAAAATAATTCCAAATATCTGTTTAACAAAGGACTTGCATCCAAAGATACTTTTAATACTCAAAAAAAGAATATAAAAATCCCAATTAATAAAAAGTAAAATATTTACACAGACGTCTCACCAAACAAGATATCAACAGAAAATAAGTATAAAAGAAATCCAACAGTATGCCTTAGGGAATTGCACGTTAAAATGATGAGATTCTGATGTAGACTTATAGACCTAATAGAATAGCCAACATTTAAAATGCTGACAATACCTTATGCTGATAGAGTTATGAACCAACAGGAATTATCCTCTGTTAATCATGAGAATGCGTAATAGTGAAACTACTTTGGAAGACAATTTGTATTTCCTTACAAAGATAAGCATATCTTACCATACAATCTTCCATCAATTTTCACTCCTAAATATTCATCAAAAAAAGCCTATGCATACTTTTTATAGTAGATTTAATTATAGTTACCAAAGTTGAGAAGCAATTAGGAATTGTTTAAAAGTTAAGGTCTAAACAAACTGAGGCACATACCCACAAAATGGGACATTATTCATTGTAAGAAGCAACGCACTATCAAGTCACAGAAACACACAGAGGAAATTAAATGCACATTACTAACGGAAAGAAGCCAACCCAGGAAGGATGTGAACTCTCTATTCCAACCTCTGTGTAAAGCCAGTGGAAAGGGCAGAATGTGGGAGTCAGTAAGAGATCAGGGCAGTCCTTACTGAGGAGGGAGAGACCGACAGGGGAAGCATATGGAATTTTTTATGCTATAATGTTGAGATAATATTTTTTGAAATCACGAATTCAGAAAGACAGGTTCATGAACTTAACTGCCATTTGCATATGAGAGGTCAGTTTGACTTGTGCTTAGGTTTGGATTTTGATTTTTTAATCAAAAAATGGATATGAAATTAATATAGTCCAGTTTTCCTGACACTTAAGCAAAACAGAATACAAGACCTAATTATAAAAATACTATTTATATGACATTTTTAGTTTATAAATTTTACATCATATGGAAATATTGTTATAATGCCCTTAAAGATATAACAAACTACAAGGCTTTTATAGGTAAACAGATTCAACTAGAGACCATACTCATAAGCACATTAATCAGACCTGCATGTGTAAACTCTATGTTGTCTCCCTAGTGTAAGAACCTGAAAAAGTAAATAAAACTGAAAGGTACAATACATATTGTGAAAGAGAAAGAAATTGCTTAATAGGAAAGAACAACTGGGATGAGTGAAAGTAGAAAAGAAATAAGGAAAGGAAATGTTTGTATATATATATATATACACACAAGATAGCTAAGACAATTGTACTACTAATTTCTATGGGTTTATTGAAAGGAACAGTTAATGTTTCATTGTTTGATCAATCTTGCATGCCTATACCTGGTAATCTGAGCAATTGCTTTGAAGATAACAATAAGTAATACAGCAACCATTGTAGATTTCCTATCATTTTGTTTTGAAATTCTATATTATTTTATAATTTTTGTGCTGCTTTGCTTTTGTCTTTGTTTTTGTTATTTGGTTTTTGTTCTTTTCTCTTTAAAAAAAAAATTAAAAACGATCAGAGTAAAAAAATGTAGAATGGAAGAAAAAAAGATATAACAAACTATTATTTCTACTTTTCCAAGTGAAAAACTTTTATATTAATTATGTGTCCAATAGCACATTTCTGATAAATGGTAAAGGAAGACTTTTTATTTTACTACTACGTCCGTGCAGTACGTGATGTCTGCACCCCTTGTGTGGAGCTGGCACACGCACACAGCACATCTTCACTCCCTTTTCACCCCCTTCCTCCCTCCTCTCTCCGCCCCCTCCATCACTTGATCCTCTTCCCATCTGAGAAAGATCTACCTCCTTACTTCCTATTAGTCATCTTTTTTCCTATTATCTATCTTTTGTTTTGCTCTTTATTTTAAGTTTCTCATATAAAAGAAACCATATGATATTTCAACTTGTGTGTTTTATTTCAGTTAACATTATGGTTTGAAAGTACATCCATTTCCCTACAAACCACTCAAATGTATCTTTCATCATGACAGAGTAATAATAATACGTTGTGTGTAAATACTGCATTTTCTTTACCCATTCATCTGCTGAGGGACCCACAAGTTGCTTCCAAGATTTAGCTATTAAGAACTGTGCTGCTGGGGGCTGGGGATTTAGCTCAGCGGCAAAGCTCCTGCCTGGTGAGCGCAAGGACGTGAGTTCGGTTCCCGGTACCGGAGAAAAACCAAAAAAAAAAAAAAAAAAAAAAAAAAAAAAAAAAAAAAGAACTGTGCTGCTGTAAACACAGGTATTCATACATCATTTTAGTACGATACATTTAACTCTTTTAGAAGGACACCTAGAAGCGAGGAAAGTGGGTCAAATGGAAGAGGAAGAGAAGTCTTTTAGATTTCACTACCCCAAGCTAAACACTTAAGATTAGCAAATAAATGGAAAATAACTGGATTTGTTACTAAGTTAACTTGTAACATTTAAGAAAATGATTAGACACTCCTAAGTGTTAAAAATGTAACTCTGTTTGTAAAAACCCTTATAAAATGAGAACTTATTTCTGCAACAAAAGTAAAAGTTTTCTTATTCATATTGCAGTGATATTGTGATGTAATTCTTGCCTGTAGTTTGCCCTTAGGCACGCCTCCCTTCAATTCTGTTTCTGAAGATTGATCTTCCTTTCCCAACCTTTCTCTTTAATCTTAAAGAGACTGACAGTGAACTACTTTAGCAACCAAGTATACCTTCAGTAGTTCATGTTTTCACCTAAAGAGAAGGTTGAATTCAAGCCCTAATCCTTATAGCTTTAGAGTTGATGCTAATTTGAAGCTTCTTTTAGTTGGTTAGCACCTTGAGAAATCTTCTAATTTCCCGAATGTGATTTTTTTCTTTCTTTTTTTACATTACTTAGGGAATATTTTAATAGTTTCTGTAATCAAACCCACATAGATTGGACCTGACGTATTTAATACAGTGTGTTACCACTGTACAAATGGAAAAAAAATAAGTTTAAGGTTTCTAGACTAACATGGCTGTTAATTTCTGTGCAAGGCCATCTCAACATGGTAAACTGAGATGATTTTTTTTCTTCCTTATCTCCTGATATATTATTTAACAAATAATTTCAGTGATAATCAAATTATTTCATTATCTGAAAAAGCAAATGGCACCCATTCCTCTTCTACAAGATCCAACAGAAGACTGACAGGCCTACTTCTACCATCATTAAGACTTCCTTGAATTTGCTGGATGAGTTTGAACATTTAAACACAGAAGAGAAACGCATGAAATTCTTAACCCTAGGGCAGTGTCACAATACCAGAGTTCTCTACAACTCATCTGTTTGGATGCTGTGATAGATTTTTCTGGCAGGAATTCCCCTAATTCTCTCTGGCTGTAAAGATGAGAATATTCCTTCTCAGTGATAATCAGATTTCATGAAAATGTTCAATGGGATTTTGTACTGTCCAAACGAAAGGGACTCCATTCCTATGCCAAGGCCTGAGGCCATTTAACAGAAAATTCTTTATAACTCCACAAAGATGTAATTGCTCCAATTATGTAATGTTGAATGCAAAATTATACTATACAATCAAAGATGCACTTCCTATTCTAAGTTTCTTTCTTTTTAAACATAAGAAAGAAAAATTTTAATTTCAAAACAATCTGTATGAGATAAAGTGCTCAGCATTGATTTTTTTTTTTGAATTTTCGGTTTTGATAAGAGCTGGTTGATTGATATCACTGTATGGATGTCCTGTATGAGCTTGTTTTTAAGTTAATATGTGAGGGGGAAATACTCCCCTTTAATGCAAAAACAAACCTATTTTTCTGTTACTATAATGTTTATCTCTTTGTAGCATTAAATGTTTAAACTTTTTGTTTCCAGGGCTACTTTTTCTTGGGTTTGCAGCTAAGTTCTCACTTTCTCAGCTACTTTCTAACTTTTCATGCTTTCCACCAAAATGTGTATTTCTTGACAGTGCTCATGTTCTGTTTTTCAGTAGGTTCACTTTCTTTAAGACTGTTTCGCAGGTCCAGTTTCTAAAGTTAAGAAATTTATCTACGTGAATCATGCTTCTTTTTAGTCCCTCCCATGCAAATTGAATGTTGAGGCACTTGAGGATGCTGTTATGGACAATATTATTTTTTTCTGAGAATAGCTTAAAACCACACCTCAAAACCACACCTAAAAAACACACCTTAAAGTATTGTGGTTGAGACCAGCAGGAGCGGCCTCTAGTCAGAGCTACCTGTCCTTTCGAGGTTTACAGGAGCACAAAGCCCTTTCCCTCAAATGTTCCTTATGTCAATATAATACCTGGCATAGATTGTTTTTTAATTGCACTTCACACATGTTAATATCTGAATTCCTATTATAACACAGTCATTCTTTTTGGTAAGACATTTTAAATTTAAAATGGTTTTGTTTAAAACAAGAATATTCTCTTGACATATGATCACTAATCCATCTCCCCTGCAGGTGAATCTTAGCTCTTCCCATGTTGCAACCATGCATTTACAACCTGAATATTAATTCTTTCTGCTGGTAGCTTCTGAGCTGAACCTGGAGGAGCAAGACCAGTTTCTGAAAACCCAACATGTAAATCAATCCTCAGAATAAATATAAAGTTTGAAACATAATTTTAAAGGATGCAATGTCCCCAGTTTAAATCTCAGAATTACACCTCCTAGTTATTAGGCTATGAGCAAACTCTTCAGCCTCTCTGTCTTTATCTGAAATTTTAGAAGGAATTAATACAAATGCTTATGTTTCTAAGTGTCCAGTCCTTAAAATGATATATAACTCAAAATAAGTGCTGGTGTAACTTAGTTATTATTGTCTGCTTATGTAATCAATACTAAATAATACTGTATTCTTCTTTTAAATTAAGAGTGAACTGAAACCAACTATGACTTGAGTGTCTTGAGTTAGGTTTTTTCAGTATATTTATTATAGTTTTATTTGATTCTGCTTTGGTGAATTTCATTGAAAAAAATGCTACATATGTGCTTTCTTTATATTTTGTTCACTTCATCTTCCTGTGACACTCCTGAAAATCCATGTCCCTAAGGACTTATTACTTGGATAATTTCCAGTGGTATTCCTAATTTGAAAAACATTCTTACCTTCAGATATTATGGAAATGTTTTGTTATATGTCTAATTTGCAGCCTTGTAAATCTCTATATCAATTATCTTCTCTGATTTTCAATTGTTTTTCTAAATTGACATGGTTTTCCTTCCTCTGCTTATTCTGAACTGTGTTGCTCATAAATTGTAATATAAATGACACATTGGTAATCCTATATTACCATATGAATTCACACTGCAATGTTTTTAAAGTTCTGATTACCTAAACAGCAACTGACAGAAGACTGAAGTCAAACTTCTTAAATTAACCAGAATATGTTCTTCTATCTGTAAGAGATGATACATTCCCCATACTGGATAATTAAGTTGATTAACATTGCTAGGGATCTCACACTGGTATTTGTCATTTCATTCTTTAATCCATAGTATGCCTTTCCTACATTAGCATTATTTACAAGGCAATAATACATGGTTAAAGAAAATACACTTTGGGGATTTAACCCTGGACATCTTCAAGAACTCTGGTGAGCCACCCCTGCACCTCCCCTACTAGGGCATGAGGTAGGTGGAGCCCTGGACACCTTCTGTGAACTACATGGTCACTCCCAGCACAACTCACACCCCCATGGGAACCCAGCAGAAACCTGGACAGAGTCAGCAGGCATGGGGACTCTGCCCTAAGCACTTGCCTGCCAACATGGAAATGAGGCTGGGTCCTAGGCAACATCTGAAGCCTCAGTGACTATGACCTGCATCCCCCAACCCTTGTGGAAGGCAGGCTGAACCTCAGGCAGCACCAGGAACTTCAGTGAGCCTTCTCAACCCCTCTCCAACATGCCTGGGAGCCAACTGAATGCAAGAAAGTTTTGGGAACATCTGGAGCACCACCTTGCCAACACACACCAACAAGGATCCACACTGAGCACTGAGGATCCTGGGACCCTCACCCTGCCAAATACACAATTGTGGGAGTGAGGCTTAGCTGCAAGGAACCTCTAGATCTTCAAAAAAAACTAACCAAAGGAGCAAAATGCAAGCTCAGACCTCTACACCACAGAGAGTAAGTCCATGAGACATCAACACAGAAGAGCATGGAAGTCACACACCTGAAATTTCTGAAATGATAGCAACTGAAGTAAAGACACAACTCCATCAGGCCATAGAGGACATCAGATCAGAAATAATCTTTCACATAAAGAAAAGAAATGACAACAATAAGGAAAGAATTGTTCAGCATATCTAAAGAAGACACTGATAAGAAAATAGAGACACACAAACAACACACTGAAACGTTGAGGGAACAATATAGAAAAGAACTAGAATGTATGAAACAGATTCAAACAGATGTACAGGAAATTAAAAATTCCATTGAAAGCTAGAAAAACCACCTGAATGAAGCTGAAGACAGACTTTCAGACCTTGAAGACAGCATTGCCACTAACAAATGTGAAAGGAACAATTTCTTAAAAACAACCAGGAACCAGGAAATAACAATTCAACAACTGCAAGACAAAGCAAAGAAAAACAATGGAAGATTAATAGGTATGGACAAAACAACAGGAGACAACACAAATGACATTAAAAGACCATTTGCAGAAGTAATAGCAGAAAATTTCCCAGGCACAGGAAAAGAATCAGACACACAGATAAGTGAAGTATATAGAACTCCAATTAATCATAACCAAAATAAATCCATACCCAGACATATAGAGATCAAGATCCCAGAAACTCAACAAAAGATCAGAATATTAAAAATTGTTAGAGAAAAGAAACAGATCACCTATAAAGGAAAGCCCATAAGAATCACAGCAGATTTCTCAACACAAATCAAGTCAAGAAGAGCTTGGAGTGAAGTATTACAGGTACTGAAAGAAAACAACTTCCAACCCAGATTGATGTGCCCTTCAAAACTCCCATTTAAATTTAATGGAGAAACAAAATATTTCCAGGATAAAAAACAACTGAGGAAATTCATGCGTGCCAAACCAATCCTACAAAGAGTACTAAAAGATATTCTAGAAAGAGATAAAACAGACCACAACTTCAAGAACAACAACAGAAA
>NW_004955479.1:6468951-6469706 GCF_000276665.1 Chinchilla lanigera | reverse complement strand
TTCTACTCAAACTCTTTAATGAAATTGAAAAGGAAGGAATTCTCTTCAACTTCTTCCTTGAGGCAAGTATTATCCTGATACTAAAACTAAAGAAGGACCCAATCAAAAAAAAGAACTACAGGCCAATCTCCCTAATGAATATAGATGCAAAAATTCTCAATAGAATACTAGCAAAAGGAATACAACACATCATCAAGAAGATTATACACCATGGCTAGGTGGGATTCATTCCAGGAATGCAGGGATGGTTCAATATATGCAAATCAATTAATGTAATATACCACATCAATAGAGCCAAAGACAAAAATCACATGATCATCTCCATCAGTGCAGAAAAATCTTCAATAAAGTCCAACACACATTCATGATAATAACATACAAAAAATAGAAATAGATGGTTTTTAATCCAATATGATCAAAGCCTTTTATGACAAATCAACAGCTAATATTATACTAAATGGTCAAAAATTGAAAGCTTTCACTTTAAAATTATGAACAAGACAGGGATGTCCACCATCACTACTTCTATTAATATAGTTCTGAAAATATTAGCTTCAGGAGTTAGATGAGAGAGAGAAATAAAAGGAATAAGGATAGGAAAGGAAGAAATGAAACTATTGTTTTTCACAGATGATATGATACTCTACATAGAACACCCCCAAAACTCCACAAAAAGGCTTACAGATTTAATAGCCAAATTCAGTAGCATAGCTGGATACAAAGTCAATGCTCAAAATCAATAGCATTCCTGTACA